>NW_027187351.1:7987954-8042110 GCF_028583685.1 Petaurus breviceps papuanus
AGAGAGAAAGAGAACTAGGGCTAGATAGCTAATTTAATTTTTGGAAAACTTGGAGACCTGGTTCTTGGGACTTTAGATAGAGAGTGGAGAACCTCGTTTTCATAGAAATAGAGTTGGGTTTGAGAATCAAGAGATCCGGAGTTTTAGGCATACAGATTTTTAAGGTCACTGGGGATTACTTCTGGGATTACTTCTCCACTTTCCACTGAGGAACTGCAAAGTGGGAAGATTAACCATAAGATTCCAGATAAATGACCAAGCACATTGGGATATGCCAGCTAGGATTTTGGTTAAATAAACAATTGAAAAGGAAAGGTTACTACACATTACTAAATTACTACAAAATTGAAAAGGAAAGGTTACTATAGATTAGTAAATTATAAATTACTAAAGATTACTATAAAATAGTATAGGAGGAGTCCAGGAGCTCAGATTCTAAGATGATTTTGATTTTCATGTAAACCTTTGTAAAATTTCCTTTTATCCTTCAATAACTATGTTTGAGTTCAGTGGTGGTGTTGGTTGGTTTTCTGTTTTTTTTTTTTTTTTTTACTCTGGTCTCTTATTGTCTGACCCCCCTAAACAGGTTACATCTGCTCTAGAAAGAAATATCTAAACAAAAGCTCATTTTTATCCCATGCTAAGGGATACCTCACACAGGTGGTGTGCACACACCCAGAAAGGGTACACCCAAAAGAGCCTGAGGCAATTGGGTGTTGCTTGCCTTTAAAGCAGTTGGGTCTGGGACCACATTGGCTGTGAATTTATTATGGGAGGTGCCACAATTTGGACAGTCGCTCAAAAGAATTGCACACCTGCTGGGAAACTAGAGCCATCTTTGCTGACTCAGTTAACCATGTGGGATGGGATTATATTCCTGCCTTCATTATTTTAAACATAAGTCACTAAAACATTTTAAGCAGGGCTAGCTCATTTTATGATTCATGCTTTCCTGTCCCTTCACTTTGCTATTAATTCATTCTATCAAAATCCATCCTTTATATAATATATATTTATATATAATATTATCACACCTGCATTTTAGTATTGTAGAATTATAGAATCATAAATCCAGAGATGGAATGGACCTTAAAGATTATTTAGTCCATCCTCTTCATTTTATAGATGAAGAAACAGATCTAAGGAGGTTAAAGGACTTGCCCAGCTTCAATTGCACTTACATGCAGACACACAGCCAATTATGCTTAATACCATACATTGACCTGTTTCTAAAAAAAAGGCAATACCACCAAATCATCCCCCTACTTTAAAAAAAAAAAGGTTTCCAGTACTGCAAGCCTTGCTGATAAATGTCCTGTATAGCTGGTCTCTTGTTAAAAATATTTATATGCAGACTTAAAGAAACTCTTCCTCATCATAATTTTAATAATTATTTTTAAAGTGACAAACTGTCACTCCGGCTAGTCATTCAAGTCTTCCATTGCTAATTTGCAAAATGTAAATACTGTATTTCATAATGTCTAAATTCTGTTGAAGATGTTATTGTAGATGTATTTAGAAACATTTGATATTTTTACAGTTAGGCATTTTCTGCCTGAATTTCCATATGTCTCTACATGGAGAAGTTCATGATTTGTCAATGATCACTTAGTGGCAATATTTAATTTGACACTTGTAAGCATAGGATTAGAGCTGGAAGGGACATGAGATTTCATCTTTGCCACCATATTTATTTTACAGTAAAACTGAATTCCAGAGTGAAAGGAAGTGACTTGGCAAGATTACAGTAGCAGATTCAGGATTTGAACCCATTTCTCCTGTCCCCAAATTGAGTACTCTTTATACTACATCCTTTCTGCCGCCTCTTCCTCATTCTATACTTAACAGACATTACCCAAAAGGATTGTGATCTTATTATGGAGGATGATTCCTCCAATGAGGCAGATTTCAACCCAATCGATGCCTGCTAATTCTGTGTGACACTGGGTCATGTCCTCCCCTAAGTTCACTGTAGAGAGTCCCATTGTGTTCTTTGGGACTCCCTCAGTTTTTCTTGATATAGAGAGGCTACCAAGAGGAGCTTACAATCTGTACAGTATAGTCCTCATTTTAGCCATGTTACTATTTTTCCAACCATATGTCCCTTTAATGTCATCTTTTCTGAAGCTCTTCAGAGTTGTTTATTTATGTGATTTATCCTGTTTACTCACACTTCTTCTTTGCCCTATTAAAGTCATGCTCATTTTCAATTCTTCAGATATTGTAGTGTTTTGGAACAGCAATCCTGGGGGTCTTCCCCTCCTACCTTGATTTTTTTTTTTTCTAATTAAAAGGGCCATTCCTTGACTTCTTACTGAATGGGCATTACCTCACTCTAAGTAAGCACATGAAAAGGACTCAGCCTAAAAGGGTGAGGGTTTCCCATATCCTGGGTTATCTCCAGTCATCTTGATGAATATCTGGTCACTGGATCCAGATGGCTCTGGGGGAGAAAGTTAGAATGATGACCTTGCTCAGCCCTCCCTCATTCAAATCAAAGTCAACTGCAAGTCATGTCATCATTTCCCTGATACCATTGTTCTCTTCAAAAATGAAAGACAAACACAGTAACAACAGACATTAAAAAAATAGGTCTAGGGGTGGCTAGGTGGTACAGTGAATACAGCACCTACCCTGAAGTCAGGAGGACCTGAGTTAAAAAAAATAGATCTATGTAAAATTGGAAACCTAGACTGTTCACATTTTTACATTAATATGCGACACATGGTCTCACATCATTTTCCTCTATTATTTTGGGGAAGTAAACAGTATAAAAGGGGAAAGGGAAGGGATTAAGCATTTGTAAAGTCCCTACTGTGTGTCAGGTCCTGTGATTACCAATTTCCAAATATTTTTTTCATTTGATCCTCAGAACAACTCTGGGAGTTAGGTCCTATTATTATTTCCATTTTACAATTGAGGAAACTGAAGCAAACAGAGGTTAAGTAACTTGCCCAGTTTCATATAGCTAGTTACTATCTGAGATTAAATTTGAATGCATGTCTTCCTGACTCCAGGCCCAATGCTCATTATAAGTAATAACATTAGTATAGTAAGTAACTCTTATAAGTAATAACATTAGTATAGTAAGAGCTTGGAGTCTCTTATCTTTAGGCTTTATATCTTAACCAGCTTTTTCACTTAGGAAGATGTTTTGTATCCATTTCCTCATCTATAAAATCAAGGAATTGACTTACATCATCTCCAGCGTCTTTTGTAGATATGATATTGTATGTTCAATTCTTGTTAGAGGGCACTGTAGATATTATTGATGTAGTCTTCCCCAAAATATCAATAGTAAGGGAATTACTTCTATTGCTCTCATTAAATCAATCTTTGCAGAGTTTGAGTTCTCTACATCAGTATGAGCCACTGGTAAAGTATAATTCTTAGTCATTAGGGAGGTATGGCACTTTCAAAAGAGCTAGAGAAAGCAGCATCTTGCAACTTGATTACTTTATGGAATCATTCAGCATGGGGATATTTGTCTGGGCTGTCCTTCATATACCAGGCATTGGTGACTTTAATTCTCAACAATTTGTTGCTCCATATACTTTGTCTCATCTGACTCGTTAAGCAGCTGTTTCCTGATGTTTTGATAGGATTAGTTTTTTCAAGTAAATGAACATTCTGGCAGGTCTCTTATAGAAGAAAAAAAAATTGTTAGAAGCCAAGCAGAGCTTGCTAATGCTTTCTTTCCCTCTCTCTCTCCCTACATACATCTCCTTGCTCTTTATTTTTCCTTCATTTTTCCCTCCTTTTTCCTCAGTCTTTAACAAGAAAATTTGAGATGTTTTCATGTCTTGATTTGTTAATATTTAAATTCTTGCCTTCAGATTTATATTTTTATTTAATTATTTTTGTATGTGTCAAAAGGAACAGGCATCTCTGTGAGTGTATGTGTTCATTTTATGTTTATTTGTGAAAAATATATTCTTGCTAATCCTAGTGTGTTTCAGAGTGACACTTGATGGGTCAGTATGAATTGACATATTGTCAATTGGCATAATGGTAGTGGCATAAATGTCCTAAATTGACATATGAGGAAAACACACCTCCTGTTTCTGATCCCTTAGAGGCAGCAGGATAGAGGGGCATAGTGGTCACCAAACTGAGGTTAGTACAAAGATCTGTATTTACAATGAAAATTTAATTCAATAAGCATATATTAAGCACTAAGTGTATTACAAAGAGAAGCATTTTAAATCTGGATTCAGAGAGCTGAGTTGGATTGCCAACTCTGCTCTTCCCTATACATGTGACCTTGAGCAAGTCGATGCCAGTTTCTTTACCTCTAAAATAAGGGGGGGGGGTCAACTGGGTGAACTCTAAGGTTTTGTCCAATTCTAAATCTATACTTTTGTGATCTTATTGCAAGGCACTTTGCTAGAGATACAAAGAATAACTGAAAAGTCATTTCTGCTATCTAGAAACTTTCCTACGTATTATGCTTGTGACAATGCTTATTGCCTAGGTACTTCTAGGCAATGTGGAGAAATAAAAGAGCAAAACCATCTCTACTTGCAAGCAGTTTAAATTGCAACAGAGAAAGTAGCTAGTATGTAAGTATGTAAAGAATAAGTTTAAAGAGAATAAATACAATGTAGTTAAATATCAAGTCATTGGAAAGGGAGAGTGCTATCAGTTAAGGGGCTCAACAGTAAAAATGGTATCAATATCAACTTAAAAAATAATAATAATATTTCCACAAAATAACTTTGTATCCTTTCTCTTCTTTAGTCACAGGGAATACCCACATGGAAATGTAAAGTTTTCTTTATTTGAAGAACAGAGAATTTAAATTATTGCATATTATGAAATATGGGATAGTACTGAACTTGTGGTTCTATGGTGCCATCTAATTTCTGGGCTTTTGTATAACCATTGCCTTATTCATTTACAATATCTCTGAGAACTGCTACATTTGGTCAGATCTCATTGATAAGATTTTTCCTGATCAAGAAAGTGACCTGCCTCACCAATGAAATCAACATAAGGTCTGCAATGAATAGCAAAGGAACAACATACAAAGACATATATGGGTGTTTCGGTGACATTTTCCTGTATCCAAAATTTCACTGATATGGGTGTCTCTGCCTGGGTAGATCACATCCCTTCCACATCTTTTTTTTTTTAAATTTGATGTGATTTTTATTCCTGTTTTGCCATCTGCCCTCCATAAAGAATACCTAAAGGTCCTGAGTAGAGGCTAAGGGTCCACTCACTGCTAGCAAGAGACTGCAAAACTCATAAGCTTGACTGAACCAAGTTAAGACATAATTGGGAATAGCTTAATAAAATAAATTAAAAATATAGTCAACATGGATAATGTTAATTTGTTGTTTTTTTTCTCAGTCAATAAGTGGCCCTCAGGAATCTGTTTCTATCTGAGTTTAGCATTTGGCCTGGAAAACTTAATTTCTCTTAAAATCTCAGATACTAAGATATTACCTCAGTCTATATGTTCATACAAATAGGTAATCTAGAGAAATATAGAAAAAAAATAATCCAACCAAGACAATGATCCCAAAGATAATAATTCATCCTTTCCCCATCAGTCTTTATTATAATATGTACATGAAAAGAAAAAAAATACATGAAAAGAAAAAAAATGTTTACAATTTAAAAAAGGGGAAACCAAAGAATTGAAGCAGTATATTAAGTGGTTCAGTTCTAGTTTGGGTCATCATTAACTGGATTTGCCACCTTATTCCACCTCAACGTCCACATATTTTTTTCTACCCTGCCCCCTCCACCCAGTTGAGATCTACTCCCCAAGGGATGTTAGGAAATGGGAGGTTCTGGGCCAGTACTGGGAATTAACAAAATTGAATGTAAGTGTGGATGACTTTTAATTTTTTAGATATTGTTGCCATTTGTCATTAAAGTGTATGTGACACCTGTATCTTTGCATTCAGTCAATAAATATTTAATAAATCCAGGTTATATACACAACACTACTGAGAACACAAAGATCATAGCATCTATATCCAAGCCCCTGATTTCAACAAATGAGGAAACAGATTCAGAAATCTGTTACTTGCCCAAGGAAATATCAGAGGTGAGATTAGAAATCAGGTCCTTAGACTAAAACCATAGTGCTCTCTCCACTCTGGTATTTGGGAGTTAGGGTTAGAAAACCTTATTCAAATACTAGAAGCCTTGACTTCTCTCAAGGAGTTTATAATAGATAGATGGATGGATGGATAGATCTATAGATGAACTATCTATCCATCCATATATCTATTCATCCATCTACCTATCTATTGGCCCTGGCTCATGATCTGGCACAGTGCCTTACTCATACTTGCTAATTAATATTTATTGACTGAATAAAGAGCAAGCTTAATCTAAGCATAGGGGAAAGAAATTCTTTTTGGCTTTTTGGAGGGGGGAAGGCAGGGCAGTTGGGGTCTAAGTGACTTGCCCAAGGTCACATGGTTAGTAAGTGTTAAGTGTCTGAGGATGGATTTGAAATCAGGACCTCCTGATTCCAGGGCCGGTGTTCTATTTACTGTGCCACCTGGCTGTCCCAGGAAAGAAATTTTAAAAGCAAATGAAAGTTGTGGAAGTAACAGAAGAAAACTTATTTATATTTATCTTATTTGAGAGTAGTGGTTAGTTTGGACTGATGTTGTTTTTTTTTATTTGGGTCTTTTGGCCTGTCTGTCTCAAATGAAAGCAGTGCCATTTCATTACTGTCACCATTTCATTAGGGATAAAGACTTTGCTTGATTCAAAATGAATCCTAAGGAAACAAGAAAAAGTAAGCTGAAAGGCAGACGTTTAAAGGTATATAGAAATAACTATCTATACCTTCATAAACCATGTTAACTTTTGTGCCACAGGTATACTTCTTTTATTTCAATAAAATATTGTCTATAAACATCTATCCAAATGAACTTAAATGCATATTCAAAGACTATTGCAGAGAGGAACCCTATTTTGCAAGTGACAAGTTTTGCATGAAAAGAGACAGATCACTGTAAACTTTTCTTCCCCAATACTCTTCCCTTTTTTTTTTCGCTCTTATGTCTTTAAGTTCCAGTGAAAGTCTTGAGTATTGCATTTGCAAATTTTTACTTTCTAGATTGGATAAAAGGTATTATTCTTGTTCTTAATTCTGGAAGCAGTTTTGAATTTTCATTAGATAACCATATGTTGCTTGTACTACTGATACTTATTTTCCTGTAAATGTTTGGGTGTGCCAAGGGTAGCTTTTCATTGATAGTTTCAAAATGACTGGAAAGAAAAAACAAAAAGGTATGTACCCGATGGTGAGACTTCCAACAACTCCATTGCAACTTGGACTTTTCCCCTTTCATTTGTTTCTTCAAAGTACTCCATGTTGTGTTATACACACATATATATTAATATACGCACATACACACATGTACATGCATGCACAGAATACATTCACATATGTATTTGAATTTTTATATCTGATACTAGCCCTTCCTCCAGCATTAGTTTAAGATCGATGTTGAGAAAAACAGGTGCCTTACTTTAGCTGTTCAGAGGATCATAGATTTTGAGGTAGAAGGAACTCTATAGTCCATATGGTCCAAACTCCTTATTTTGCAACCTCCCTTATAGATAAGCCAACTGAGACCCAGAAAGATCCTGTCTTTCATTCATTCATCATGCATTTAGTCAGAACTATATGCCATACATTCTATTCTGCTGTATTAGTTTTACAGAAAGGGACAAAACAGTCCCTGCATTCAACTCAAATTCCAGTGGAGGAGGATACATGCAGACTGTGATGCACCTACAATGTAGATATAGTGTGAACAGAAGTTAATCTTAGAAGGGACTAGTAGTAGGACTCTGTCCTACTCTTCTTCCAGAAGGTCAGATTTGAGCTCAGTCTTTACTGAAACCAGAGAAGGTGGAGTTAGAAGAAGAGAAGGAAGAACATTTCAGGCAAGAGAGACAACCATTTCAAAGGATGCAATTGGGAATGGAGCATCATATTTAAGGAGTAGGCCCAGGTGACAGTTGTACAGTACATAAAAGGGAGTAAATTGTAAAACAGTTGGAAAGATAGATTTGGTAATAGGAGTAATAGGGAAACACCAGTGTTCATTGAAGAAGGGGGTGACAGGTCAGACCTTTACTTTAGGAAGATTATGATAACTGAATTAGAGTATGGGTTGTAGTGGGGAGTGATGAGATAGAGAGACCAATAAGAAATCTTATTTCTGAAAAATGGCCTGAATTCAGATAGATGAAAGACCTTCTACCATTTCTTTAGAATCATCATTTTTCATAAGCTGCAGTCCTACAATGACCTTGGACATATATGAGATATGTTGTGGAGGTAAAACTGAAAATATTTGATAACAGATAACATGCAAGTTACCAGTTGAGAATGATGCAATTTGAGCCTGGGTGATTAGGAATATGGTGTTACCTTTAATAGCAATAGGAATGTTGGGATGAGGGGTAGTTTTTTGGGGAAAGATAATAAGTGAGTTCTGTTTTGGACATGTTGAGCTTGAAATCCATACAAGATGTCTGTACTTTAAATGACTTATACAAAGTTACATGGGTAGTAAGTGATATGGGTGGGATTTGAATTTGGGTCCTTTGATTCTAAATCTGATGCTTTTCCTTTCCCCACCCCCCACTGTACTGTATTGATTTTGGGTGGAGGCCATGGATGCCTGTCCTTTATGGCAGGAGAGGAAAGGGTAGAGACTGGGTTTAGAGCTGCATAAGTTTATTTTATGAATGAAAATGTGGTAGATATTCTTTTGGAAACCCTATTCATAGGTATAGTATCAATCAAATCAGTTACCATGAGAACCAGGTTAACCTTTTGGCAATTTATAGCCTTGTTTACTCTAATTAGACTAGCATAGGACTGGGAGATTCATAGATGTCAGGCTGGAAGGAACCTCAGAGACCATCTAGTTTGATCCCTTTATTTTTACAGGTGCACTAACTGATTGCCAGGGAGCTTAAGTGACTTACTTTATTTCCTTTACAGAGATGAAATAAGATGGGTTGCATCCTGATGCCTCATATTGCATAAATGGAATTACTACCAACCTTTATTGGGTTTATTTATGAAATCAACTTGTAGTTTGCATGCAAAACACAAGAAGACATTTATTGCTATAATCTTAACCCAACGATTCATCATAGTGTCCCATCATGACCTTCAATCTAGGAACTTCTATGTATTTTAAGAGAGATTTTCCTGGCTCCAACATCTATCATTCTATCTGTGATGCCATGTTGTCTTTCAATCCCAATAACTAGTAAATCTAATTTTTCATGGCAGGAATATGTTTCAGTTTTTTTTTTCCTTTGTTTTACATTGAGGGCTCTCTTTGCTTTGTGACCTTCTTATGTCTGTTCAATCTGCCAATAATTTGATAGATTTGGCATATCAAAGCCTCTCTGTATTCCCCTTCTGCAGAAGTAAACTGTCAATCATTTAATACATAAAACAGAATATGTTCCATCAGATAACTAAATTGCTACTAAGAACACATGATTTACTATTAATGGGAGGCTTGTCAGCTTTTAATTCCCTTTTTTTAATTGGGTTTTTTTTTCCATTTTCATTTGTAATATTGTGACCTTTGAGAGCAGATTTCATCTTCTCATTCTGTTTGGATTGAAACTATCCAAGTAAGGGAAGTCCATTTTCTGGTTTTTGGATGAAGCTAGTCATACCAGAACAGAATAGATTTTCAGCTTTGAACGGCAGAATTTTATCTTTTGTAGTAATTGAGAATGATGTCAATATGTGAGTAGAAATTATGTTTGTGTATAATATGTATGTGTGCATCTAAGTATACTCAGTTTTGAAGATGTATGAATTCGTCTGTGTAGGTATTTTCCTTCCACTAATTCATATTAAAATTCTTCTGCTTAACTAATAAGTCATCATCAATTACTCTTGTCTCCCAAATCTATCCTCTGGTTTCCAATCTTCTGGTGATAGACCTTTTTTGTCCTTAGATGGGTCAATCCAACAGATCTAATATCTAACAGATATACATCTTGTTCCAGAGCCTACATTTCTCTCCAGCATCTCTGGTGTCATGGGACTTGCTAGAGTATGGACTTCATTTGGGTACTTTTGAAAAATCAAATGTCTTATCTATGCCATGATGAAACATTGCTATGTAGACTCCTAAAAATTTCTTAAACTTCCCAGAGGTAGCCTTTAAGTTATATAGTTTCCTTCAATTTCAACTGTAATGATGCATGAATTTTTCATAATCATAATTCATTTTGTCTAAGGAATCTCCCCTGCTTCAATATCATGCCATGACTATTACTAAAAGGATAATAGAAAAAGAGAGTCATAAACTATAATTTGTAGCACTGTTTTTTTAAGAAGGGGTAAAAATTTATAGTTAGATTTTATTAGGATTAATTGAAATGCCTTCTTGAAATTGCTTATGACAATTTCATTTTAGCAGCAATTAAATAGTTCAAAACAGCTTTAATAATGTCTGTTGCAAAAAAAAAAATGGTGCTAGGAAAGCCTGCAGATCTAATGAGAGCGTAAATATGTGACAGTTTTACTTTTCTGAGTTTTCAAATGAAAACTTCAAATAATTTTACTAATAATTACAATCTCTGTATTTCTGTCCTTTCTAAAAGAAAGTCCATGAGTTTGATGTATCTTTATTTACCAAGTTTTAGTAGGAAAAAATGCTCACAATTTAAGTAGTATCCAGATTTCCTCAGGAAAAGTTAATTCCTTCCCAGAACCATCATTGTCCTCTTTTTTTTTCTGGGGATATTTTCTGGCGGTTAATTACTATACACCAGAGATTCCTTTCGTGTCACATCTGATCTCTGTTACTATGATTCTATGATACTTCTCTCCTTAGTCTTCCTTTCCTAGCAACCCAGCATGGGGGAAAGGACTGGATCATATGTTCACCTTGCTATCCTATACCCATTATTGAACCATGTTCTGTACTATCTCCTTTCCTCAAAACTGTTTGCTCAAGATGAAAATATCTACTGATGCCTCTACTGAGTTATACTCTTAAAGTCTTCAACAGTGTATTCTTCAGATGTTATATCCCCTGCTAACCAGTAAAAGTGTTCATGGGAATATATGTATGTATCTATGTGTTCAACAGTGAGGTACTATTTCTCAAGTATCTTGAATGTGGCTTAGAACATTAGATCAAACACATTTTAAAATTCTACAATACTTTAATTAACACTTATCTTACTTATTGCTGTTAAGAAGGTAATCTATTAAATGGCAAACTATATCACTGACATAGCCCAAATCCCAGTTTATCTACCCAGTAATATTTATTTTTATTCCTTTACTTTATATTCCCCCCACACTTTGTGTATTCAGTTTCTAAAATATCATTTTGCTCTTTTTCCTTTTAAGTATTTTAAAATTATCTAATATTAAGGTCATTTGATATATCGGTTATAGTTACCTTATCACTTAGAGTTGGGCATGGTAGTGATGGAATCTCAGTAGAGGGGAAGAGGTATGGGCAGGCTAAAATGGACAAGAAAAAATAAATCTTTTTTTGTTGTTGTTGTGAAGTGTGGACAAATAGGGACTCATTTTAAATTTCTATCATTTTGTCTAGTATTTGTATTTGTATTTGAATTTGCATGTGTCTGATCTGGAAATTCACTTCAAATAGAATAAGGAATCCACACTGGGTAAGAACTGAGTCAGGGAGGAACTGACTAGCTATCCATTTAGAAGCTCTGTCTTTGTTAGACTAATGCAAGTTTTATCCTTCACAACCTCTCCTGGGGAAAAGGTCAGAAGGGTTTGGGTTACAAAAAGCTTCTCAATATATAGAACAATTACAATCTTAAAAATTTAGAATTGTAAGGAGAGTTGTAAGCTCATTTCAGGTCATCAAGTTGAACCTCTTGTTACCCAGCAACATCTTCATTGGGGATCATGCACTTTTTGACCTCACACCTCAAGTGATACACTACCTTTACTTTTGTAGAATGGAGATAATAATAAGTACCTCCCATGGTTGTTTTGAAGATCAAAGAAAATGTTTGTAAAGTGCTTAACAAAGTGCCTGGCAAACAGTAGGTGCTTAATAAATGCTTTCTATTTTCCTAAATTCCTCCCTCCATCCCTCCATTTATCCCTGTTTTCCTTCCTTCCTTCTCTTTTTCATTCCTTCCATTCATCTTTCCTTACATCTAGTCATCCTTCCTTCCATCTCACAAGACTGTCCATACCCTTTTTAGATTTTTCTAATTATTAGAAAGTTCTTCATTTGACTAAGATGAAGGGTACAACTAACTTCTTTCCATTTGTTCTGGTGCTTGCAAAAATTACAGAAACAGTCTAACCTTGTTTCTTAAGAAATAGCCCTTAAAATCTTCAAAGGCAACACATATGTCTTCCCTGCTCCTATCCTTCCACTCAGTCTTCTCATCTCATTATCATTTCTTTCAATGATTTCTTCTTGGATATGACTTCTCATATTTGATTCTAGATTTCAAATGCCTCACATACTCTGTCCATAGCCTTTGTTTCTAATGAATTCATACATAATACTCGACATCATTTAGTATTGTTGTAAGGAAGGTAATCTATTAAATGACAAACTACATCACTGACCTAGCCAAAATCCCAGTTAATCTACCAAGTAAGATTTATATTTAATTCTTTACTTTATATTCCCCACACGCTTTATGTGTGCAGTTTCTAAAATATTATTTTGCCCTTCTTTTCTTTTAGGTATTTTAAAATTATCTAATATCAAGCTCATTTGACTTACCAAATACAGTTACCTTGTCACTTAGGGTTGGGGGGGTAGTGGCATAATATATTGGCATATATTTATAGGTTGATTGATGATAGGTTCTCAGTATATTTATCATTGATGAAAAATTAATGATAATTTCATTTAAAAAGGCTGCCTGGTATAATAGAGAGCTGGCCTCAGGAATTCTGAGGTTCAAGTCCTACCTTTGACTCATCCTTACTCTGTGATCTTGGGCAAATAACAATATCACAGTGCCCCAGGCCTTCTCAGGTTTGTCAGTTTCTGAAGAGATGCTATTCTGCATTGGTAAAAGAAATTTTAGCTGGGAATTTGCTAATGCTAATGGAATCACAAAAACTTAAAAAAATTAGTTTCAATGTAAATGGTCTTTATTAATTACACTGTAAAAAGTATGTTCAGTTTTTTTTTGCATTCATCAGTGAGAGGAGGACAGTATGACTTTATTTTAAGTTTCCTTGAATGAAACACACAAAGTTAACTTTTGTGTGTGTGTCCCATTTCAATCATTCAATTGAAATTCTAATTTACTATAGCTCACACACTTACTTAATGAGAGATAGTCAGATAGTCAATGTGGTATCATAAAGAGAAGGGGGAAGGATTTGGAAAATCTGTCACCTGTCCCTAACTTGCTATGCCATCCTGGGCATAAGTAAAGTACTTTTGAATCTATTTTTTTTAATGTATGTGTGTAACAGAGTGAGGAGAGGGAAAGAGATTAGGCTGGATAATTTCTAAATTCTTTTCAAGTTTGAAAATTCTAATTCCTTCATTCCCCATAGTAAAAGGAAAATGTAGCGTTATAAAGTTGAAGCTTGGAACAGTAAGTGATAAGAAAGCCTCTCCATTCTCATTCTTGGGGACAGGGCCACATTGAATCTGTATCTAAAAGCAAATATGTCTCCTTAGCTCTTGATCAGGATCAGTGTGTGACTAAGATTGGAGCAAGAGAGGAGATTTTATTTTTATTTTTTTCCCTTTCCCCTTTATGA
Source organism: Petaurus breviceps papuanus (assembly GCF_028583685.1). Lineage (NCBI taxonomy): Eukaryota > Metazoa > Chordata > Mammalia > Diprotodontia > Petauridae > Petaurus > Petaurus breviceps. The sequence continues at coordinate 8,001,720 of NW_027187351.1, forward strand.
TTCAATCATTAACTTCCTACACAGAATTTCTCAGTAAAGAGTTGCTCATTGACTTAAGATTAGAGTACTTCTAAGAGTAAAAAAAAACACAACAGATCAGGTGGTCATAATTTGTCTTCAGTTTCTTTCCCCTGTGCCCTTTCTAAAGATATTCTCTTAAGCCTGCCCCACTTATGATGGCCTTTGAAGACTGGCTTCATTCACTGGGCTTTTCTTGACCTGTGTTTCCATATACCAAGACTTTCTGGCTTCATGTACCCATTCTTTTTTTTTGTTTTTTACTTCATGGTAACTAGCTAGCTAATCAAAAAAAGTAACCAACAACTTATCTGGGACTATGCATAGCACTTAAATAAATGAATATTTGCATTTTAAAAGTCTATGTCTTTTACCTCCTGCACCAAAAACTTATAAAGGAACAAAACTGCTGTACTCTTATTTCTGTTTCCTCACAGTAGTTATTCTAGTGTGTTGCTGACAGTGGATTCTCATTTAGTTTTTATTGAATTGAGTCAAAAAATAATATAATTTTCAGTACCATTGGGACAAATGGGAAAGATATATTTAGGTAGATGAACCTTTCATAATTTAACTCAGTTTGGTTCAATATAACAGCACTGGATTTTGGAGTTTTAGAGCTGTCACTATCTGTATGACCTTGGAAAATCACTGACTCTCTGAGTCTCAGTTTTCTAATCACTAAAATGAATGGGTTAGATAGCCTGTAAGATCTTTCTAGCCCAAAGTCTATGAACCTCTGATACTGTTTCACTTTTGTCTTTATTTCACCAATGATTAGGACAATTTCTTATATAATAGGTACTTGATGGATGGATGGTTATATAGAACATTCATTACATACTTACTAAGTGCCAGAGATAATATTAATTGCTGGGCATAAACATAAAAAAAAAAATGAACACATCCTTTCTCTCAAGTTCATATTCTATAAATACAGATTTGAATATAGAAAATGAAAGTTTTCTATATGTAAATTAAAGTGTAAATATATGATTTATATATATGCATATATGTATACTATATGTGTATATGCATGCACATATATATACACATACACATAGCTTGAGCTTATATTCTAATAGGGGAAAACAAAACACAAAAGGGACCTGGAAAGAAGATCATTCCTGGTTCAGTGATGCTTGTTGAAATACTGACTGATTATAGGACCCCATAGGCACAAAGCCCTTATCTCATGGAATTTATAAACTCAGAAGGATACAACACACTTGCAAGTAGCTTTAAAACAGTACATCAGTACTGTGGAGTACTATGGAAGAAAGGTTATTACTGACTGGGGGAATCAGAGAAGACTTTCAAGCAGAACTAGTATTTGAATTTGGTTTTAAAAGCAGGAAAGGATATCCCATAATGGTTAAAAGAGACAATGTCATTATAGCCGGGCTGTGAGCTATTTTGCCCAAAGCAAAACAATGAGGAACATGGTTTTCACAGGCTTGAAAACACTTGATGAATCTGCATAGATCTGGAAAAGTTGGGAACATTTTGACTTCTATAAACAAAAGAAACTGAATGAGTATTATAAAAATTCAAAGCTTAGTAATGATGTTCACTGTAAAGAGGTCAAGTTTTAGAAATGCTTTGTAAGAAGGTCAACTTTTTTTTTTTTTTTTTAGAAAATATGCTTTACATATTAGGTAATTTGTGTTTTGATTGACATGGAGATATGACAAGCATTGCCATGGATGAAAAATTTTATCACACATAAGTTATGACTAACAGTTCACTTTACTCTCATCTATTAACTTCCCATTTTCATAAAGTTAAAGAGTGGGAAGAAACTTCAGAAGTCATCTAGTCCAGCCTGTACCTAAGTAGGAAATTTTCTCTGTAATATCCCTTCTGCTTGATGATATACCCTCTCTTTGAAGACTATTCCTCTCACTCCACTCATGGAAAACTCTTTCTTTAAAAAAGTTTCATTTCACAATTAGCTTTTATTTTTATTTATTTTGTTAAATATTTACTAAATACATTAAAAATCAGCGTTAATTGGGCATCTAGGTGGCATAGTGAATAGAGCACTGGCCCTGGAGTCAGGAGGACCTGATTTCAAATCCAGCCTCAGACACTTACCACTTACCAGTTATGTGACCTTGTGCAAGTCACTTAACCTCAATTGCCTTCCAAAAATATTAACATTAATTTTAAAAATTGAGTTCTGAATTCTCTTCCTTTCCCTACCCCTTGAGAAGGCAAACATATCAACTATAAATGTAAAGTTATGAAAAATAAATTTCTATATTAGCCACATTACAAAAGAAAACATACACACTGACAAGAAAAATAAAGTGAACAAAATATTTTATTCAGAAATTTATCAGATCACTCTCTGGAAGTGGGTAGCATTTTTGACCATGAGTCATACAGAATTAAATTGGATTATTGAATTAGAGGAGCCAAGTTTTTCACAGTTGATGATCATTACAACATTAATGTCCCTGTGAAAAATAATTTCCTAGTTCTTGTCACTTCACTTAGCATCAGTTCATATAAGTCTTTCCAAGTTTTTCTGAAGCCATCCTGTTCATTATTTCTTATAGCACAATAGCATTCCATTGCAATCATATACCACAATGTGTTCAGTCATTTCCCAATTGATGATTAACCCTTGGGGAACTCTTTACTGACCATGATTTCTCTTTACACTTTGAATAATTTTAAATGTTAGCAAGTCATATGTGTGTTTGCAAACACGCATGTATATATTACTACATATAGATATATGTCCATGAATGTATGCACATATGCCCATGTGTGTATATGTGTATCTGTTTATCTACTGATTCTTTTAGATTAAGAAGCACTTTTTAAAAATAAGACCACCTTTCAATTATATGAACATGACTATCAACTATATTCTCCCCCTGGCCCTCTATTTCAGCTCTTTCCTTCTTCAAGTTAAAAATTCCCAGTTCTTCAGTTGTCCTATGTATGGCATAGTTTCTATTCTGTCCACCATCCTGATTGCCTTTCTTTGGGTAAATTTCTGTTTTCAAAGTCAGTTTTTAAATGTGTTTGACAGGATTAAATATAATTGAAATGTAATTTTTGTCTCAGATTTGGACTGGGACAGAATCTAGAGGATTATTGACTCCCTTAGTTGGAACACTATGATTATATTAATTCATTATAAGATAACATTTGCTCATGTGGTGGCCATAACATAATATGTTCAGGTTGATCTTGTACTCCACTAAAACCCAAAGGTCCTTTCATGAGAGCTATTGCTCCCTAATTCTTTGTCAGTGGCAGTATCATTCTGTTAGTCACCAAGGTTGTAAGACATAAAGCTTTCTTTTCTCTTTTCCTTTCTAATCGTTTATATCCAACAAGTTTTATTATTTGCTGAATTAAATTTTATGTTTATTTTTACTTTACAACATTCATTTCCACAAGATTTTGAGTACAAATTTTATCCCAATATTCCCCCTACCCACCACCCCAAAACAGCGATCCCATTTAATATCCCCTCCCCCAATCTGCTCTCTTCTGTATCTTCCCCCATCCTTCCTCTTACTTTCCAGTGGGTGTGGTGGATCTCTTATGTCCCAGTGCCTATATATCTTATTTCCTAGTTGCATATAAAATTATATATATATATATATACATATTTATATATATATATATAAATTTTAAAACTTTGCATTCCAAATTCTTTCCCTTCTTCCTCATCACCTACCCTTATTGGGAAGATAAGCAATTGAATATAGGTTGTACATGTGTAGCAAAACATTTCCGTAGTGTATATATTGTGAAAGACTGACTATATTCCCTACATCCTATCCAACCCCCCACTTGTTCTATTCTCTACTTTGATCCTCTCCCTTTTCAAAAGTGTGTGCTTTCAACTTCTCCCCCCCCCAACTTGCCCTCCCTCCCATCATACCACCTCTAAGCCCCTTCCCCCCTACTCTCCTGTAGTGTGTAGTGTGAGATACCCTATTTAGTATGTATGTCATTCGCTCCCTAAGCCAAATTCAATGAGAGTAAGGTTGACTCATTCCCTTTTCCTTTTCCTTATTGCTTCTTCCCCTCCATTGTAACAATTTTCCCTTTCCTTTTCTATGAGATAATTTACCCCATTTTGTCTCTCCCCATCTCCTCTCATATTCCTCTCTTACCTCTTAAGTATCATCCCTTCCTCTTCATTTGGTCCTGTGCCCTCTGTCTTTGTATACCTGTATGTGTATACAAATAACTCGCATATGAATTCATATGCCCATATATCCTCCAATATAGATATATGTTTGTGTTTATATACACATTTTTGTTCCCTTCAACTGTTCTCATACTGAGAAAAGTTTCATAACTTATAATTATCATTTTTCCACATAGGAATGCAAATAGTTCAACTTTGATAAGTTCCTAATGATTTCTTTTCCCTTTTTACCTTCTCATGCTTCTCTTGCTTCTTGTATCTGAATGTCAAATTTTCTATTCAACTCTTTTTTTTTCATCATGAATGCTTGAAAATTCTGTATTCCATTGAATGACCATATTTTCCCCACAAAGATGACATTCACTTTTGCTGGGTAGGTGATTCTTGATTTTAATCCCAGCTCCATTGACTTCCAGAATATCATATTCAAAGCCCTTCAATCCCTCAGTGTAAAAGCTGCCAGATCCTGTGTTATCCTGATTGTGTTTCCACAATATTCAAGTTGTTTGTTCCTGGCTACTTGTAATATTTTCTCCTTGATCTTGGAACTCTGGAACCTGGCTATAATATTCCTAGGAGTTTTCTTTTTGGGATCTTTTTCCAGAGGTGATCAGTGGATTCTTTCAACCTCTTATTTTGCCCTCTGGTTCTAAAATATCAGGGCAATTTTCCTTAAGAATTTCTTGAAGGATGACTTCTAGGTTCTTTTTTTGATTGTGGCTTTCAGGTATTCCAGTAATTTTTAAATTATCTCTCCCAGACCTATTTTCCTGGATGGCAGTTTTTCCAATGAGATGTTTCATATTGCCTCCTATTTTTTCATTTGTTTGAATATGTTTAATAGTATCTTGATTTCTTATGAAGTCACTAGCTTCCATTTGCTCCAGTCTAATTCTGAAGGAATGATTCTCTTCAGTGAGCTTTTGAGATTCTTTTTTTCCATCTGGCAAATTAAGCTCTTTAAGGCATTCTTTTCCTCATTGGCTTTTTGTACCTCTTTTGCCATTTGAGTTAGTCCATTTTTTTTTCAAGTATAAACATTATAGTCTTTATTATTATTTACTATCAGTAGAGTAGATTTTTTTTTTTCAGGTTATAAAGACAGATTGTATCAGATGGAATGAAAAATGGTAAAGAGGACATAAAACCAAACAAGAAAAGGAAAAAGATCAGGTATTTTGCTTCCATCTGGATATAAATTCAATTCTTTCTAATTCTTTCTCTGGATGCACACATTTCTCTACATTATGAGTCTTTTGGGATTGGCTTATATCACTGCATTGCTGAGAAGAGACCGGTCTATCAAAGTTGGTCATCACACATACGTTGTGTCTGTAATTGTGTTACATCTTCTCACTCAGCATCAGTTTGTATAAGCCTCTCCAGGTAAATATGAAATCTATCTGCTCCTTGTTTCTTATAGCACAATAGTATTCCATAACATGCATATACCACAACTTGTTTAGCCATTCCCCAATTGATGGGCACCCCCTTAATTTCCAATTATTTGCCACCACAAAAAGAGCTGCTATAAACATTTTTGTACATATGGGTCTTCCTCCCCCTTCTATGATCTCTTTGGGATATAACCCTAGGAGTGGTATCGTTGAGTCAAAGGATATGAAAGTATTTATAGCCCTTTGGGCATAATTCCAGATTGCTTTCCAGAAAGGCTGGATCAGTTCACAACTCCACCAGCAACACATTAGTGTTCCAATTTGCCCACATCCTCTCCAGCATTTGTCATTTTCCTGTTTTGTCATCTTAGCAATCTGACTGGTGAGATGTGGTATCTCAGAGTTGTTTTGATTTGCATTTCTCTAATCAATAGTGATTTGGAGCATTTCTTCATGTGCTTATAGATATCTTTAATTTCTTTCTCTGAAAATTGCCTGTTCATATGCTTTGACTATTTATCAATTGGGGAATGACTTGTATTCATATAAATTTGTCTCAATTCTCTGTATATTTTAGAAATGAGTCCTTTGTCAGAGACATAGGTTGTAAAGATTCTTTCCCACCTGCCTCTTAATCTTAGTTACATTGGCTATGTTTGTACAGAAGCTTTTCAATTTCATGTATTCAAAATTATCCATTTTACATTTTATAATGTTCTCTAATTCTTGTTTCTTCACAAAGTCTTTCCCTCTCCACAAATCTGACAGTTAAACTATTCCTTGTTTTCCCGAGTTTGCTTATAGTATCAACCTTTATACCTAGATCATGCACCCATTTAGACTTGATTTTGGTATATGGTATTAGATAATGGTCTATGCCCAGTTTCTGCCATACTATATTCCAGTTTTCCCAGCAGTTTTTGTCAAATAGTGATTTCTTATCCCCAAAACTAGGGTCTTGGGGTTTATCAAACCATGTTGACTTCTGAATCTCGTGTGCCTAATCTATTCCATTGATCCACTCCTCTATTCCTCAGCCAGTACCAAGTAGTTTTGATGACTGCTGCTTTATAATACAGATTGAAATCTGGTATAGCAAGTTGACCTTCCCTAGAATTTCTTTTCATTAATTCCCTTGATATTCTGGATCATTTATTCTTCCAAATGAATTTTTCTACTATTTTTTCTAGCTCTATAGTCGTGTTTTGGTAAATTAATTGGTATGGCACTAAATATACAATTTAATTTAGGGAAAATTGTCATTTTTAGTATATTAGCTCAGTCCAGCCACGATCAATTGATATTTTTCCAATTAGATCTGAATTTATTTGTGTGAAAAGTGTTTTGTAGTTGTGGTCATAAAGGTTCTGGGTTTGTTTTGGCAGGTAGATTCCCAAATATTTTATAATGTCTACAGTAACTTTAAATGGGATTTCTCTATCTCTTCTTGTTGAATTTCATTGGAAATATATAGGAATGCCTAGGATTTATTTGGGTTTACTTCATATCCTGCAACTTTGCCAAATTTATTGTCTCAAGTAGTTTTTTACTTGATTCTCTAGGATTCTCTAAGTATATCATCATATCATCTGCAAAGAGTGATAGCTTGGTCTCTTCTTTGCCTAATTTGATTACTTTTATTTCTTTTTCTTCTCTAATTGCTACTGCTAACATTTCTAGTACAAGATTGAATTGAATTGGTATGTTGTCTTATTATTATTATTCTATTAAATGAAATTACTGATTGTTTCTATAATTTCTTGTTTGACCCACACATTCTTTAGGATTAAATTGTTTTGTTTCCAGTTAGTTTTTAGTCTGTTTTTCCATGGCCCTTTATTGCACATAATTTTTATTGCATCATCATCTGAGAAGGATGCATTTAATATTTCTGCCTTATTGCATAGAATTATGAGGTTTTTATGCCCTGGAACATGGTCAGTTTTTGTGTATGTGCCATGAACCGCTGAGAAGAAAGTATATTCCTTTTTTTTCCCATTCAGTTTTCTCCAGAGAGCTATCATACCTACCCTCTCTAAAATTCTATTCACCTCCTTAACTTCTTTCTTGTTTATTTTGAGGTTGGATTTATCAAGTTCAGATAGGGGGAGATTAAGGTCTCCCACTAGTATAGTTTTGCTATCTATTTCTTCCTCTAATTCCTTTACCTTCTCCTCTAGGAATTTGGATGCTATACCACTTGGTGCATATATGTTAAGTAATGATATTGCTTCATTCTCAATGGTGCCTTTTAATAGGATATAGTTTCCTTCCTTATCTCTTTTAAGTAGGTCAATTTTTGCTTTTGCTTTATCTGGGATAAGGATTGCTACCCCTGCTTTTTTTTACTTTCGCTGAGGCATGATAAATTTTACTCCAGCCTTTTAGCTTTACCCTGTGTGTATCCCTCTGTTTCAGATGTGTTTCTTGTAAACAGCATATTGTAGGATTATGATTTCTAATCCATTCTGCTATCCATCTCCGTTTTATGGGAGAGTTCATTCCATTCACATTTACAGTTATGATTGTTATCTGTTTCTTTCGCTCCATACTATTCCCTCCCTTGTTAATGCTCATATTTTCCCCCTTCTCCCTTCCCCCCTTAATCATTTTCCTTTTGATCGCCACCTCCCTCAGTATTCCCTTATCAACCCCCTTTCCTTTTCTTCCCCTTCCCCCTTACTTCTTCCCTCCCTACTAACCATCCCCCTCTTTTCATAGCCCTTTCCCCCTCCTACTGTCTGTAGGATATTTTTATACTTAATGAAGTATGTTATTTCTTCTTTGCACCAAGAGTGACAGATCAAATCTCATGCAAAGCTCCTCTCGCTCCCCTCTTTCCCTCTAAAATGATACTTTTTGCATTTCTTCTCCATAGAGTCCTATGCTTAACTGGTTGTAATTCCCTCCTTGCACCAGAACCAATGAGGGAAAAGCTCATATGATTCTCATCTCCCTCCCTTCTTTTCTTTGCTATATTGTTTTTATGCCTCTTTGTGTGGCATAATTTACCCTTTTCCACTTCATTCATTCCTCTTCTTCCATTGCAGTCCCTTTGTAGCCCTTAATAAGATTTTTTTTAAATCATAATTTTGTGTATTTTATACTCATACCCTCTGTTTTTGTATAAACAGTTTGCTCTTATTAAATAGCAGGATGTGTATGTGTATGTGTTTGTGTGTGTGTGTGTGTGTGTGTGTGTTTACCTTGTTTACCTTTCTATGTCACTCTTGCGTCTCCTAATTGGGGGTTGAATTTTCCATTGAGCTCAGTCTTTTTCATGAGGAAGGTCTGGAACTCTGTTATATTGTTGAACGGCCATCTCTTTGTGTGGAAGAATATTCTCAGTCTCACTGGGTATGTGATCCTTGCTTTTAACCGGAGCTCTTTTGCCTTCTGGAAAATTGTATTACACTGCCTCCAATCTTGCAGTGTAGAGGATGTCAAATCATGTGCAATCCTCACTGTGGACCCTCCATATTTGAATTGTTGCTTTCTGGCCATTTGAAGTATTTTCTCTTTTACCTGGTAGTTCTGGAGTTTGGCCACAACACTTTAAGGACTTTTCAGTTTGTGATCTCTTTCAGCAGGTATCTGGTGGATTATCTCTATTTCTATTTTACCCTCAGTTTCTAGTATCTCAGGGCAGTTTTCCTTAATGAGCTCTTGGAGAATGTTGTCCAGGCTTATTTTTCCATCATGATTTTCTGGTAGGCTTATGATTCTCAGATTATCTCTCCTGGATTTGTTTTCCAGGTCAGTTATTTTTCCATTGAGGTATTTTACCTCTTTTTCTAATTTTTCATTCTTGTTGTTTTGTTTGACTAATTCTTGGTTCCTCATAGAGTTATTTGTTTCAATTTGGTTGATTCTAGTTTTTAGCAAGTCATTTTCCTTGGTCAATTTTTGGAGCTCCTTTTCCATATCATACACTTTTCTTTTTAGAGAGATGTTTTCTTCATTATAATGTTTTTCTAATTCTGCTGTTTTGGTTTTCAGAGAATTATTCATTTTGTCTTCTATCTCTCTCATTTGGTTTTCAAAGTTCCTTTTGAGCTCATCTAGGAGAGCTTTCTGTGCTTGGGACCTGTTCCCTGTTGATATTTTGGCTGTGGGTGTGGAGTCCACATTGTCTCCCTCTGAGGTTGGTTCCTCCCTCTGAGGATAGTAGGACTCTAGAGTCTTTGTAGTCTGCTTTCTACCCATTTTGAGGCATGGCCCTAGCCACGCCCTTCCTCTAGGGATCCCAGCCTTTACTGTAGAGGGTTTTGCCATGGGGCAATAGTTACTATGTTTTCAGGGGAGGAAAGGGGTTTGGAACAAGTGGGGTTCACTTTGTCATCCTGGTCTTTGGAGGTCCTTATAGGGGCTTTTTTTTTTTTTTTTTCAATTTCTGGGCTTTGCAGTGGTATCTCCAGGTGTATTTGCTGTCCGGGACCGGAGCCCCTGCATTTAGGTCTTACCTTCCACTTTTTAGTCCCAGCCCTTTGGTGATAGGCCTGGTAGTGACCCTTGTAGTTGGTGGGACGACTTGTCGTCCCCTCCCTCTTCCCCCAGTTGATTGGGCCTCTTCTGGACCTGCTTCTGTGGACTGCGCCTTCCAGGCCTGCCTCTGTGGGCTTCCTGGCTTGCCTCTGCATGCCTGCTGCTTGCCTTCCTGGGCTGCCTCTCTAGAGTAGCTTTTGGTAACATCTGAGACTAACATCTGAATGTCAGTGCAGTAGTTAAGCACCTTACTAAATTAAAGATGTACCTACTTTTGTTTTAAAAAAGAATGTTATTTACATATATGTCAGGTTTTTAAAAAATTAAAAAATATGTATCTGTATCTTTTAAAGTTAATAGGTCCTCTGATTGCCGCCTTCTAGTCTGGGCAGGTTTTCTTCTAGGGTGACTGTGATTAGCATCTTCCTTTGAGTACCTTGAAGTTTTTACTGAGAGATATCCTTGGTAATTCTCGTTATAAAGAACTGTCATTTCTAAGTCTAGCCTTGGACTAGCACCAATGTACTTCTGAAGATCTAGAATCTGATTCCTTGAATTCTTATTGTTCTCATATTAATATTGTTAAAGGAAGATGTCTCAGGATCAGCTGCTGTGCATCATGTTAAATAGAAATTCTGGCTTAAATTCAGAGAGAAGACAAGGTTTTAAAAATATTACTTTGCAGATTTGGAGCTTGCACAGTCCTCAAAGGCCATATAATCCTTTGCCTCTATCCTCCCCTCATTTTGCTGATCCTGTGACACAGATTACTTCTCAAGGTCACATAGGCAAGTGACAGAGATGAATCTTGAACCCAGGTTCTCTGACTATAAATTTAGTGCTATTTCCAACTTACCATAGGTTTCTTTTTTTTTTCCCAAATGATTTATTAACTTCTGATTTACATCATTCATTTCCACCATATTTTGAGTTACAAATTTTCTCCCTGTTTTTCCCATACCCACCGCCCCAAAATAGCAGTACCACAGGACATTCCCTCCTCCAATCTACTCTCTCCCATATCTTCTCCCATACTGCCTTCAACTTTTCCAGTAGGGCATGGTGAACATCTATACCCCAGTGTCTGTATATCTTATTTCCCAATTATTATTAACAAAAGTGTGTGTGTGTGTGTGTGTGTGTGTATGTATATATATATATATGTATGTATGTAAAACATTTGATTTTAAAACTTTGAATTCCAGATTCATTCCCTTCCTTCCTTGTCACCCATCCTTACTGGGAAGATAAACAATTCAGTATAGGTTGTACATGTGTAGCTATGCAAAAAGTTACCACAGTAGATATACCATAAAAGACTGACTATATTTCCCTCCCTCCTATCCCACCTCCCACTTGTTCTGTTCTCTACTTTGATCCTGTCCCTTTTCAAGAGTGGGTGCTTCCAAATTCCCTCCCTCTAGTCTGCCCTCCTTTCCATCATCCCCCTCTTATCCCCTTCCCCCCTACTCTCCTGTAGTGTGAGATAGCCTATTTAGTGCGTATGTCATTCCCTCCCTAAGCCAAATTCAATGAGAATAAGGTTGACCTATTCCGTTTTGCTTTCCTGTTCTTCCCCTCCACTGTAACCATTTTCCCTTGTCTCTTCTATATGAGATAATTTACCCCATTTTGTGTCTCCCCATCTCCTCTCATTATATTCCTCTCTCATCTCTGAATTTCACCTTTTAAGTATCATCTCTTCCTATTAAATTGGTCCTGTGCCCTCTATCTATGTATACCTGTAAACATATATACACACATTCACATATGTATTCATATGCCCTTCGATTCCTCAGTGTAGAAGCTTCCAGATACTATGTTATATTGATTGTGTTTCTACAATATTCAAACTGTTTCTTCCTGGCTTCTTATAATATTCTCTCCTTGATCTGGGAGTTTCAGAACCTGACTATAATATTCCTAGGAGTTTTCTTTTTGGGATCTTTTTTTTAGGAGGTGATTGGTGGATTCTTTTAACCTCTATTTTGCCCTCTGGCTCTGAAACATCAGGGCAATTTTCCTTGAGAATTTCTTGGAGGCTGGTTCTTTCTTTGATCATGGCTTTTAGGTAGTCCAATAATTTTTAAATTATCTCTGGATCTATTTTCCAGGTCAGTGGTTTTTCCTATGACATATTTAACATTGCTTTCTATTCTTCTTTTGTTTGGGTCTGTTTAACAGTATCTTGATTTCTCTTAATGGCATTAACTTCCATTTGCTCCAGTCGAATTCTGAAGGAATGATTTTCCTCAGTGAGCTTTTGACATTGTTTTTCCATCTGGCAAATTTGGCTTTTTAAGGCATTCTTCTCCTCATTGCCTTTTTGAGCCTCTTTAGCCATTTGAGTTAGTCTATTTTGTAAGGTGTTATTTTCATCAATTAGGCTGTTGATTCTCATTTCATAATTTTCTTGCATCCTTCTCATTTTCTCTTCCCAATTTTTCCTCCACTTCTCTTATTTGCTTCTTAAGGTCCTCTATGGCTTGTAACCAGCTTGTATTTTTCTTGGAAGCTTTTGGTGCAGGAGTTCTGACTTCACTTTCTTCTTTCTGTTCCATGCTTTGATCCTTTTTGTTCCCTAAATAGGAGTGTAAAGTTGGGTTGCTCTGTTTATTTTGCTTTCTTTGTCTGCTCACGTTGCCTCTTAATCATTTGACACCTGGGCTTTTTGCCAAAGTAATACTCTTCCACCAGACAGGGGAGCTTCGTCCCAAGCACTGAGGTTTTCTCACCTTCCAAAGGTCTTAGTTGGGTGCCCTCTCTGAAGCATTCACATGCTCTGGCAAGCTGGTTGCACACCCCAAGATCTCCATCCTAGACCTCAATCCGGATTCAAGAAGGTTAAAGCAAGAGCGATTACCCCTCAGACTGGTTGCTTGGTCCCCCTACACTCTGCAGGCCAGCTGTTGAAGCTGCCATCTGGTGGCTGCCATTGCACGGCCATAGCACCTCAACAGCTTCTTGCACTGGTGACAAAAGCCAAACGCACTCCTAACTAGTGGATCCCAAAGTCCACACTGCAGTGACCTCTCTCTTTGTCCTTAGCATCTATGTTTTGATAATTCTGGAAACTGCCACAGCTGCTGGTGATCTGGAGTCCCTCCAGAAAGTGGTTGGTCACGCCCACCCTATGGCTAAAACCTCTGGTTCCCACAGGGCTGGGCTCGGCTCCCAGAGTGCTGCACTGGCTGATTCCAGCCAGCCTGCCGGAGTGTTGTCAGCAGGAGGTTAGCTTCTCTATGTCATTTTGTGGGTTTTGTAGCTCCAAAGTTTGTTCAGAGTCCCCTTTTACATGAATTGGGGGAGGTAGACAAGTTAGTCTATTTTTTTAAGGTGTTATTTTCTTCAGTTAAGTTGTTGATTCTCATTTCATAGTTTTCTCACTTCATTCTCATTTCTCTTCCCAATTTTTCCTCCACTTCTCTGGTTTTCAAATCTTCCTTAAGCTCCTATGTATCCTATAACCAGCTCATATTTTTCTTGGAAGCTTTTGGTGCAGGAGTTCTGACTTCACTGTCTTCCTCCTGTTCCATCTTTTGATCCTTTTTGTCCCCAAAATCGTAGTGTAAAGTTGGATTGCTGTGCTTGCTTTGCTTCCTTTGCTTGTTCATGATGCCACTCAATTACTTGACTTTTGAACTTTTTGCCATAGTAGAACTCTGGTACAAGAGGGGGGAGCTTTGTTTCAGATCATTGGAGTTTTCTCAGCTGCTGGAGCTATTAATTGGCTGCCCTCTCTGAAGCCTCCACAAGCTCTGCCAAAGTGGTCATGTACCACAGGACCTCCACCCTAGATAGTGATCCAGATCCAAGCAGGTTAAAACAAGAGCAATTACCCCTCAGACTGGGTCCTTGGTCTCCCTACAATCTGTAGGCCAAGAACTCTGAAGCAGCCACACAGCGGTGGCTGCATGGCTGCCATTCCTCAGCCACTTCTCCCTTCAGGGGGCAAAGGCTGTACTGTACTCCCAGACTCCTGGTTCCCAAATTCCACACTGCCCTGGCCTCTCACTTTGTTCTTAGCATCTATGGGTTGATAATTCCAGAAACTGCCACAGTTGCTGGTGATCTGAAGTTCTTCCTGCTGGTGGCTGGTTGTGGCTGCCCTGATGCTAAAACTTCTGGCTCACTTGGGGCTGGGCTTATCTCCGAGAGTGCTGCACTGACCCCTTCCCTCCGACCTGCCAGACTGTCTTTAGTGGGAAGTTAGCTTCCCTCTGTCTTTTTGTGGGTTCTGTGGCTCCAAAGTTTGTTTAGATTGATTTTTTACATGAATTGGAGGAGGAGGAAGCGGGACCCATGTGGAAGTCCTGTTTCTACTCTGCCATCTTTATCCAATCAGTTTTAAAATATCTCTTCGATTATTTCTACTTCCATAACTTCTCTCTATTTTCACTAATAGTTTTTACTAAACTTCCCACCTCTACCATCTTTCCATTCCAATTCCTTATAAATAGTGATAAACTAATCTTCCTAACACATTGCTTTCCTTGCTTCATCCTATAGGTAGAAAGCTTTGTTTAGGCAGCCATGTATATGATAACTATTTCTTGCCTCTGTACCTTAGGTAATAATACTTTCTTTAAAAAAAATATTTACACATGCTTTCTCTCTGTCTATACTGGAAGGCCAAAACAATCAGCAAAAATTTTCAAAGGACTTTTTATGAGCCAGGTCCTGTGCTGGGGATAGAAAAAAAAATCTTTACTGTCAGGAGCTTTACATTCTGTTTAGAGAGATAACATATAAGCATGAATACATTGGATCCATATATGCATATGGACATACACATACATATTTGGAGCCATATATATGTATGTAGGCATATATAAACATTTATATGGAGTTTAGTTATGTCTATGTATGTATATGTCATCTGTAGCTCTACATACCCATGTTTATGTATGTAGAGAATAAATGCAAAGTAAATATAAGGAAGTAAATATAAAGGAAGAGGAGGGTCTGAGGTCCTATCATCTCTGAAATGACAATTGTCTTCTTGTCTCTCTATTCTCTTATCTCCCTGATTCATACTCCACATACCTGTCAAATTGATATTTTTAAAGATATATCTGACTTTATCACTACCTTAACTCAAGAAAACAACAACACAAAAACACTTTCTGTGCTTTCTGGATTAAAATATAACGTCCTCACTCTGACATTTATAACCACTCTACAATCTAACTCCCACCTTTTTCTGCAGTTATTTCTTAGTATTCTCCTTCACAGAACTCCATTCTAATTAACTTACTAGCTTTTCCTCATATGTGACTTTCCATCTCTTCCTTGTCTTTGGACAAGTAATAAACATTGTCTGGGATGCATTCCCTCCTTAACTCCATTTGCTGGAATCCATAGTTTTGTTCAAAGCACTATTCACTTGATCAACTATGATCCCAGAGAACTAATAATGCAGAATTATAGCCACCTCCTCGCAAAGAGGAGTGGACTGGATATGCAGAATGAGCTTCATGGTTTTGAACATGACTAATATGGAAATTTCTTTTGCTTGACCACACATATTTGTTATAAGGGTTTTATTAATCATTTTTTTTCTTCAATTCAGGGTAAAGTGGTAGAGAGGGAAAAATGTTTGATAACAAAATCCAAGAAAAAAAACAATTCAAAGGATAACTCAATCCCTCCTACATGAACTTTTTTTTTCTTATCACCCCAATTATTGGTTTATTTTCACTCTTGACTTTTCTTTGTATTACTTTGCATTTCCTGTTATAGACACAAGACAGCTTGGCTTAGTCACTAGAAAACTGACCTCAGAATCCAGAAGACCCTGATTTAAGTCTCACCTCTGACATATACTGGCTATGTGGCTGTGGATGAGTCACTTAATCTTTCTGTGCCATCAGGAAACTTTAAGACTCGAAATTGCAGAGAAGGTACCAGCTGTCATTGGAAGAAAAGTTACTCATATAGAGCTTCCTGGAGTAATAAAATCCCAGGTGCAGAACCTATCCCTTATTTGTGTACACGTTGTATGCTCTCAGTAGAAGGTGAACTCTTTGAGGGCAGGTACTGTTTTGGTTTTGTCCATCTTCAGTGCTTTGCTCTGAGAGGCTTAACAGATGTTTACAGAATTACTTTAATTCATCTCAAACATTTTTTTTTTCCTTTTTCTGAAGTTCTGTAGCAATTTTCTCAATCTCTAATTTTGGCACTCTAATACTTCTTCATTGGTGTGGTTTCATGTGAGCTCCTTGAGAGTAGGATCTTTTTGTTCTTATTGTTGTCACTCTTGTTCCTTTCTTTCTATTCCACAATGCCTGGAATACAATAGAATTGTAAATGCAAAATGACCAACTGACCATAGACCTTCTCTCCCCAACTGTATAGTAAACCCCAGGAAACCAGAGTTTATGCTTTGTACTTCATTTTTTATTAGTGTCTAGCATATACTAGACACCCAGGTAATACTTGTTATGTATACATGAAGAATATCTTAACTCTATGCCCTTTTAAAATTGCAAATTAAATCTCAGAGAGCAAAAAGAAATGAAAAATCGTTTATCTACTTACTCTGAGACAGAATTATAGGATGATCTGTTACTTTTGACTGTTAAAGAAGATAGTTTTCTTGTCATTGGTGAAGAAAGGAGGCATGTCTTAGTAAAGGGTGAACAAGAGATAGACCATAAAAGAAAATCTATACATCAGCTTGTTGAATGAGACATAATAGCATATGAGATAGCTATTGCAAAGCCTGGGACTAAGAGATATCTCTATTTGAAATATTTTTAAAAAAGGACTTGAGAAACTTAAATGTCATATGAATGTGGTATCATAAATTATTTGAAGTGTAGAAGGTCAAACTAATTTTCATTTTTCTTTCTTCTTCCCTGCAGGTCCATCTTACTATTGCACTAATGGATGTTTGAAAGTACTTTTTTCCAAACATCTGCAAAAATGGAAACATCATCTCTGCTTTCATCACTGAATGATGAATGCAAATCAGACAACTACATTGAACCTCATTATAAGGAATGGTATCGGGTAGCTATAGATACTTTAATACAGAATGGGTTAGAAGCATACCAAGAGTTTCTTGCCAAAGAGCGATGCTCAGAATTTTTGGCCGAGGAGGAAATTAACTATATTTTGAAAAATGTTCAGAAGTTTGCAGAAAGTACAACCCATGGCTCTGACAATTCTGGTGATGACACCTCTTCTTCAGGAACATACTGGCCCATTGAGTCTGATATTGAAGCACCAAACTTGGATTTGGGATGGCCTTATGTGATGCCTGGACTCCTGGGAGGTACCCATATAGATCTACTTTTCCATCCACCACGAGCACATTTTCTTACCATAAAGGAAACTATTCGCAAGATGATCAAAGAAGCAAGAAAGGTAAAAATGAAGGGGTTGTGTGTGTATGTGTGCATTGTATATGTGCATTGCATAAGTTTTATTTTCTGCCTGAAAGGAAATGGACTATGTTTAAGGCAGGGGATGTATTAATGTACAACAACCATATTTCTGTAGCACATTAAGTAATTTCTTTTTTTAAGTTAATTTATTTATTTTTAACTTTCAACATTCACTTTCATAAGTTTTAAATTTTCTCCCCTTCCTTCTTCCCCTTCCCCAAGATGGCATGCAATCTGATATAGGATCTACATATACAATCCTATTAAACATATTTTTACATTTGTCATGTTGTATAGAAGAATTAGAATGAATGGGAGAAACCATGAGAAAGAAAAAAGTCAACAAAAAAGAAAATAGTCTGTTTTATTCTGCATTCAGACTCCATAGTTCTTTCTCTGGGTATGGATGTCATTTCCATCATGAGTCCTCTAGAATTGTTTTAGGACCTTGCATTGCTGAGAAAGGCTAAGTCTATCAAAGTCAGTCATTGCACACTGTGGCTCTTACTGTGTTACCTGGCTCTGCTCACTTCACTCAGCATCAACTCCTTTAAGTCTTTCCAGGTGTTTCTAAAGTCCTTCTAATCAACATTTCTTATAGCACAATAGTATTCCATTACTTGAAGTAATTTCTTTATCTTTGGGATATAACAATAATTTTAGGGCTCAGTTATAGGGGTGAGGAAATAAAAGCAATGGGGTTCTATCCCAGCTCTCATAAAGCTTAACCTTGAGTGTTATATTTTTTCAATATTTGGAAGTTCTCCCAATTACAATAAGACAATGACATGTCTGTAGAATTTTATATGGCATAAAGGACATTAGAAATAGGTACTTGAATGTTCTGTCACCCTATATCCTGTCAATCAGATATTAAAGTACTGGAAAGTAATGTTTTTTTTCCTACATTTTTCACATACATCCCCTTTCTTCCTTCAAGAAGGCACCATAATGGTTCAAGCCCATATCATCTCTCACTTGAATAAATTCCATAACCTCAGAGAGGCATCATGTTATAGTGAAAAGAAGTTGAATCTAGATTCAAACCAGCTTTTGTCACTAATTTCCTATATGCCTTTGGACAATTCAATTAATATCTTACCCTTAGTTCTCTTACTTGTAAAATACTAAGATAGCTTTATAAACACTTCTGTCTTTAAATATTTGATCCCATGATCTGAAGAAATGAAAACTGAAGACCCTGCAAACTTTGAATTCTTTTCCAACTTGTATGACAGGAAACACAAAGTTTACTGGGAATAATTGAGAGATATGGTTGTACAGAGATTTCACATATAGGGCATTTTTAAAGGTAATGGTGTGTTTTTCCCCCTTTAACACTGATGATAACCTGGAAGGTGTTAATTGTTAATTATATCCTGGATGGCAAAAAATGTTTTAAATGTTATACCATTGGTCTGAGTGTGACAATGTGAAATTCAGTGAATTTGACTTACAAAAACAAAATAAAACAAACAAAGCAAACAGTTTAATAAATCTGAGAGGGAAAGGTTAGATACGTTTAGAAAGCCATTAGTCTAGGTGGTGGGGGGGGGGGAGATATATAAGAATAAGTACTGTGTAGCTGTGGTGAAAAAGTTGAATTCAATTTTGAGCTGCAGTAAGAAATAGCTCACCGGAATAAGGAGGTGATAGTATTTCTGCACTTTATCTTTGCTAGACCTTATTTGGAAAATATTATTCTGTCCTCTGAATCTCAATCTAAGAGGAGTATTGATAAATTTGGAAATGTCCTTGGGGCAGCTAGGTGGCACAGTGAGTAAAGTGCTGGCTCTTGAGTCAGGAGGTCCTGAGTTTCGTTCCGGCCTCAGACACTTAACAGCCACACAAAAAAACTAGCTGTGTAGCCTTGGGCAAGTTACTTAACCCCAATTGCCCTCCAAAAAGGCAAAAAAGAAAAGAAAAAAAAAGAAAATGTCCAAAGGAGGTCACCTAGGATAGTGAAGAGTCTTGAGCTCATATTATATGAGGATCAGTTCCATGAATAGCAATCTTAGGAGAAGAAAAGTCTCTTGGGGTGGAGGTTGTAGAATTATAGCTGCATGGAATTTATGTGAAGAATTGTTATGTGGGCAGGGAAGAAGACTTGTGCAGTTTGGTCTCATAGGGTAGAACCAAGAGAAATTTAATATAAGTCACAAAGAGAGATTTAGGACATGATATTGAGAAAAAATTTTTTGTGGATACCTGGTAGTGAAATTGGTTTCCTTAAAAAGTTAATGTTCTCAGGACAGCTAAGTGGCGCAGTGAATAGAGCGCCGGCCCTGGAGTCAGGAGGACCTGGGTTCAGATCTGGCCTCAGACACACTTAACACACACACACACACACACACACACACACACACACACACACACTAGCCATGTGACCTTGGGCAAGTCACTTACCCCCAATTGCCCTCCAAAAAGCAAAAAAAAAAAAAGTTAATGTTCTCTATAAAATACTATGGTAGAAAGTAGGCATAGACCAAGAACTCACATTGTATACCAAGATCAGGCGAAAACTGGAACATGATTTACAGAGAAAGGACAAGCAAATTAGGAGAGCAAGGAATAGTTTACCTGTCATATCTATGAAAAGGAGACAGAGAACATTGGGAAATCCCAAATGGACAATTTTAATTATATTAAATTAAAAAGGTTTTACACAAACAAAACAATGTAACCAAGATTAGGAGGAAAGCAGAAGGCAGGGAAACAATTTTTAAAATCAGTGTTTCTGATAAAGGCCTCATTTCTAAAACATATAGTGAACCCAGTCAAATTTATAAGAATACAAGTCACTTCCTAATTGATAAATGATCAAAGAATATGAACAGACAGATTTCAGGTGAAGAAATTAAAGTTATCTGTAGTTGTATAAACATGCTCTGAATCACTATTGATTTGATAAATGCAAATTAAAAGAACTCTGAGGTACCACATCATACCTATCATATTAGCTTTATTTATTGTTGTCTGAGTGGATTGGGGCAGTAGGTATTCAGTGGGATTGCTGTTTTGGGGTGGTGGGTAGGGGAAAGATGGGGAGAAAATTTGTAACTCAAATTCTTGTGAAATGAATGTTGTAAACTAAAAATAAACATAAAATTTAATTTAAAAAAAGTTAATGTTCCCTTGGTTCACCATGGCCTTTAAGCAGAGACTGGATAATAGCTCAGGTATTTTATCACACAGTTTCTTTTCAGGTATGTTTTTGGCCCAGAGTGCAGCCAAGTTCCTTTTAAAAAAATCAAATTCTGTTGTTCTGTGAAATATTATTTTTAGCACCTTTAATTTGTTTACCTTGAATGAAGTTTAGTTTATTCTTATGTTTGCTTATTAAATGTAGTCAGGCTTATTTTTCAAACTAAATTATCATATTTTTGTGACTTGGTCTGCAAAAGTCACTTCAAAACTATGACTGCGTCACTGGAAGAAGGAGATAAATAAATATGACTTTAGTCAAACTTGAATCACTACTTCTGTTCTGGAAAAATGTTTTTAAGCTGTAACATTTATTGACAAATGAGAAGTACAGTAATAATGATTAAAGGTCATTGGTAAGGCAAACGTTTAATTATGGGTTTATTAGTCAACAATAAGATAACAGCTCTTTTGGAAGCTCTTCTTGAGGAGAAAAACCTTGAGTTTTATAAGTCTTTGGACTAAGGGTGATTTGCAACCTAAATATGGTGGCTATTTAAGTGGATGTTTCTTATGGCTTCAGGAAACCTTTTTGGTGTAGCAGATCTTGAGGTATTAAAAAAATCACTTCTTAGCTGTTTCTTATGTCTTAGATGTACCCATTTATACTATTCCAGGAAGAATTTGGGGTCAGTGAGGTTTTAGGTATGGTAGCCAAATAGGGCAGGTACACTAGGAAAACTGGTATTGCAGTAGAACTGTTCAGTTCAAGCATTCATTAAATGCCTACCATCTAGAAGACTCCATCGTGGACAATAAAGATCCAAAGATCCTCTTGCCCCACCCCTGCCCCTGAAAAAATCTAGATATTCTACTAGAGCAAAAGTGTCAAGTTCCTAAATTTGACTCCCTGGAGTAAGGCTCAAACCAGATTACAATGCAATCGGGAAATGGTAATAAAATAACAAAACAATACAATGCAATAGATTTTCAGGTTAATTCATTTATTTTAATTTTCAACATACACTTCCATAAGTTTTAAATTTTCTCCCCTTCCCTCTCTTCTCCTCTCCCCAAGATGGTGTGCAATCTGATATAGTTTATACATATACATTCCTATTAAATATATTTTCACATTTGTCATGTTATATAGAGGAACTAGAATGAATGGAAGGAACTATGAGATGAAAAACAAAAAGCAAAAAAAATGAAAAAAGAAAACAGTCTGCTTTGTTCTGCTTTCAGATTCCATAGTTCTTTCTCTGGATGTGGATAGTATTTTCCGTCATGAATCCTTTGTAATACAATAAATTTTCTAAGTCCATATAAGGCACAGAGATCCATGTCTATTTGAATTTGACATGTACTAAGGGATACAATATGCATACAGATAAGTTAATGCAAGATCATTTGATGATGAAGAAATATGAACATCTAAGTTGATCAAGCACATCTTCTTGAACTTGGGGTAATCTACTGGCTACTTTAAGAGGAAACTTTACCTCCTATTGAAAGGACTTGACACATTCTTTGAGCCTTTTTTATTCAAATATTTATACCATAATGAAAGATGTGGTATAATTTAGTCTTTAAATCCTTTGGATATTCAAGACTAATTATAAACAATTACTTGGAGATCAAAGGGGCTTTCTGTGCTATAATGGAAAATGGTGCCATTTGCAAAAAGAAAGCAGGAAGGGCTGAGTTTTTTGTTGTTGTTGTTTTTAAGTTAATGCATTCCTTTAAAAATATACTCAATTTTTGATATTCTTTTAACCCTTTAGAAGTTACTTATATAACATTATTGAATAATAGTTCTAGAGCCAGAGATACCTCAGGGGCTATCTACTCCAACACCTTCATTTTGCAAATGAGAAAATTAGGGTTTAGAGAATTTTGTTTAGCTTGTAGAGGTGCAAAGAATCAAAGATAGAATTTGAATTTAGATAGTCTCACTACAGAGTCATTGCTCTTAACTAAAACTGACTGACAAAATGGTAGCATAGCCAATATTAGACAAGCATGTCTGCATATTTAGCATTTTGTTTTCCTTTAAGTGTGTTGCATAATCTGTTATCTGGAAACTAGATTTTGTTTTCATTTACACTGTTGGCATTAAACATGATCATTTCCCATGTTTTTATCAATATTTTGTCCTTATGCCAAAAAAAAGCGCATATGGAGCAACTATGATACTTGCCTTGTGTTTGTTTGTATGGGGAAAGGAGTCAAATGATATGACTTACTGTGTGAGTGAAAGAGAATGATAGCCACTTTAAAAATTGAGTTTAAGAGATTTTGAAGGAGTATGCAACTGTTGAACAAAGCATAAATGACATCATGGGTCAGTGAACAGATCTAGAGTCAAGAGGGCGTGGGTTTGAATATTTTCTCTACTTCTTACTACATGTGTGACCCATCTCTCTGGACTTCACTTTTCTCATTTACAGAGTGAAGAAGTTGGAATAGACTCCAAATCACTCCTGACCACAAATTTATGCTTTTTCTTCTATGAGCTTCTTCTGTTATCTAGAAATTTAGTTTTCATAAGCTATGGATACAGCTTGGTGTAGTAAAAATAATGCCATATAGACTTTAAATCAGAACTAGAGATTTGATTTTGGTCCTGTCGCAATACATGTTTGATTTGGGACAAATCACCTTACCTCTATGAACTGCATCTCTCTCATCTGCAAAATTTGGATAATCTTACTTTCATTAACTACCATACAAGATTATTGTGACCCTTTAAAAGTACTCTAAAATATTCACTATTATAATTGAACATATGTCTGTGTGAAAAAAGGTTGCCCCCAAAAGATTAAATCATGTTAATGACAATTTGTCAAAAGAAAGCTTTAGGTATTTTTAAAAGATTGAGTATATGTCAAGCAGTTAAATCCCTGAGCCGGTGTGGGTTAAATAACTAACATTTATTTAGATGTCAGATTTTTAATATGATTGAGAATTTATTAGAGTTAGTTTTTCATAACAATAAACTTTCTATTTTTAATTTCCATTCAAAAAGGTAATTTCTCATAAATTAACCACTCAATGTGCATTTAATGAGCACTGTGCTAGCCACAGAGGAAACAATGACAAAAAAAAAAAAAGAAAGAATCGGTCCTTTCAAGATATTTATATTCTGTTGTTTGAGGATAGGGGTTGGACCTGTGATTTTACTGGAATAAAGACCTCCCAATAAGGAAACTCCCTCTGTCATTGTAGATCAATGTAGTTATCCCTTTCACATAATGAATCTCCTTATTGTGGTTTCAATATATTGTAGGTCAGCATAAGAAATTAAAGGAGAAGTTTTGGGAAGTTTTGAAGAAGCTTCTGATGATATGTGAAGGCTAGCAGATGACAGAAAAAAGTTTAGAAACTCAGAAATGTATAAATATATGCATAATATTATATAATGTTAACATTTTATCTTTTAATGCCATAATCATTCAGACTTCAATAGTAAAAAGCTAGGGCCAAAATAGTTAACACAGATTTTCCAGATAGAAGCCCAAACACCTACCATGTGGAAGGGATAACTGTAGAGTTTCTCAAATCAGGTAGATGTTGAATGAATTACCCAGTATCTCATAACCTGTATATATCTGAGACAGGGCTTCAACCCTAGATCTTCCTGTCTTTTAGGTTAGCTTCCTTCTACTCCACTGCTTCTCTAAATGCAAGGTAACTTTTAGGAGGAAGGCATTAACAATGTGTGTGGTAGGGTGTCAAGAAAGATTTTTGTAGGAGATAATTGATCTCAGCATTCAAGGAACCTGGATATTCAAAGAAGTTGTGGTTAGGAGGGAGTACATTTCATGTAAGGGGAACAGTTCAAATGAGGGCATGGGTATGTGTGATCAAGCTTTGTGTGTGTGGAATAACAGGACCAGTTAAGTTCCATCAAAGACTATGTGAAGGGTAGTCACATATAATGTCTGTAATTTTTGTAGCGTTATAAATGTGAACATGTAATATATGTTTTTTTCTTTTAAAAAACTTAATTAAATTTTCAATCTCTAATTCTTTCATTTGGACAATTGTAATGTAAAATTTTCTGAAGACCCAAAAGTAAATTCAAAATTGTGCTAGGAAACAGGACAATATCTGGGAAAGGATTTATGAACATCATTTAAATTCATTTTTATATTATTTACAACTAGGATAAGGTAGTTTTGAAAAGTAAATAGCATATTATGGAAGATTCATAAGTGAATAAATACTTAAAAGAAATTATAGAATCCCTAAAGCTTGAAAGCTCAGCAAGTCCACCTAGTTAAACTATCTTGAAAGGAGAATTAATAAGAGAGGGAAGCATATCTAATCTATCTCCACAACAGATGTATTATTTAAATTTTATTTATTTTGAGTCAATCCTTATATACCTGAAGTTCTTATATCCCCTTCAATAATGAAATTCTGGAACTATTCAACTTCTATTCAGGATGGTATCTGTGATTGTTCTGATCCTTCCAAAACCTTTAAATCTTGTTATTTATTTTTGTGACAGCAAAGTAGAAATTGTTGAGAATTTCTTTAATAAGTAGTTTTTCAGGAAAAAGAATCCAAGTAGACTCATTGCTTTTGTGATTATAGAGGAAATTGCTTTCATGTCTTATCCTCTTTCATTTGTGAATCTAAACATTTTTGTGAGGTCCTATGTATTCAAGGCAATTTGTTGGATTCAAAAATGTATAAGAAACCATCCCATCCCTTAAGGATATTTCCTTCAAATTTAAATTTCACTGGGAAGTTGACTCATTGTCATTGGGTCAGCTGCATGATGACTGATAGTATCTATGAAAAATTTTCCCAGGTAATTATTTGTCTGTCAAGAAGAATTCCCAAGATGAAAAATGTCTCTTTCTTCAATTGCTGTAGACTGTCGTTAGCATTCTTTGATTTCTTAACCAAAGCCATCTTTCATTAAGGTAATTTGTTTTCTTAGTCCCTTTCTCACTAGAGGAATGCTACAGATAAGACATCTTGAAAGGTTTGCTCATGGAGATGTTTAACTTTGATGATACGTGCTTCTTTATTTCCTACTTTTAGAATAGATTCTTAAATATAAACTGTGCTCCTGTGAAGCATAATATGGAGAATTCATAAGCAAAAGTCTGCTTGGAATTAGGACAGAAAATCTCCTAAGGTGTTTTGTAATACATCACAAAATTTAGGTTTTGTTACCATTCCTCGTTGCTGTAACCGTGTGTCATTAAAGCCCAAAGCCTTTATTAATAGTATGTTTAGGCATTAGCCATTACAAAAATCAAGGTAAACTGGCAGCTAGTCTAATCAAAAATACTCTTTATGATTTATAAGTGTCTTGCCTACCAAATTCTTTCAAACGTTTCCTTCCAACTCATGTCAACTAAGCAGTTCATTAATTAAATTATTTTGTTATGAATCTTTCTTCCTTAATCCATTCACTACCCCCTTATAATCCAACTGATAAAATCAAAATCATCTCACGTCACTTTCTCGCTGTGTGCCACCAGGCTAAACTGTAGTTCTTTAAAAAAACACTTTTTCATTTCAATATAACCTTTGTATTTTGGGTCATAAGATCATCTTTGTTATTAAACTTCAAATTTTTCACTTGAATTTTCTTTGTCCTGACTCTTTCTCACACTCATTATGGCAGTACCCTTCACAATTCAACTCAAAATGTGTTTCTTTCTGGAAGCATACCCTGAATAGCCAGTCCTTGAGCTACTTCAAACCAAGGATATGAATGCATTCTGACTTCCATGCTTAGCATATATTATATATTGTAAAATTTAATTTTATTAATATCTTTTCCTTTTCACATCACATTCTATATCCTTTTACTCTTCCTAGTAAACCTGTTGTAACAAAAAATAAATGAAAAAAATTCATTTAGTTGGACTAGATGATATAAAGTATGAAAGTTTACTTGTACTCTTAAAATAATTTTAATGGATATATTTATTTTTATGTCACTTCCATTTTTGAATATTTCCCTCCTTACTTAAACATCACTTATGGCAGTTTTATCCATTATGCATCAACTAAACTCATTTTCTCTTTGTCTGAGGAATATGGTCTTTTTGGGGGGTGTCTTTTTGAAATAATGTAACTATAGAACAAATTACTTCATAGTCATGTGCAGAGAAAGGTAACTATTGGTAGAAATAAGTAAGGCAACATAGAGTTGGAGTACCTGGTTTCTGAATCCAGTTTCCTATTTTGTGAAAGTCACCTACCCTTTCGATGCCTCCCCCCCCCATTTTAAAACCATCTATAAAATAAAGGATTAAATTAGATGATTTCTGGTTGAAGAAATCTATGTGACAAAGTTTCAAGAGACAGAGGAGAGTTCAGCTGACTGTTTCCCTCAATATTTTGGTCTCTCTAGATATGATGATCTGCCTGGTCAAATTGCTTTTCCTCTTATTTTTACTTATGAGTTTCAAATACTTTATTGTGCTGCTAGTCTACCATGGGACTTCCACCTATAACTTTCAGACTCTCTTGATTAGACTATTACAATAACCTTTAATTTCTCTTCTTGCCTCGATTATCTACCTCATAGATTCCAAAGTTATTTTCCTAACATTTTGGCATCTTTCTCTGTGTCCTTGTATAGGCTGTCTTTCTTCATCTTATCACCCTCCCACCCCCATACCATACATTGAATGCTGTCCTTTTTCACCTCTGCCTCTTGGAATCATTGGTTTCCTTCAAAACTAAGGTCAAACCACACATACCTTCTGCAGGGGGACTTTCCAAACCCACCCAGCTGCTAGTGTTTTCCTGCTTATGGTACCTTTTATATTCCTCCATGTGTACATTTTTTTCTCCTGTTAACCATATTTTCTTAACTTAGAGCTCATGAACATAAACAAAAATATTTTGATAACCATAATATTAGTTTCTTTTGTAATAGTATGAATTTTATGCATTAAAAAACATTATTTGGAGAAGGTATCCACATATTTCTTCAGACTGTCAAAGGTATCTATCACATGTACACATACATACACAGACAGACATAGATACACATATACATCCCTTTTGTTAAGGGTAAGAAACCCTGCACTATTAGAATGTATGTTTCTTAATGACAAGGATCATTTTGCTTTCGTCTCTGCACCCTACTTTAGAATAGCCCTGGCACATAGGAAACATTTAATAAATGCCCGTTGATTGTGTGGTCTTTGTTTTGTCCTTACACCAAGGACTCAGTAGTATCCTCTTTAATTTCCTTCTCAGCTCTTTTTTCTTCTGAAGTGAGATCACTGACTGTTTCAGGGATAAATAAGTTTAGTTATACGGAATCACTATTGTCCTTAGCTAGTTGCAAAAGAAGAAAGGATTTACTCCTAGCAAGACTCAGATGAATTTCTGAAAAATCATTAAGATCTTATATGTTATGATCAACCTGCATGCCCATCATCAGAAAGGATCTTGAAGTTGATTATTTAGTGTGGAAGGCATTTGAACTCAAGAGTAAACAAATAATGACAAAAATACCTTCTAATTTGAAAACAAAAAGAAGCATAGATTGGCTGCCCCAACCTTTATCTGCTGAAAACACATACACACAGGCATGTTCTTCATTAGGAAGTAAATTACTTCAATAAGGAAAGGTCAATATTAATCCACACTTAGTTAAACAAAACAAATGTTTTATCCTTGGAATTTTCTAAAAGATATAGAGATCTCATAAAGATTTAACTGCTTGTGTTAACTTCAAATATCCTTCATAAAATTCCAAAGGTGTTTTTCTTTAAAAACACATGATTAAGATTTGATAACACTGATCTCTGCTGAATTCTCTGTAGCTTACTGGTGTTTACATGAACAGTACAACTTGTGTGCCTTCCTCCCCCAAAGGTAGGTATAATACAACAATTAAATTCATGAATTTTAAATAAATTCATTTTTTTATCAACTGTGCAGGAAGCACTGGTTTGAGTAATTCTTATTTATATGACAGTATTGCTTAGTAATTATTTAGAATATGATTCAGATAGTGATAATGTTTCCTGCCCAAGGCAGTGGTGTCCTATCAGTTAAAGTCCAATTAAATGACAAAGACACACACATGCACAGTCTCTCTTTCTCTCTTTCTTTGTGTGTGTCTGTTTCCCTATCTATTCTATATCCCTTTTACTAGTATGTTTAAATCAGAAAATTGTACAATTTGAAAAAGGGCAGGAAATTAAGTGACTGCACACAGCTTAAAATTCCCTACTTGTTACATTTTTTATGTACCTGATTATTTAGCAATAGAAAGTATTCTATCAGTCTATTATGAATTTATTGGCAGTAAGTCAGTGAAGTTAGTAGTTTGCATCTAATTGAAGTTACTGTCATTAACTGTGACACTTCCTCATACAATGTTACTTCATTTGTTCAATGAAAATGGACACTTTGAGATAGTTTATGCCTTTTACATCTGAGGTAATTTGTGTATTGTACTACCTGTGTGACCCTGGGCAGGTTATTTAACCCTGTTTCCCTCAGTTTCCACATTTGTAAAATGAGCTGGAAAAGGAAATGGCAAATCAATCTAGCAGCTTTGCCAGGAAAACCCCAAATGGGGTTACAAAGAGTCAGACATGATTGATACAACTTAACTAAAACAAATACTTTCCTTCATTCTTCTTCCTTTCTGGAACTTTTGTTTGTTTGTTTTTTGGTTTTGGAGGGCAATTGGGGTTAAATAACTTGCCCAAGGTCACACGACTAGTTTTTTTTGTGTGTGTGTTAAATGTCTGAGGTCAAATTTGAACTCAGGTCCTCCTGACTCCAGGGCCAGTGCTCTATTCACTGCGCCACCTAGCTGCCCCCTTTCTGGAACTTTTAAGAAGTAGCGAGGTAATATAGTGGGTACAGCATTGAGCCAGGAATTAAGAAGATGGGAGTTCAAATCTTAAGTCACTTAACCTCTTTTCTGCCTTAGTTTCCTCTACTATAATCATGGGATAATAATACTGCTATATATGAGCATTGTTGTGAAGATCAAATGAAATAATATTTGCAAAGCTCTTAGCATAGTGAAGGCACTTAATGCATTCTTATTCCCTTCCCTTTTAGATTGTTTCATTCATCTCTTTTTGGCAATTTCTCTGTTTCATGTCAGACTATGCATATAGAGACGTCTTATAAGCAGAATATTGTAATCACAAGGAATACTTATGTGTCTTAATAACCACCATGATAAAGTAGTGAACAACAAAGTATGTACTATGGTGCCTAAATAGTATGTCATCTCAAGAAAGAAAGTTACCGCAATGCTTATCTTGCCTTACAATTATTATTATTATTTTTTTGTGATAAGGCAGAGAACTCTCATTCCCTTTTTGGCCTTCTGCACTAAGATGGTATAATGTAAAAGGCAATGTGGAATGCTTGTGTTTCCCTCATATTGAGGTCATAGAGTTATGTATGTCCAATAGATGTCATATCTACTAGAAGATCTCTCAATTATCTGAGTGGATTAATTTGGAAAATCTGATCAAATTACTATCAAATTTGCCTTTTAACAACTGTTTAGATTTTCAGTGAAATTTATTTTTAGCATTTCAAATGAGTAGAGAAGAAATAGAAATTAAGGTAATATCAGCGTCTTGGAATTTTGTCTCTCTCTATATATCACTTAAACTTAAATGCTCCTTGGACAGGTAAAAAAGTTATCTTTCTTCCAGTGCCATTCTATTTATGAAATATGAGAAGTCAGCTGCTAAGGCAATCTTATTCTAGGGCTGAGTTGTAAAATTTTACAATATGCATCATTTAAGGATTAAAATAGCCAATGATGAACTTAAATTGAGATATGGATTATCCCTTGACTTCCATACCAGTGGGCATACTTACTGTTTCTTTTAAATGGAATAAGATTCCTTTAAAGTAAATTGATAAAAATTGTCCTAGGGAATATTGATAGCAAGACACTTTCTAATTTCTGTGCTTACTAAAACACACTTTTATTTATTTTTTTTAAAGCAATAGGGGTTAAGTAACTTGCTCAAGGTTACAAGGCCAGTTATCTCTGGGTGTGGTGCTGAGTATCTGAGCCCGGATTTGATCCAGGTCGTCCCGATACTGGAGCCGGTGCTCTTACTCGCTGAGCCACCTGGCCACCCCTAAGCAATTGGGGTTAAGTAACTTGCTCAAGGTTACACGGCCAGGTGTTTCTGGGTGGGTGCTAAGTGTCTGAGCCTGGGATTCAATCTCCAGGTCTTCTCAACACTGGAGCCGGTGCTCTTACTCCCTGTGCTACCTGGCCACCCCTAAAACACACTTTTAAAGTATTACATTTAGTACTGTGAAATTCATCTGCCTGCTTTTTATTTCATTTTGTGATGTTATTGTAATGTTACATTAACTTTTTTTTTATTTGGAGGAGATTATGAGATTAAAATGATTATATGGATGTAATTTAGAAAGCTTGTTGTTTTTCAGTAGCAGCCAACTCTCTATGACCCCTTTTAGGGTTTTCTTTGTAAAGATACTAGAGTGGCTTGCCCTTTCCTTTTCTAGCTCATTTTATAGATGAAGAAACTGAGGCAAACAGGGTAAATGACTTGCCCAGGGTCACACAGGTAGTAGGTGTCTAAGGCCATATTTGAACTCAGGAGTCTTGACTTCATTTCTGGCACTTTAACCATTGTACTACACAGGTACCCAGAAATTTTGTAGTAAATGTATGTGTGTGTATGTGTGTGTGTGTGTGTGTGTGTCTGTAATGCCTTTCCATTGTATATAGTAAGTTGTAGAGTGTTATTAAATTTTTTTTTAATGACCAGCTTTTTTTCCATTGTTCTTTAACAGTCCTGGTATCTTATAATTTTTTTGCAGTTGGATTTTGGCAAATGATTATCAAGGCAATAGCAAAGAAAAAAGAAAGAGTCCATGAATGCTTTTTAACAAATGAAGAAACTGAACTTGAATCTATAAGCCACATTTGTGAATAATAAAAAGGGTAAAAATTGGTAATTCCTAAAAAAGTAATATTTAAATATAGCACCACAATCTTTCATTACTTAAGAATGATAAGCATTTCTTGGAATTGTGGTCTGAATGATTAGGTGTAGGACACACATGTAATGCAGGGAAGAATTACAGGGAAAGGATATGTTTTGGAAAAGAGAATTACAATTTATGATAATTTTCTTCCCTTAGAATTTTGGACATGCCTCAAGTAAGAAGAGAATAAAAATAGCTGTAACCTGACTCACTGAATGAGCATCATATTTATTTTTGTACCAGAATAAAAAATAAATTTAAATTATTTTGCCTATTTTAAAATAATATTGGACTGAAATTTAACCTTCTTTTGCCTTCCCAAGACAGCATTGTGGCTTATTTGTATTATATACATCACATTTTCTTTATTAATTTAACTCAATAGAAGAAGACAAACAGTCTGTAAGCGTCCTAACAATAATTTCAATAAACTTCTGAACAAAAGTTAAATAAGAAATTATGCATGTCTGATTATATATGCATATACATGAATGTATATATGTATACATGTGTATATATGTATAAATTCCTGTTAAGAATTGCAATACTGAATCTGAAATATATCACATGCTACATATATGTATTACATATTCATACACATACATGTACACCTAAATATAATTTGGTGCTCAGAAGTTTGGAGTATAGGATATACAACTCTCCAGAGGTACAAAAATTTTCTCATTATACTTTCTGACTCCCTAGTTTTCCCTATTTTTTGTCTGTTTGACTTAGATTGGACTTGCTGCCAAGGATTTTATGTTATGAATCTTTTTACATTTCCTCTTAACCCATGATTAAAACTTTACTTGCCTTTGGTCTATATGAATACTATGGTGTTTATTGCAAATGTGTGTGTATGTGTGGTGGAAGAGGTTGGGGGGGGGAGAAATCCAAAAAAGTTATAATTTTTAGGATAAACTCCCTTTTCCCCACCTACTAGGATGTTTTCCTTTTGTTTCTTGTCCCTCAAGAGTGTATAAGGGGGATGTCGGAGTGGTATTTCTAAGTTGATGATATATTTTCTTTTCCAGGCCTTCATATCTCTAAGTATATCGACATAATCATGTGGTGAGCAAGCCAAAGTTAATTCATAATACATTTGCATTTTCCAAAGATAAAGATTCGTTAGTATTGTAAAAAATAAGTATAGACTATTTCTTTCCTCTCCTCCATTTTCATTTTTCCCCTCCCAGAAATAGAACAATGTTTTCTTACCATGATTTCAACATTTCCAGAAATTTCACAACTCTATATCCTCCTATATAGTTTTAATTCATATTGAAGTATTAATTGATGAGAGGCAACATGTAATAGTGAGTAGAAGACTGGCTTTGTAGTAGGGAAGACCTGGGTTCAAAATCTGCTTCTGACACTTGAGACCATGTGACTATGGTCAAATCAGTTGACCTAAGTATCAGGTATTTTTGTAAGATTCTTTTACTATGTCAGTAATCTCCAGAGTCAAGGCCCCATCACTCTGTGGGCGGGGGGGTGGTGGTGGTGGTGGTGGTGCAGTTAACTTGCTGGAAAGTAGCAAGACTGATCATATCTAACATTCACCAAAATTGTCGATCATGGTGTGTGTCTACCTAACCTTGACAAATCATCACCCGCCAATCCCATGCTATGCCGCTTCCCACTGTAATGCAGACTCACAGACTTTCCATTTTGGATGGATCTGAGTCAGTTTCCAAGATGAACAGGCATGAATAATTTTTCGTGGATTTTATTAAATTGTCTTATCCCTCCAAACCCACCCCCTCTTCAAAATATCCTTCTGGCTATACCACCATTTTTCTGATCCCCTAGGATGATAAAATCTGTGGTATCTTCAGCTCCTCACTCCACTTCATTCCACATAGAGTTCTCAAGATTTTTGATCTCAGGACCCCGTTACACTTAAAAATTAGGAAAAGGAAGGAAGAGAAAATAATAAACATTAAGTACTTACTATGTGTCAGGTACCATACTAAGTGCTTTATAAATATCTCATATGATTAGCACAACAACATTGTGAGGTTAGATGGTATCATCACCCCCATTTTATATTTGAGAAGAGCAAGACAGACAGATGTGAAGTGGCTTGACCAGGATGGCACAGCCAACAAGTGAAAGAATCTGGATTGGAAATCAGGTCTTCATAATTCCAGGTCCAGCATTCTAGCCACTTTAAAATCTAGCTGCCCTCATTGATGGACTTTCCAAGGGCTTTAGTTTATGTGGGTTGTATCAATAAATATTTGCCATATTATATGTTAAAATATGTTAGTATTATTATGAAATTTAGTTTGACCTTGTAGATACTTAAAAGGGATCTTAGGAACTTCTGAGGTTGCCAGACCATTTTTTTGAGATCCACCGAATTAAATTATTTTTGCAACCCCTTGGTTGGTCTCTCTGCCCCAGGTCTTTCCTCCTTCCTATCTACCTTCCACACAACTGCCAATGGGACTTTCCTAAAGTACAGGTCTGACTATGCTATTCCTTTCCATTAAAGGCCATTGGCTCCCTAGTATTAACTCTAGGATCAACTATAAACTACTCTCTTATATGTTTAAAGACTTTCACAACCTGGTCTCAATGTATCATTGAATAAGCATTAGGTATATATTCCATGACAACACATGTATACATATACAAGTATAACATGCACACATATGTATGCACATATACACATGCGACAGACAAGCGTCATAAATGAAAGGAGTATGTCCTATTCATAGATATATGTATACTATACATAATATACATATATTAACCTACATTCACATATGTATTGTATATATGTTACATATTATATGCCTGTGTGCATATACATATATACTTATGCACATATACACATGATACTATATAAAGAAAGAACCATGTATGTGATTTATATTGAAATCTTTTTGTTATGTTGAAACCAAGGATAAGTTTCTTTTTCCTTTTTACTCTTGTATTCTATATGGTGAATATTTGTATATGAAGAAAAATGACTGCTGCTAAAAATCAGTAATGGTCTGTTATTATTGAGGGTTTTTTTGTAAAAAATTCTTTAAAAAAAAGAAAAATTTGACATATTTGATTAGATTGATCAAACTGAATGATAAATTTTTCTAATTATTATTGTTTATTTCTGTACTACCTGTGCATTTTGGCATAGAAATTTTTTAAAAAATAATGAAGCATATACTATCTTATTTCACCTATGAAAATATTAATTCTTACTAAAATATCTGGATCAGCCAAAGCATTTAACTGTTATTAAATATATTGTCTTTTTCTAATTTTCAATTTCCATTTAAAGTGTTTTATAATATGTATAGTATGTTACACTAGCACATTACCTGTTTTAAACAAAAATACAAATATCGGAATTTTGTCTATCAGATTTACTGACCGGGATATACAGCTAAAAAATAATAGCTGCTGTACTAAATTATAGATGGATTGCTCCACAGCTAAAATCACACACTCTTGATTTTAGGATTATTGATTAAGAAGGATCTTAGATACTCATCCAACCTCTTCATTTTACATATGAATGTACTAAGGCTCAGAAAGGGCAAGCGACTCTGCCAATGTGACACAGGCAACACATGATAAAAGTGTGATTTGTACCCAGCTACTATTTGACTTCTCATATAATTTTTACCAACAGTTTAATATAATCTTGGATTACAGGTTTGCATTTCAGTATGATAAGTAAAATAGCTAATTGATGTTAGGAACTTGTATGTTAGGCTTGTAGAAAATTTGTGGGAAAATATTTGAGGGTTTCAACCTTCAAATAGCATATTGCCTTTGCCCTACTTGTCAGCAGTTAAAGGAACTTGGTTCTTTTCTTTAAAATGGGCAGGGATGGATTAATCAGCCTGGAACAATTAGAACTAAATAATAATTCTTCAAAGAGATTGCTGGAATATTTTTCAATCTGTACATTAAATGTGTTATTCTTCTGTTATTATGGAAGCATTTAAGGTAAGGTACATGAAAGTTTTTAGGGGCAAGGATGTCAGAGACTAAGTTTACTGGTTGAATATATTTACAGCACTTTAGACCTGAGGGAGTAGTAAAAACAAAACACAAAAAAACATTTATTGATGTTTTTTATAGTCACTTTGCACTACATTTTGTATTTATCCCCTCTTTGTGACAAAGAAAAACAATTAAGTAAAAGCATATTTTACAATGGATATATGTGACAGTATATATAATATTCTGTTCTAGTAGTCTCCCAAACTCTCCACCGTGTGGGAGGATATAAGTTTCATCAGCTCCATCCCATTTCGTTTTACAGCTGAACAAAAGTTTTTCCTTCTAAGCATGAAAGATTTGAGGACTTTGTTCTCAAAATTCAGATTATCCTATTTCATAATACATGATATAAATATGGTTGTAGGTTGCACATGGTCAATATTAAGCAATTATTAAGCACTTGCTGTCAGACATTCTGCTATGTTGACCCTCTAACTCCCTGTATCCACCCACCTGAGAGAATGAGGAAGGTTTGAAAAGATGTTGACTAGGATACAATCATGGGAGTTATTCAGTCCATTGGTATAGTCTGCCTAAGACCTCAAGCAAGCCACAGCACAATCATCAGGGGTGGGGCACCTGCAGCCTTGAGGCTGCATTTGATGGTCAAGGTCCCTGGGTGCTGCCTTTTAACTGAGTCCAAATTTTACAGAACAAATCCTTTTATTAAAGGGATTTGTCCTACAAAGTTTAGAGTCAGTCAAAGGGTTACATTTGAGGACCTAGAGGATGACATGTAGCCTTGAGACTGTAGGTTCCCCACCCCTGGACAACATAAGCCTTTTCTGGGAGAAACATAAATACACACACACCCCATTGCGCACAGAGAATCACAAATGTGGGCTCATAAAATACCTGCTTGGTAAACAATCTTTAGAGCTACATAGCACTGCTAAATTGACCTTCTTGCTTCTTCTTTTAACTAGAAGATCAGGTTTATGACTTTGGTAGAAGGGACATTTGGGAATGCTGACCTTGTTGTGCTAACTTTTATCTGTTGTTTTCAGGCAGCTTCTGGTTAGGGCCAATGCTTAAACTTTATTTAAAGCTATTGGCATAAACTTCTGACTTCTTGTTTCTCATAGGGTTGGTTGCCACTCTAAGTACAGCAATGTCTAAACTAACAAGGCCTGGGACCAGGGGTTGGCTTTTACTTCTAAATCTAAGTTTATGTGTAAGATCACTGAATATGAATTAATTCAATACAGTTCTGTCATTGAGAGTACTGACAAAGTTAATTCAGGGATAAAATATCACTGTTTGAAATATATACACATAATTTAAATTTCAGGTGTGTATATATTAACCTGAAATTAAACTTTCAAGACAATTAAAACATGTTGAAGTTAAACTTATTCATGCTGTGAAAAGAGTATTGTGTTGCCCACTTTATTGTAATTTTTTTTAAATGTATATTCTAAATTTATATATTCTGTGCTATATTTAAGTCCATGTATAAATTTCACTCTCAAATTATGAAAGTCATCAATTCCCAACTATCAGCTGTGCTATATTTGAGTAATAGTTGCATATTCTTAGTAGACTAGATAATATGACTACTATCACTCATATCCTGATTTATTTGTGTAATTACAGATTCTCTGGCCATGAGTAGTAAAGTGATATTGAGCCAAATGGTAATGCCTTTTGACATTTACATTTATTTTCTCAATTAAAATATTTCCTATCCTTGGATTACTGGAAAAATAACAAAAGAAAAACAGAGATGATTAACATGAGATTAATGTAGCCCCTTGAATAATAGTATGTTTTGTTGCAAATTAAATAACCCACCTAATGTA
This sequence comes from Petaurus breviceps papuanus, assembly GCF_028583685.1. Taxonomy (NCBI): domain Eukaryota; kingdom Metazoa; phylum Chordata; class Mammalia; order Diprotodontia; family Petauridae; genus Petaurus; species Petaurus breviceps. The sequence continues at coordinate 8,039,167 of NW_027187351.1, forward strand.
TTTTTCCCACATTTAAAGCTTCTTGTGTCAAATAGCTAAGGCTGACTAGAAAATCCATCCTGCAGGCTCTTCCTTTGTAAGTTATTCTTCCACAGGAAGTGCTTATCATGTCTCTGCAGAAACAATATTAAGCATCTTAGAGTAGAAATCATATAATTTTGCTCAAATTTTCATGATGAATTTTAAATGTCTTAACTAGGAACTTGGGACCTCAAAGCCAAATTTGGAGAAAGGACCACCTTATATTCAGAGGTTGGACTGGATGACCTCCATGATCTCATATAAATCTTAAGTTTTTATGATTCTGATATCCTTTAAGGAGAAGCAGTGTTTTACAAAGGAAAGAGTACTGGAATTTTATATTTGTAGATATTTATGACTTTTGTAAAGTCATTTAAGATATTTGAGTCTCAGTTTCCTCATTTGTAAAATTAGCCTAAATTACACGTGAAGCTATGAACTTCATAGGATTGTTGGGAAGTAGAAAATAAAATCATATGTCTATTAAATATTATATTTATATGTATTCATATAGTGGTTTTTCACCAAAAAGCAGTATATGTTTGAACCATCATTATTATTTATTATTTAGAAAATAAATTAGTTGATTTAGTCGAGTCAAATATGACAATAATATTTCACATTTATGTACTCTTTGCTAAATTGCTTTCCTTGCAACTATCCTGTGAGAAATGGGGTATAATTATTTTTATCTCTATTTCACAGATGAAGAAACTGAGTTTCTTGGAGGTTAAGCAACTAACTCATTATCACATAGCTCACAAGTATTAGACTGTAAGTTCCATAAAAATAGATTGTTTTCTTCTGTTTTTGTATGTGCTTTGCACATAGTAGGTGCTTATTAATGACTTTTTGATTGGTTGAATGCAGTACTTAAGGCAGGACTCCAAAACCAAGGTACCATTCATTATACAATACTGTCTTCTGAGGATATAAATGTGTAGAAAGATTGTGGTCTATGTTCAGGTGATGAGAATAACCATAATGGTAGCATTCTACTTTCAAAGTAATACAAAATAAAACAGTCTCTAGTCCTTTTGCTACACAGGGGCTATTTCAATATTTCTTTTTTCCTATGTTGAGAGAGAAAGGAAGACTTTTGAACTTCCCCCCATGTTGACTAGAGGCACACGAGTAATTAACCTTCAACCACAATTTCTCTGCAACATTCCACTCTTTAAAGCCACTTATATAGAGAGAATTATCCAAAAGCCTGAGCCAAACATTTTCATTTTTATCTCCATGCTCAATAATCTGTATGTCTTTTATATTAACATTTTTCTAGCTATATTTTTTCCTCATCCAAATTTTATTTAAAAATGGTTTGACATTCTGCATTTTGCTTGCTTCAAGTACAGTAAGTGTAGAAAGATCACTTGTTCTTTTCATTGTATTATAATCTATGTAAATAGTTTGCATTATTATTTAATCTCAGATGAATACCATTTAGACATGCCATCAATGGTATTATATTCCTTTCCATTATGGATATAAATAGGATTTTTTATTGGTCGCTATAGATTTCATTTAAGAGGAAAACAGGATGAATGCAGGTCCCATTTTTAATAATGTGCCTTTCATAGTTAAATAAGGATAGTACTGAAGTATAGGCAATGACTCAGTGCTTGGGGTGAACAATGCTCCCAGAAGCCCCTCCTTTCTGTTTGCTATGAGTGCTGGAAGCCAGGAACCTTCCATACTTTTGCTAAGACAAAGTCCTTGAAATTAGTTTGATTCTGATACAATGATGGGCCAATGAAATTGAGGGGAGATATAGATGTGATCTGTTTCCTTTCATCTGGCATTTGTTTCTTTTAAACATGATGTTCTCACTAGCAAATTAGGAAAAAAAAAATACACTGAACTACATCAATCTAGCAGCTGCATAATATTTGAAGTAATTTGCTTGAAAAGTTTTTAATCTTGTATGTCTTTTGTGTTATCTTTAGGAAGCATAGGAAACAGTGTTCTGTAGTCATTCATTCTGAACCAGCTGGTATTCAATTGAACATTTTTTATCCATGTGCCAAGAGCTGGCTCTACTTCACTCTTCTCCATCCATCCATCCGTCCGTCCATCCTGCCATGTTTCCATGTTTCTCTGTATTCATAACAGGCATCATCCCCCCTCCTCCCAGAGTTCTGTTGCTTCTGATTAAGAATGTCTGCCTTAGAAGATAGGCAGTTGTAGCAGCAAGCACCCCAGTGTCCCCAAGGTGCCTGTTCACACAGGTTCTTGGATCTGCTTTGTTAAAGGAAAGCAACTCAAAATGGGTTAACAAGCTTACTTTAATCAGTCAGACATATATCGTTTACCTTGTTCAGGTGAAAAGGTCAGCACCCTGAACCTCAAAGTATACAGGCATAATTATCAAGACAGAAACATCAAGTAGACAGATTTCCAAACTGTCCCAACCATTACATCCATACCCAGTCAACATCTGGGTTTCCACATTCTGGGTTTTTCAAAGCCGGGGGACTCTCAACAGCGGCTTCCCAGAATTCAGATCAAATCACAGAATACTTCTCAAAGTGAGTCCCCAAAACAAAGGTACAAATCAGGGCTTATATAGCCTTCTCCTGGCTCGGAGAATGTAACAACCTTATTGACTCACTGGCCAATCAAGAAGTATCTACTGAAAAACCAGCCTCCCTCCCCAGGCTTCAGGTGCATTTTAGCCTAGGGGCAGGGAAGATCTTCCAAATTTGCATTCCCATTACATTCGGCCCCAAGATCTTTCATGCCCATAGCATAGACAATTTACTTTTGAATTAGCTCTGAACATTTCATAGGTCACATTTTCAAAGTACAGAACTAAAGTTACCAAAGTGGCCACTGGCCCTTAAACAAACACAAAGTACATAGCATTATTACCTCAATTCAAAACAAGAGTTCAAATAAAGTTCTCGGGGGGGGGGGGGGG
>NW_027187351.1:8042210-8077222 GCF_028583685.1 Petaurus breviceps papuanus
CCCCCCCCCTCACACAGCTCCAGCCCCTGCCTCCAAGCACAGAGAGGGGGCTGGGCAACAAAACCAACAAGGTGGGGTCCCTGGGGATCCAAGGCACTTCATCCCACCCACCATAGTCACAAGTCCATCCTCCCCCTGGGTCCCAAACTGTGGGATGCAGCCAAGAAACACACTCAGTGCCCCTGCTTTGCTGCTCAGTTCTTATCTTTTCCTGTGGCTGAATTCCGAACTCCTGGGCTCCTTCTCCTCCCGCAGGCAGCAGCTGCTCCTGGCTTCTGCCCAGGTCCCGATGCAGGCAGCTCACCATTCCTGCTCTCAGCTCAGCGAAGTCTGCATGCAGGCCACTCTTCTCTCCTAGTCCATGGCTCCACAGAGTCACAGCTACCACAACTGGGAAACAAACGATTATCCCAGCCCCCATACTTTCCTTTTACTCTGCAGATCCTGCTCACAGCGCCATTTTGTAGCAGCAAGCACCCCAGTGTCCCCAAGGTGCCTGCTCACACAGGTTCTTGGATCTGCTTTGTTAAAGGAAAGCAACTCAAAATGGGTTAACAAGCTTACTTTAATCAGTCAGACATATATCGTTTACCTTGTTCAGGTGAAAAGGTCAGCACCCTGAACCTCAAAGCATACAGGCATAATTATCAAGACAGAAACATCAAGTAGACAGATTTCCAAACTGTCCAACCATTACATCCATACTCAGTCAACATCTGGGTTTCCACATTCTGGGTTTTTCAAAGCCGGGGGACTCTCAACAACGGCTTCCCATAATTCAGATCAAATCACAGAATACTTCTCAAAGTGAGTCCCAAAACAAAGCTACACATCAGGGCTTATATAGCCTTCTCCTGGCTCGGAGAATGTAACAGCCTTATTGACTCACTGGCCAATCAAGAAGTATCTACTGAAAAACCAGCCTCCCTCCCCAGGCTTCAGGTGCATTTTAGCCTAGGGGCAGGGAAGATCTTCCAAATTTGCATTCCCATTACAGCAGTTTAACCCCTTCACTTCAGAGATGTGAATATTGAGGTTCAGAGAGAAGGCTGAATGGTACAGTAGAATCAGAGAACATGGGTCCATGTCTCATTTCTGTCTCCTTCTGAGTGATCTTGGAAAAGTCCAAATGCTATGTCCCTCATTTGTGAGTCGAGGTCCTTGATAGCTCCTAATCACTGATCCTGTGGTCCTTAGTGGCTGCCCAAGGTGGAAAATACACTGACTAAAAGAAACATGTTCTGTGAATTCCTGACATCTGTAAATTCACATGTCCATTCTTCTTAAAGCTAGTGACTACAATGAGATTCTGTACATTTTAAGGGTAACATCGAAGAATGGTTAAGGGGATAATAGTTATGATAAGGGTCTCTAACAATGTGTACAACAGAATTCAGGATAGAAAGGTGGTAGAATTAGGTATAAATGAAGCATCTAGGTGGTTCAATGGATAGAGTACCAGACCTGGAGTCAGCAAGGCCTGAGTTCAAATTTGACCTCAGATACCTACTAGCTGTGTGACCTGGGTAAGTCACTTAACCTTGCTTGCCTCTCTTTCCTCATCTGTAAAATGAACTGGAGAAGGAAATGGCAAACTATTCTAGTACCTTTGCCAAGAAAATCCCAAACAAAATCACAAAGAATTGGACAAGACTGAAATAGCTGAACAGCAAAAGTAAATGGGTGTCTCAGAGCAAGCTTGCACTGGATTGCAACTGATTGTTAAAATTTTGATGTGAGCATTAACAGTTTGGAAATCAGTAAACATTATGAATCAAGGACTTGATTTATTGCTTTGATGATTGTATGGACTTAAGAAAGTAATAGAAAGAAAGGTCAGTAACACAGATTAAACTTAAAAGAGTTTCAGCTGTAGTTTTTTCTTTTTCAAAGCAGATTGTTGCTAAATGTTCATCAGCACGACTCCTGAGTGGAGGGGTAGGAAGGAGAGTCCTGGTAGAGGAGTTAAAGAAATTTATCAATTAAAGACAGGAAGTGATGAAAATGGTCTGTTCATATAATACAAGAAAATATGTAGGAGTCCCATTGTACCAACAATGTATTAGTGTACCTAACTTTCCAAAGGCCCTTCAATGCTTGACTATTTTCATTTTGTCATTTTTGTCAATTTGCATGGCATATGGTGAAACCACAGGGTTGTTTGGATTTTCATTTCTCTTATTATTAGTGATATGGTTGTGAATACTACAATCATTAATATAAAAGTAATGTATGCATCTAGAATGTGGTATGTAGTATAAGATGTGAATCTAACTCTAATTTCCACCTGATTGCTTTATATTTTTTGTGGTAGTTTTCATCATATAGGGAGTTTTTCCCTAGGTAATTTATGTTTCCCACTTTATCAAACACTGGGTTAATGTGTTTTTTTGTTTCTGTATCTCCTTCATCTGGTATTTTCCATGGTTCTATCCCTCTATTCTTCAAGTAATAGCAGATGATTTTGATGACTGCTGCTTCATAATATAGTTTGAGGTCTGGAAGTACTCTTTTTCCCCTCCATCCTTACTTCTTTTCATGATTTCCCTTAGGATCCTTTGTTTGTTGTAGTTTTTAAAAAAATTGTATGTTATCAATCTCTGTTAAGTATCCCTTTGGTAATTTGATTGCTATAACATAAAAAGTATAAATTAATTTTGGTAGTAGTCATTATTAAATTGCTATGGGATGGGGTGGCTAGGTGGCGCAGTGAGTAAAGTGCCGGCCACAGAGTCAGGAGGACCTGAGTTCGGTTCCGGCCTCACACACTTAACACCCACACAAAAAAAAAAACTAGCCGTGTAACCTTGGGCAAGTTACTTAACCCCAATTGCCCTCCAAAAGGCAAAAAAAAAATTGCTATGGGTGAGACATGAACACTGATTATTCCGCCAACTACTCAGGCTGTTGTTGTTTTAAATTTCTTTAAGGAACTCTTTGTATTTGAATCTATACATGTCTTTATTATTGTTATTACTATTAGGAAGCTGATCCTCAGTTTATGCATGTTGTAGTCATTTGGAAAGGATTTCCTTTATGTTATTGCTTCTTCCTTTCTTCCTTTTTTGTTATTTTTATATAGAAATGCTGCCAATTTTTTGTGGCTGACAAATTAGCTGAAATTCTTAATTAACTCAATTAGCATCTTTGTTAATTTTCTGGGATTTTCTAAGTAAACTATCATATTATTAGCAAACAGGGATACTTTTATCTCCTTTTTTGAATTTTTTATCTATTATTATTATTAAAATTCCTTTTTCTTTTCTTACTGCTATCACTAACATTTCCAGAATTATATCAAATAATTGTGGGGGAATGGACATCTATACACCATTTCTGTATTTATTAGAAAAGGTTCTAGAGAATCCCTATTGCATATGATGCTTGCTTCTCTTTTTATATAGCTACTTATATATTTTTTGAAAAGGTCTCAATATGTCTATACTTTACAGGGCTTTTAGCATAAAAGAGTGTTGTATCATATCAACTTTTTCTGCATCTATTTAGATGATCATGTGGCTTTAGAAATTTTGTGTTTTGATGTAATTAATTATGTTGATAGTTTTTCCAAAATTGATCATCTTTGCATCGCAGATATAAATTCAACTTGGACATAATAAATAATTTCTAGAACGGGGTTTTGTTGAAATTTTTTTCAATCAATATTTGTTAATGATAATAGTGTACAGGCTACTTTCTGTGTTTTATCTTTCCCTGGTTTAAGAATTAGGACTATTTTTGTCTTATAAAATGATTCTGATAGGGTTCTTCCTTTCTCAGTTTTTGAGAGTAATTTGTCAAGGTTAGGTAGTAACTTCTTCAAAAGTTTGAAAGAAGTCTCATGTGAATCCCTCATGTTCAGGAGTATAGTTTTAGTTTGGTAGTTCCTTTATGCTTAAATCTATTTCCTTTTCTGTTATTGGATTATTTAAGGTATCTCTTTGTTTTTCTGATAGTTTGAGAGTTTTACATGTTTTTTTAAAAGTATTCCCATTTTTATTTTGTGTGTTCTGCATTTTAGGCATATAACTATTATATTATATTCTATATATATTATATAATATATATATTATATTCATATAATATTCTTTGTAAATTTTTTCTGGTTTTACCGAGATTTCATATTCTTCATTTTCTATTTTATTAGTTTGATTTTCTACTCATTCCTTTTTAATTATATTTGTCAAACATTTATCAATTTTTTTAGTCTTTTCAAAAACAAACTTTTAGTTATATTTAAATGTATAAATTAAATTTTGTTTCAATATGTCTCTTTTCCCTCTAATTTTAATATCTCGCTATTTTTGCTAATTTTATTTTCATCTATTTGTTGATTTTCTATTTTGTAAAATTAATGTTAATTCATTAATCTTCTCTTTTTCTGTTTTATTAATGTATGATTGTAAGGATATGGTTTCCCCTTGAGGACTACTTTAGTTTTATCCAAAACTTTTGTTATATTGCTTTATTATCTTTTTACTTAGTTATTGTTTTTATGATTTGTTCTTGGACTCATTTATTATTTAATGCTTCCTTGTTAAAGTCTCCATTTGAGTCTGTGTACTTTGTAATTTCTGAACCAATTTCCATTCTTATTTCATTATTGTCTTTAAAAGATACTTTGACTATTTCTGTCATTTTATATTTATTTGCTGTATCTTAATACACAATCATTTTTGGTAAAAAAAAAAAATCCATGTGGTATAGAGTAAACTTTTGTTGTACCATTAAAAGTCCCTATGCCTTTTAAATATAGTTTCCAAGAGAAAGCTATCAAGTACCATAATTTGTCTTTTGTTTATCTTTCTGTTAGATTTAACTGAAACTGATAGAGGGTTGTTGAAGTTTCCTGTCACTATTATGTTGCTGTCTATATCTTCCTGAAGCTTAGGCAATGCTTCTTTTATCAATTTGGATTCTAAAGCATTTGGACTATATACATTTATTACAGATATTGGTTTATTTGTCTATGGTTCTTTTCAGCAAAATATAATTTCATCATTTATCCCTTTTTATTTTTAGAATGTTTGTTTTTTCATTGTCTGATAGCATGACGGTAATTCTAACTTTTTTTAAAATCACTTGAGGCATAGTGATTTCCTTTTTTAAATTCTCTTAGTTTTATTTTGTGTATTTTGTTGTTTTTAAAATGTGTTTATTGTAAGCAGTGGATTTCAGGGGTTTCTTTTCTCATCTAATTTATCAACCTTTTAAAAATATTACTTATTTCTTTTTAGTTCTAAATTCTCCTTCCTTTCCAATTTTCCATCATCCATTGAGAAGGCAAGCAAAAATTATATGTCATACATGTGAAATCATGTAAAAATTTCCATGTTAGCCATGCACACACATATACATACATGCATATGTGCATACATCGATACATATGTACAGATATACATGCATACTTTATTTTCGAATCAGAGTTCCCTCTCTGGAGGTCAATGGTGTTTTAAAAATGTGTGTCCTTTGGAATTGTCTTGGATTAATGTATTGATCAGAGTAACCAATTTTTCACAGTTTATAATCTTTACAACAGTGCATGATGATCTTCCAGTTCTTCTCACTTCACTTTATATTAGTTCCTACAGGTCTTCCCATGTTTTTTTTTTGTTTGTTTTCTGAAACCAGTTCCCTCATCATTCTCTTAGAAGAGTAGTACTCCATTGCAATCTTGTGCCAAACTTACTCAGCCATTCCCTAATGGAGGAGAATCATCTCAATATTCTATCCTTTGCCACCACAAAAATAGCCACTATAAATATGTTTGTACATATAGGCTTTTTTTTTTTCCTTTTCCTTTGATGTCTTTGGAATATAGACCTAGCAGTGGTATTGCTGGGTCAAAGGCTATGCATAGTTTTACAGCTGTTTGGATATAGTTCCAAATTTTTCTCTGTGATGATTACCCCAATTGACAACTTCACCACATCAGTTTATTCATGTTCCCCTCCCCCCTTTTCCTAAACTGGAAAAATGTCATCTTCTGACCTTTTGTTGGCTCTGCCACTCCAAAATTTTGAGGCATATTTTAAAGTTGTTTGGAGGGGAATGTTGGCAGAGTTCAGCTGAGTTGATGCCTATACCTTGCCATCTTCCAATCTTTTTTGTTATTTTTTTCTATTTTTCATTATTTAATGCAATTGGGGTTAAGTAACTTGCCCAAGGTTACACAGCCTGTTTTTTTTTTCTTGTGTGTGTGTGTTCAGTATCTGAGGCCAGGTCCTCCTGACTCCAGGGCTGGCACTCTTACTCACTGCACCACCTAGCCTCCCCCAATCTTTCTTTTAAATCAGATTTTTTATTCCATTCATGTTTTAGGTTATAAAAGTTATGTTTATTTTTCTTCCATCTGTCCCTAAAATTATTTTTTTCAAGTTATGGCTTTTCCCTTTTCTGTTGAAAACACAATATTATGTTCCTTCTGTTATATTTTAATCTTTTTTGTTTTAAGTAGCCTTGTTCCTATTGCCTCTTGTTTCCTCCAATCTCCTCTTCTTGTTTGTTCCCCTTTTTCCATAAGGTTTGTTGTTGTTGTTGTTCTACTTTTCTGCTTTTATCGCACTATATATTTTTTCCTTCCTTTTTTTTTTTCTTTTCAGTTAATCAAGTCCCCCTTCCTTTCTTCCCTTTCAGGTAGTCCTGTTCATTGTTTTTTTTTTTTTTAATTTCACTTTTTGTGCCCTTTTCCAAAAAGAATTTCTCTCCTGCTCTTCATTATCTATTTGATTTTTCTATTTACTATAGACTCATTCTCTGATTCTAGACTCTTAAAATCATCTAGTCTCTCCTTTTTCTCTGTATTCTTTATTTAATCAAAACTTTGATGGTATCCATTCTAGACTCTGCCCTTTAAGTGTTTTCTGCTACTGCCTTGTAGGCATTACCCTATGAACTCTCCTTTTCTTTTGTGCCTCACTCTCAAACAATGCTAATTATTTTAGGTGTCCTGGAGAGCTGCCCCATGTTAGCCATCTTCTCCACCCTCAGGGATTTATACCCTTTCTTGTTAACCTTCCCCTCCCTTACATTTTCTTAGAAATTTCCACACTATGTCTATGCTCTCTCATTCCTCCATTTGCCCAGTACCTCCAGGGGTTCCAATTTACCCATTCCCAGGACAAATAAACTTTTCAGGCAGCAAATTCACCAATCTCATCCAGTGTAAGGTTCTATCTCCCTTCAACCATAATAACCTTTACCAATGAAACCCACTCCCACCTTCAGATTAAAGGCTGTTTCCTTTCCCCTGCTTTTCAGTGTTTTCTCCCTCCACATCCATTTTCATTTGGACATTTTTCTTTCTGAGACCATGCAGTCCCCTTCTCTTTGTTAGCCCTTTATTTGACCATGGCACATATTTCTTGGCTCTCTGTCCTCCTCCCCTTGACCTGTTATGTATACTCCTATGTTATAATGGCTTACAAAAGAAGCATTCACAATTAGGGTGTCACCAGGTTCTGTCTATAATGCCCCCATCTGACTCTTCATTGTTACCTTTACCAGATTTCCACCTCCAACCCATCTCTTTGTGTGACATTTAGAAAGGAGTCTCTTATTGGTCTTTCTGTTGTGACTGTTGCTATTTTCATTTATTCACTTCTGCAATTTTGTCATTTGAAGTGTTCAGGAAACAAATTATGCCTTCATTTCTGAGTTTCTTTCTAAAAATGTTTTAAACTCTTCTCTATTATTGAACATTCATCTCATGTCTTGTATAGTTAAGTTCAGATTTGCAGGATGGGTTCTCCTGGGCTACATCATTTTACAGTACTTATTCAGAGATGCCTGAAATTTTATATTATATTTAGAGGCCATACTTCTTTTATTTTTTTTCTGTTGATTTGTCTATTTGTATTCAGATCTTCTTTGAGATGTCTTTTTATTGAAATCTTTAGTACTTTTAGTTTCACCTTAACTTTATTTTCATTTTCACTTACTTTCTGACTCCCTCTTCTCTGATTATGGTTCCTTAGGGGAAGGATCTCAAAGCATCTCAGCCTTCTGTTATACTTGACAATTCATAGTTCACCCCTTTAGGTCTTTGTCCCAGTTGATGTATTTCAGTGATCAGAAATGGCCCCAGCTGTATCCTCTTTTCCTCAGACTGGGTAGAATGTTACCCCCTACTATGAATGGTTTATTATCGTGGTAACCTGTCACACCCCTCTGTTCCTTAATTCTCTAGTCTGCTGACTCTGGCAGTTTAGAGTCTACTTGCCCCAACACCAGCAGTTCACAGATTTGTAGCATTGGTGTTTCCAGGTTGCATCCCGTGGCAGAATTTAGATCCTTGAAGGCTTATGGCTTAGCTGGCTGTCAAAGCCCAGGCAAAATTTTCTACCCTGGAGACAAGGTGTCTATGGCATGGGGAAGAGGAAAGGCAATAGGGCATAGAATTGGGTTTTATGTAAGTCTTGTTGTGTCTTAGGGTCTTCTAGTGCAGTCAAGCTTCCAGTAACATGGTAGGTGGACAAAGGGTACTGAGTAAGCTCAGGGTAAGTTAGCATCAGTTCCTGGGTTTAGGCTTAAAAAAACCCAGCTTCTTTTGGATTCTGGGTGTTCTATAGGTAATAGCTGGCGTGGCTTTATAGTGGCATAATTTGTTTTGGAGAGGTTTCAGAGGTTATAGTGATTGACAAAATAGTTTCCTGCTCCTGTGACCTGCAAGAAAAGTTTACCTGATCAGTTATTTTATAAACCAACTAAGAGTAGAATGATACAAAAATAATACATTTGAAAGAAAGAACAGATAACTGAAGTTAGGAAGAATTTAATATATTTTTTGAAAACTATAATAAACTCTCATGGTACCTAATAAAATCAATCTTTCAGGAATTCTTTGAAAAAAAAATCATATTAAGTTTTACCTGCCTGCTTGGTCTGGGCACATCAAAGGTACTTTGGAGGGGAGGGAGAAATTGAGTGACCTTTTAAAGTTTCATTTGTTTCTATGATTATAGCTATGCCTAAAATTGCTTTCTTTATATGTAAGACTGGTGGTATACTGCCTACAGTACTTTCCATCTATTGTTTATCTTGTGATTAGCCATACAAATAGGTGGTTCCCTCAATTTTTATCTAACAAGGCATATGCTACTACTGTTAAAAATAGTTAAGAGAGAATGACTAGAGATCTTGTTGTAAGCAAATGTAATAAAATATTATTGCGCTTCAAGAATTCTTTAATGTGATGAATACAGAAAAGCCTAGGAAGACTAAAAAACCTGATATAGACTTAATTCAGAAGAACCACGGAGAATATATACACAATGATTATAAAATGTAAATGAAAAGAGCAAAATCACTGGATGCTGTAAGATTAATGACCAAGCTTTTCCCTAAAGAAGAAATATAAGACAGCACCATCCCCAATTTTTTTTTTAAAGAACAAGGAATTATAGATGAGGAACACTGCATATAATGTCAGATTTTTTAATCTTTTAATTATTGTTTTTATGAACTATTCTCTATCTTCTCTTTTTATTTTTTTTCTTATAAGGTATAGCTTTCTTAGCAAGAAAGGATGACAGAAATATCTTAGAGAATTTAGAAGATATAAACAACAAAGTATGTGTAATGGAAATGCAGGTTTAAAGATCTTCCCTGCCCCTAGGCTAAAGTGCACCTGGAGTCTGGGGTGGGAGGCTTGTTTTTCAGTAGATAGTTTTTGATTGGCCAGTGGGTCCAAAAGTTTGTGACATTCTCTGAGCCAGGAGAAGGCTATATAAGCCCTGATGTGTAGCTTTGTTTTGGGACTCACTTTGAGAAGTGTTCTGTGATTTGATCTGAATTCTGGGAAGCTGTTGTTGAGAGTCCCCCGGCTTTGAAAAACCCAGAATGTGGAAACCCAGATGTTGACTGGGTATGGATGTAATGGTTGGACAGTTTGGAAATCTGTCTACTTGATGTTTCTGTCTTGATAATTATGCCTGTATACTTTGAGGTTCAGGGTGCTGACCTTTTCTCCTGAACAAGGTAAAGGATATATGTCTGACTGATTAAAGTAAGCTTGTTAACCCATTTTGAGTTGCTTTCCTTTAACAAAGCAGATCCAAGAACCTGTGGTAGCTGCAAACCCTGAGGACGCTTGGGGTGCTTGCTGCTACAGTATATCAACAAATATTTAATTTTAATTGGGAAGGAATTTTTTTTTTCAATTTTTGAGTATAGTAGAAAAATCCCAAGGCATAGGAAGAAGCAAAGATCTGAATTCTGATGCTGATACTTAAATCCAAAGCTGTGGTTGTGTTTTAGATAAACTCTCTTATTTCCTTATCATATAAATGTCCTGGTGAAAAACTTGCCTTGTCAATGAAGTTAAGCACTGTAACTTGGTCATAGAGAGTTGCCTAAGGCAATAAGAGGTTAAATGACTTTTCTGAGGTCACAAAGGCAGAGTGTGTTAGAGGCTGTACTGAAACTCAGGTCTTTCTGGCTCTTTGATCATTTGCATTGGCTGTGAGGCATCACATACTTTTTTCTCAGTTTTTGTTTCCTCATCTGTATATATATATAAAGATTTTGTAGGGGAAATTGCTGGTAAACTCTTCAATGCTATGTAAATATCAGTTATCCATGGTATATTATACATTTAAGAATGTAAACATACAGGATTTTTTTTTTATGGTAGACGGTTTCTGTGAGGGCTTCTGTTTATTGTTGTGGTTGTTTCATCATTCATTTCAGCTGAATCATCAGAAGAGATAGAACAAAGTTCATGCACTAAAACGCTTATACAATTTACTCAGTGGAAGTCCTCATTAAAATTTTATTTAAGCTTACTATATACCCATTCCCTAAATAACACATTATTGGATCCTAAGGATGCAGAAAAATAGGAACATCAACTTGCACCATGGAAGGGACAGTATATTTAGAGTTAACGGCTACATTTTAAAATATGACCACTGTTTACTGATCATTCTCTCTCTCTGTCTCTCTGTCTCTGTCTCTGTTTCTCTCTCTTACACACCCACACCCACCCACCCACACACACACACACACTTTTGCTACTTAATTACATTTGTGATCAGTTTTCCTCATCAGCAGAAAAAGGGCACTGGAATGCATGGTTTCTGGAGTCTTATCCAACTCTTTATCCTTATATATGTGATACTGTGAATGGAAGAAGAAAGAAGAGCTGCAATAGGTAGGTACACTGTCAGGAGTGAGTAACAAGAGAGGAAAGAAAGAAAGAAAGAAAGGAAGGAAGGAAGGAAGGAAGGAAGGAAGGAAGGAAGGAAGGAAGGAAGGAAGGAAGGAAGGAAGGAAGGAAGGAAGAAAGGAAGGAAGAAAAAGAGAAAGAAAGAAAGGAGATAGAGACAGAGACAGAAAGAAAGAAAAAGAAAGAAAGAAAGAAAGGAGAGAGAGACAGAGAAAGAAAGAAAGAGGGAGGGAGAAAGAAGAAAGGAAGGAAAGAAGGAAGAAACAAAGGAATGAAGGAAGAGGAAGGAAGAGAAAAACATTACAAAGATATACAAAGTAGGAGAAATTTTTCATTGGTAAACCATTCTACATGCTTTTAATACTGTACAAAATAATAAAGGGTGATCATGATGATGACACACTTAGCACTTTAAGATTTACAATTAACCTTCTGGAGAAATCATGAAATAATTAAATCATATTCATTATTTACTTAGGGGGGATGCAGGGGAATATACAGTACATTGTAGAAAACAATGTCCAGTGGCCATCCCAAATGACTGAAACTACATCAGTATGTTAAGGACATATAATTTGGTTCATGTCTCCTTCCAATCCATTGATTATTTATAGCCTTAGACAATTGCCTAAGGCTCTAAGAGGTTAAATAATCTGCCATGGTCCCCCAACTAGTAATTGTTAGAATGGTATTTGAAATGGGATCTCTGACTCTCAAATCCATTGCTTTTTCCACGTTACCATTTGCTATTCCTTTTCTTCTGTGTCCTTAGAATGCAAGAATTCCATTCTTTATACCATGTTATTTTTCTTTAAAAGGATAATGATTTTAGGTCATTTCAATACTTGAAGGAAGGGTGGGTCTCAAATTATCAATAAAAATTTAAGAAAAACATATTCTTCCAAGATTGTACTATGCATACTGATAAACTCTTAGGAGAACTATATTTAACTGCATTAATTTTACCAGATTAAGTAAACTTTAAAACCCCTCTCAACTTTTGGTCACTAGTAGAAATGGCAAGAATTATTAGCACAGATAATACCAAAGATGCATTTTTAAAAAAATCTGTTTGTTATCTGTGCATATTCCTTGGCTTGAATTTGTATTGCTTCCACTTTTTCTAAGTGTTTTATTTCTTAGGGCTTTCTAGTGCTCCTCTCATGCCACTGATCACTTCTCATATATAATCTGGGGGATCAGTTGACCTGTTGCAGTCTAGGGGCAGCTTTACCTCTCTTCCAGTGTAACATAGTGGCAACTTTGGAAGCATTCTAATAGTGCCTTAGATCCCACTTGAATGATGGGGAAGCTAAGGTGGTAGCCCTCAGTTCCATTTAAAGTACAATGAATCTATTTGCAGTTATGGTATGAATTGACTTCATTGTTATTTATTTTCAAAGATCTGTGATTTCATCAGGGTGCTACTCCATCAACAATTCAGCAGACAGCCTTCCTCTGAGTTGGTTTTGCAAAAAATAATAATCACTTACTTATGGCCAACCCACTGGTGGCCAGCCTCTCCCAGTTTCTCTAGACTGATCTTGGATGTAGTTTGCTCCCAGGCCTGTTTTTGAAGCCTTTTCAAGTCTGACAGGTTTTGCTAGAGCTTGTGGTCTTACGAGCACAGATTGTAAGAATCCATGGTCCCCTCAAAGCCATGATGAGGCATCACAATAGGACCTTTTAGGTGAGACACTTGATTGCTTTTGTCCCATAAATAGTGTAAGCTCCACTTTGCCAATGAGAAACTCCTTGAATTCCATATAGTGTTCCACATAATTATTAATTCCTAGTCATTGTAAGGTCTGGAATTTCCCTGGCTGGGGAACCCTGTACTTTCCCCACAGATATGAGGTATTCTTTTGATACCAAAGTTAGAGTCCAAGTATCTCCACATTGATTATAGGTAGTAGTTTAATCAACAATTATGAATACTTCCCAAATGGGCAATCTTCATTCTGGTGTGGCAGTGAGACAGTTCAGTGGATCCCCACCCAGAACCTGAAAAATCACCATGGAAAATATAGAAAACAGACAAAGGCAGGAGGAGCTAGAAAGTATATCACTACTGCTGCTTTTCTGCTTAGTAATGAGCTTGGGAGTTAAGCCAATATTATGACTATACATAAGTTTGTATAGTCACATAGGGGTCATGATCTTCTTGTTATGGCTTTCATAGGACATAGTACCTATGTTTTGACTCAGTCTCTAAACTATGATTCAATATCAAAGTTATGACATGTTAACAGATCACTATGTACAGGCTTCCACTTTTCACAGAGTTTAAGTTTTTATGGCTTTTCACTTAATACTCCATTTTATGGCTTTTTCCTAATAGAAACCCGGCAGTCATTAATGTATCTGTCTGTTTACTTCTTTATTAGGCAACATTTCGTTCACTTTGAAGATACTACAGGGAAAGAGGAATATGAAACCATTTGTAGAAGTTTTGACAGAAATCCTCTAATATGATTATCTACTAACTGAAAAAAATACACCTCAAGAAAAAAGCATATGAGACAAACCAACAAAAAGAATTTGCTGTCAATTTTTTTGTTGTTTTTCAGTCATTTCTGACTGACTCTTTGTGACTTCATTTTGGGGTTTTCTTGGCAAAGATACAGGAGTGATTCGCTATTTCCTTCTATAGTTTGTATTCCAGAATAGAGACAAATAGGGTTAAGTGACTTTCCCAGTGTCACATAGCTAGAAAGTGTCAGAGGACAGTTTTGAACTCACAAAAATGATTCTTCCTGATTCCAAGTCCAGAACTCTATTCATTGTGCCACCTAACCTCTGTTAAATTAGCTGGGTTATTTATGTTGAAGGTATTACTTGATAGAAAACATGAAAAAAAAATAATTGAAGCCCCAGACTTCTGCTCATTAACATTTCTAATAAAAGGCAATAAAGTGCAGTGACTCGAGCACCACATCTCATATTTGAAAGTCTAGGTCAAAATGCTGCCTTTACAATTTACTAGCTCATTGTGTAAGTCTCTTAACCTCTGTGAACCTGTTTCATCTTCTATAAAACAAGAAGATACTATTACTTGTGCTATGAACTACACAAAATCATTGCATTCTAATACACTTTCTCGTTCCTATCATATATTTCTTTTTTCTCTCTGGAAAAATAGAGTAAAAAAAAAGGAACCAAATATTTCAAGATTTCTAGCAGAAAAAAAAAAAAACCTAAACATTATATGGCTAGTTACACATCTAACATGTTGTGGCCAAACCTAGTTACAAGTTAGAGAAGTGTGAAATTAAACATGCTTCATGTTTTTTCCCCTCAATAAGTATTTCTGTAAGACATAGGGAGATTTAGAAATTTAACCACAATGTAATTAAAGAAAATGTCACTTAGTTTGACTAGTTTAGAATAGGGGGAAGAGGGTGAAAATGAGTAAAAGACTAGGATGAATAAGTAAAATGTATGAATCATTAAAAGTTTGCAAGAAACATTCACTTCTGAAATTCATCATTCTTTCCTTCTTGTCAATTTCTGCATTTCTTGTTCCCTTCCCTCTCTGATCCATTTGTCTATGCCCTTAAAAGATGGTATGATTCTCTCCCACCTCTTCTTGGTATTTGACTTAAAATTCCTAGATAAAATTTGCAGTGTCTGTAGGGATTCTGGGTAGCTTCCTCTACAGCCTTTTCAAAGCTGATGATGACTGAGTTATGCAAAAACTACTGAATTTGTTGGTAAGGGAGAGAGGAAAGGAAGAGGAAGAGGGAAAAGAAGAAGAGAGGGAGGGAGATAAAGACATAGAGACAGAGAGATTGAACTCTTAGTATGTTCTAAGCAACATTTTCAGTACTGAGATACACATTCAAAAACAACAAGCCCTTGTCTTTAAGGAGCTTATATTCCTTGGGTAGATAAAACAATAGCTAGCATTTATATAGTATTTAAAAATTTTCAAAATGATTTCAAATATCTCATTTTATCCTCACAACAACCCTGGTGGCAGGGGGATGTAAATGTTATTATCTCAATTGCACAAATGAGTAAACTGAGTTTGCTCAGGGTCACACATGTATGATTTGTACCCATCTTCCTAAATCTAGGTCTAACATTCTGTCCACTGAAGTGCATAATTGCCTTTATTTAAAATAGAGATAAGTATGTTTTGTTTCATAATTTTATATGTTTATGAGCATTAGCTGCTTGTTGGTTCTTGATGTTTTTCTTTCTGCAGTCCAGACTGAGATCTTGTCACTTTTTCTCTCTTGCCAGAAGGCTCAATGGGCATATTATATAGACTAGTGAGGGGCAAGTAAATGGTCAATTCCTTTCAGTAATAACTCAGCTTCAGAAACAGTGCCTGGAAGTATTGTGATCATAGATGTAGGTTAGTAGTTATCTTAGACGTCATCTAGTCCAGTCTTATTTTATAGATAAGGATCATGGGCATGGAGAGGTCATGTGACTTGATCAATGTCACACAGTAGTAAATGAAACACCTAGGAATTGCACCCAGGTGTTTCTGACTCTACATCAAGTATGCTTTTCATCATTCCATTAAGGATCCCATAGCACCAGTTTTTAAAGCAATCCCTGATCTCCAGTTCTATAAGCAGATATGAAGATGGGATAAGTGATATGGCTGGTGATCTCCATCTTCTACTCCATCCTTTTCCTTATTCTTCTCCCTTTTCCATTTCCTTCTACTCCTCCACCTTTCCACTCTTTCAATTTAGCAAACATTTCTTAGCTTTGTGTTCGGAGGTAGGGAAGTAGAGAGTAAAAATAATATGGTTCTTGTCCTTAAGGTGCTAAAAATTCAGTCATGGGGGCGACATTTATACACAGTAACTCATTAGAATAGAGTGAGAAGATTGGAAAGGTATGGCTAGCAGAAACACACAAGAAAAGAAGAGGTATTCTTTTTTCTTTTTTTCTAACTTTGGGTTTAGAGGAGATAAAAGATGAGAGGCTCTGTGAAAGATTTGACACATGTCCAAGAACTTGAAGAAAGGAAAGGATTTGAGCAAGTTAAAAAAAAAAAACCATGATTCAATAAACTTATATTAGGCAACTACACATTTCATACACTGAATGAAGCCATGAAGTTTTTTTTTTTCTATCCTCCCCAATAGCATACCTTTTATTTCCATTTTTCTCTAGCACTTCAAGCCTGATTTTGGTGTCACTGCTCGTATCGGAAAAAAGAGAGCTTCTGTCAGGAAATGAGGAAAATACTATTAGTAACCCTGATATACACGTCAGTGAGCTGTCTTCTTCAACTAAGGAGAGTCCTTCAGGAGACAAATGTTCAAAGTGCGAAAAACAGAAAACATAAAAAATGCCTTAGAGTTTTACTTTCCTCTCATTTTAGTGACATGCAAGCCCATTCAGTGCCTCACATTGGGGCTTGGCTAGTGGTCTTCTGAAATCATTAGTTTAATTTTTAGTATGTAGGTGGTGGTGGAAAGGACAACAAAGAGAGGAGAAACTCAGTGTTCAATATTAAATTCATGAGAAACTGGAGATTAGAGGGAGAGAAGAAAGATTTAATTCACTGGGAAGCCTAAATTAATGAAATCTGAATTATAGGGTAGAGAACCTGATTGAATCTCTTAGAATTAATATTAGGTGTATGAGGTCCAACACTGTTAAATGAGATTCTAAGGTAGATTTCTTTGAAATACTTGTCTATTTATATATCACCTTAAGTGTACCTAATACTTACCAAGCAAGTCATTTGCATTGTGATGGTCATATTCACTCAATAATTTCTTAATATTCTACTTCTGATTCAAAATATATAGTTTGCTATTCTTGACTTACCTTTTTTTTTTCTGTGTAACACAACCTAGTTGACCAGGTTTTTTTTTTTAATTATTGAATTGGATAACTAATATAAAATAAGATTAAAAATAATGATAGAACTGGAAACTTATTTAAACATAAAGTCATTCTTATTTAAATATTCTAGTTAACAGAAAATCAAATTTAGCCTCAGTGATCAGATAAAACATGGCCTATTTTTTCAATCATAAGATCCATTATAGAAAAACTCATGCATGAGATGAATGGGTTAGCATAATATTACAATAAGTGAGCTACATTAAAAAATAAAAAACATAAGTTAAAATATAGAACTTCAAAGTTTCTAAATAAAATTATTTACTTGAGGATTATTGTTACTATTGTGCATTTCATTTTAATGAAGTAATTTTATAAGACTTTTAGAAGTCTTTATATACATACACACAGAGTCACATACTACATGACATATATTTTAAAAGGAAAAGGAGTTACAACATATTGGGAGGCAGAATAAAAAAGAGTAGAAATTACCTTTTCTTCATCACTGGACTTCCATTGAAATCTTAGTTTTGACACCTCCTTGCTATGTGATTTTGGGCAAGTTTCTTAACCTTTCTGAGTTCTAGCTTCTTCATATGTGAATCTTTTTCACAAGATTGTGAGTAACAAATGAGATCAGGGATATGAAAGTGTTTTTTTGAACTAAGAGTGCTGGTCTTGGAGTTAGAAAGATACTTCTTAGCTGTGTAACCCTGGGAAAGTCACTTGGCCTTGTTTGCCTCAGTTTTCTCATCTTTAAATGAGCTAGAGAAGGAAATGGCAAACCACTTCTGCAACTTTGTGAAGAAAACCTTAAATGTGGTCATGAAAAACTGAATGTGACTGAGAATGACTGAACAAAGATAGTATCATATAGATGTAGACTATTCTTGTGTAGTTGTTAATGCTATTGAATGATCAGGCTATTATAAAAATAGTCAAGTAATAGATACCACCTTCTCCTAACTTTTTTGCTATGGAAACAAGTTCTTTTTCAAACACTGCTATGTCTACTTCAAATCAGATGTTTTTTTTTTTCACATAGTAAAAATGTCTAGTTTTAGGCACTGATGGACTTAATGAGTTTTTCACATACAGGCACACACATGTACACACATGTACTATTCCATATATACATATGGAAAGAGAGAAAATTTCAGTGTATTTTAAAATTAAGCTGATACTCTTATTTGTACCAAATAACAGAAAAGAGGCAACTAAGTGATACAGTAGATAGAGTGCTGGGTCTGGAGTCAAAAAGACTCATCTTCCCAAGGTCAAATCTGGTCTCAGACACTTACTAGTGTTTTGACCCTAGGCAAGTCATTTAAGCCTGTTTGCCTCAGTTTCATCTTCTATGAAATACACAGAGAACGAAATGCAAACCACTGCAGTATCTTTGCCAAGAAAACCTTAAATGGGGTCACGAAGAGTTGGATGTGACTGAAACAACAAAAAGAAAAGGTTGTTATTGTGCACCCCATTGGTCCCTTGCAAATAAAGAAAGAATAATACTCATTTTCTAAGCTAAATTGATTTTACCATTGGGTGTTTTAGTTCAGTGGAGAAGAGCAAGCCAAGTTTCCCTTAGTATCAAATACAAATCAATCCTTAATTCAGTGGCATGTTCCAGAGGCAGCAGTTTTCCCCACAAAAGTAAATTTTCATTTGACACCAGCAATTAGGTGACTTCCCACCAAGCAAGAACAATAATTCTGTAAAAAAGCATAATGATTTTGGTAAGCCTCATTCACTTTCTAGAAATTACTGTGGAGATTGGAAAGGAATGAATAATTTTGAGTACCACAGCTGAGTTAACCCACTTGAAGACATGGAATGGGTCACATTACCCAGGTACAACAACCTTGAAACCTGGATTGGTGGATCTTGATCCTGGCCCTCTTTATTTTTGAAGGAATTATTTACTGTCTCAATCCTTTACTTTCCAGAATTGGTAAATCTCTTTGTCTAGCAATTTACAGATCTACATCACAACCTCACAAGCCTATCTTATTTTAAAAAAATAACAAAAAACAGTGTGGCACAGTACAGAGTCAGAGATTTGCAGTCAAAGGATCTGGTTTCAAGTTCCAGTCCTGATTCTTACTACCTGCCTGACCATGGACAAGTCACTTCATTTCACCTGTAAAATGACTTGATCATCTCCAGGTGTCATTTCTCCTCTCAAACTATGATTCTATGATCCAAAATGCAAAATAGAAAAGGCAACATGGTATCCTTTCATTAAAAGGGATTGACTTTGTTTATCTGTTAAATATTCTTTTACCTAAAACTTATGTTTAATATATCTTTAAAAACCCCTTATTATAGAATGGGGGAGGGTGGAGATATTCTATGTTCAGTGTAGAGAATCAATTAGTACAATATAATATTGTCATCATGTGAGTTACAGGAGAATGACACATTGAATGGAAGTACTGGAACTGGAGACAGGAATAGCTAGGCTAGAATCCTGCCAGTGACTGTTACCAGCATTAGATGAAGGCATGTTACAGCTTTTCTGATGCTAAGTTTTCTCATTCACAATTAGGGATAATAAGAGCACCTACCACACAGGGCTGTTATAAAGGTCAAATGAGATATTGCATACAAAATGCTATATAAATTTCAGGTATTTTTTCATATGTATTTTTAAAGCATGTCCCTGAAACTTTAGTACTTATAATTGACATCATGTCAGTCAACTAACATTTATTAAATGTGTACTCTGAACCAAGCACTGACCTAAATCATGGGAATTCAAAGAAAGTAACTTACATACACACACACACACACACACCATTTTGGGTGTATTATTGTATAATTTATTTTGATAGAGGAGACAAAATGTAAACAACTATGGACATATAAGGTATATAAAGAGTAAATGGGTGATATCCTCAGAAGGAAGAGACTAACAGTGGGAGGGGGGATGTGGGACCAGGGGAAGCCTCTTATATAAGGTAAACTGGGTCCAGAAGATATAACAAAGGTCAAAGGTCTAGTCTTGCTCCTCTTTATATGATTCTCCCCGTGTTAAGGGGGTTTTTTGTTCTATTAAGCTAAAATTACAATCAAATACTTTATAGAATAACATTTCAAATATGATTATAAAAAAGCAGTGCCACCCTAGAGTATTTAATGAAAGTACCTTGTATAGAGGGTCAATAAGAACATTATAGTTTTTATTCATTTCTTTAAAAATGAAGTACATATAAATAATAATTTCAGGCTGAAAATAATGCTTATGTCTCACCAAGATACCACCTTAGATAGACATGACCTTGAACAGACTCTAGAATTTTGTATTCAGATCATTTCTATTAACAGGGGTTGTATTGAAGCAATTTAAGTAATTAAATACTTTAGCAGTGACAGTTTGATGTTGTTTAATGACAGGTGTGTCATTTGTATGACAAGTCACCTAATTTGACAGAATATATTTTTCTCCTATAGAGTCCTCTAGCTCATTTTTAATCCTCTGGAGATCAATCATTTGCCTGTCCCTGGGTGCTTCAAGTTATATCAATCTCTGTGTTTGGAGAAACTGATATATTTTCATTCAGAACACATGCATTTTATGCCATTAGCCTGGACCATTTTGAATGATCATGTTTATTTCACTGGAGAAAAAGCAGGAGAATTGTCATACCATGACTGACTCTTTAATTCTATAGCTGTGGGTTCTTTCTGAGAGATATACAGATGACTCCACTGTCTTGATTATTGTACCTATCTTCTCTGTATATTTGTGGGTACCTTCATATATTTGTTGAGGTGAAGAAATCAGAATTGAATGTAGCATTATAGACCCACCATACTTTTATATAAGGGTAGGGTGAGTTTTCCAATTTAAATTTCAGTGTCTCCTAGTGATGCATAACACTTTGCAGTTTAGTAGCATACTTGGATGTCTTCTACAAATGAAACCCTTTGATGCATTGCAGTTAGAAGCTTAGAGCACTATCCATATTGGTTATCGTCATCTCCTTCTCCTCCTCCTCCTCCTCCTCTTCCTCTTTCTTCTTTTTCTTCTTCTTCTTCTCCTTCTTCTCCTCCTCCTCCTCCTTCTCCTTTTTCTTCTCCTCCTCCTTGTTCTTCTCCTTTTTCTTCTCCGTCTTCTTCACTTCTTCTTCTTTTGCTTTCTGGAGGAGGGAAGGCAGTGCAGTTGGGGTTAAGTGACTTGTCCAAGATCACACAGCTAGTAAGTGTTAAGTGTATGAGGCCGGATTTGAACTCTTGTTCTCCTGACTCCAGGGCCAGTGCTCTTCCCACTGCATCACCTAGCCATCCCTGGTTGTATTCTTCGTGACCTGATTCCCATGTTATGAGATG
Organism: Petaurus breviceps papuanus; assembly: GCF_028583685.1. NCBI lineage: Eukaryota > Metazoa > Chordata > Mammalia > Diprotodontia > Petauridae > Petaurus > Petaurus breviceps. Next base: position 8,063,536 of record NW_027187351.1, read on the forward strand.
ATGGCTTCTCTTATGATTGTTGGCACAGCATGAGAGTGTAGGTGATATTCTTCTCTTAATGCCTTCTGCCCAAAAAATTATATGAAATATTTGTGTATCGACTACATATCTGGAGATTAAGTAACATTCTTAATCTCTGTTTCCTCTTCACAAAATTATATCAGTTGTACTACTTGAACTCTAAGGTATGTTCAATCTCTAATCATCCGTTATTCTACAATGCAATACTTTTCGAGATTGGCTTAGTAGAGAGTAAAAAGAAATATGATGTGACAGGGGGAGGGAGCCAAGATGGTGAATTAGAGGCAACACAGATGAACTCTCTCAACATTACCTGCCAACCAACTTTAGAATAATGCCTTAAATTAAATTTTGGAACCACAAAGCTTATACAATATAGGGGAAAGTGTGTGTGTGTGTGTGTGTGTGTGTGTGTGTGTGTGCGCGCGCGTGCACAATGCTTAAACCTCATTCTCATTGGAATTGGTTCAAAGAGGGAAGAATAAATACACACATACTGCTATGTATGGAAATATAACTTACACAATAGAGGAAAAGGATGGGAAAAGGATAACAGAAAGAGAGGAGGATGATTACAAAGGAGGACAGATCAAGGGAAGCAGCAGTTAGAGACAAAGTAGTCTTGAGATACAAGATAAAAAGAGAGAGAGATGAAAGAAAGAAATGATGAAGGGAAAACACAATTATTAATGATAACTGAGTGTGAATGGGATGAACTCACCCATGAAACAGAAGTAGAGAGCAAAATGAATTAGAAATTAGAATCTAACTATATGTTGTTTAAAAGAGACACACTTGAAACAGAAAGACATTCACCAAATTAAAAGAAAGGTTTGTAGCACAATCTAATGTGCTTTGGCTGAAGGAAAAAAGGCAGGGGTAGCAACCATGATCTTAGGTAAGAAAAAAGAATAGACCTAATTAAATGAAATAATCCAAGAAACTACATTATGCTGAAAATTACCATGGAGAATTAAATAATATTAAAAAATTTTGGAGCAAGCTTCTCTGATAAAATCCTATTTCTCAAAAATATATACTAAGTATAGAACTGAGACAAATTTATAAAAATAACCATTCTCCAATTGATAAATCATTAAAGAATATAAACAAGTAATTTTCAGAGGAAGAAATCAAGCCTATTTATAGTCATATAAAATGCTCTAAATTATTATTTAGTAGAAAAAATGCAAAGTAATACAACTCTGAGGTGCCCCTTCAATTCTATCAGAAATGACAAATTCAGGAAAGGGTAAGGGGAAAATAGATTACACTAGTGAACTATTGGTGGAGTTGTGAACTGGTCCAGCCACTCTGGAGAACAGTTTGGAACTAGGCCCAAAGGGCTAGAATACTGTGCATACCCTTTGTCTCAGCAATACTACTACTAGGTCTGTATCCAAAAGAGATCAAAGAAAAAGGAAAAGGGAACATATATACGAAAATATTAATAGAAGCTCTTTTTGTGGTGGTAAAGAATTGCATTGAGAGGATACTCATTTATTGGAGAATGAATGAAAAAGTTGTACTAAATGATTATCATGGAATATTATTGTAGAAATGACAAGTAGGATGGTTTCTGAAAAACCTGGAGAGACTAGCATGACCTGAAACAAAGTGAAATGAGAAAACTCAGGAGGTCATCGTGCTCAGTAATAGCAATGTTGTAATGATGATTGACTGTGAAAGACTTGGGTACTCTAATCAATACAGTGATCCAAGACAATTTCAAAGGACACTTTATAAATATCTGTTCCCTACCTCTAGAGAAAGAACTGATGAATTTTGAGTGAAAACTGAATTATAACATTTTAATTTATTTTTCTTGCCTTTTTTTGAAGTATGGCTAATATGGAAATATATTTTGCATGATTCCACATGCATAATTTAAATCATCTTGTTTGCCTTCTTGGTAGGTGTGGAGGAAAAATTTAAAAAGTAAATAATTAAATAAGAAAAATGTGATTGAAAAGAGCCAAATGTTGGACAATATCCTTCCCTTATCTTTCTCCATTTTCCTCCAGTCCCTCTTCTCTTGAGTCTTTTCACCCAGTAGGTCTCACATCCCTTTCCTTTTTTTTAAAGTCACCTTAGGTATCACACTAACCAGGACTCTCCCTTCATCTTAAGTGGATATTGCAATAAATTAACTCCTAACTTATCTCCTAGTCTTTGGTCTTCTTCATTTCCTATTTGTTCCCCATACTGTGTCCAGATTGAGTTCAAAAGCACACATCTTGTCATAGCATTCACTTCATTGCTCATGAACCTTATCATCATCCTATTCCCCCTCCCCTAGCACTTAGAACAGAGCCTTCCTAAGTCAGTGTTTAATAAATATTTGTTCAATAAATAAGTTAGCAAGCTTATCATTGCAATTCATTAAGGGGTTCCTAGTAGTCTGAGAAACTTCATTTTGCCCATTATGTTCCTAACTTACTTCCAGAGAATGTTTTAGATACCTAAACTGAGTTGTTTTTTTTTTTATTAAGAAATATACCATAGTGATATTTCACTCATTCATTGAAATCATGAATTCTCATTATTTGGGAATTTCAAAAGCTCTCTTATTGAAAGTTACTTAAATTGTATCATTTTTGAGTGCTGACAATTCAAATTGCTTTTCCAAAATTTGATGGAGGTTATAAAGCTAGGATCTATATAGAACAGCAGATTGATGAATAAAACATCACATTTTTATTTATACTACAACTTAAAAAAATACTCAATGAACAGAGCTGCTAATTGAAACCATTAATCCTCATTGAGAGCTAAAATCTCTTGAAAAATAGAACACACTCTGCAGAGAAACACAAAATCTCAATGTTTATTTAAGTTGCATTTAGATAGATATTGTAAAAGCCAAGACAAAATACTTGACTTTTGATGTGATTGCTGACTTGTGGATCTTCACTTGTGGTTCAGATCCTGGATGTAAAACTATATTTTTGGGGAAAAAATCAAATCATGCACTGGTGGAGAAAGGATAATAGGTTTTTAAATGTGGTTTTGTACCCTATACATTCTATATCTTTAACTTCAAGTATTCTGAAAAGCATGTAAACAGGGCAAGGATTAGTTCCAGGCATTCATCGCTGGTGTTAGTATATAGATGGAGAACTCATTCAGAGATAGGGGATTGATCAGGGTTACCATCCAGGCATCCTACTGTGTGTTCCTCTGTGTGACCTTAGAGCACTCACCTTTATAGTATTAAAGAACTACCTTAATTTATCTAAAGGGTTACTTTTGACAGCATTTTCTTTTGTATATTTTGCTTTTTCCAGAAGGATATAAACTCTTTGAAGGCAAAGGGACTGAGATTTTTTTTGTTTGTCATTTAACTGTCATTTTTAGAGGTTAGACTGCTCAACTTTGAGTCAAGAAGAGATAGATTCACATTCCATCTCCAACTCTTAATTACTGTGTCAACTTAACCTCTTTGAGCCTCAGTTTTCTCAGAGGACAGTAATGTCATTAGTGACTGCTCAGAGTATAAGACACAGATGAGGTGCCAGCTTTATGAACCTTGCAATGATGTACAAATAATAGTTGTTTTGTTATTGTATCACTTATATTCTCAGCTCAGCAAGAACTCTGGGTCTTGCATATAGTAGGAGCTCAATAAACATTTGTTTAACTGTCCTTGACAATTATTATTCATAATAACTTTTTTCCATATTAATCTAGTTTTAAGTATCAGAATAAATATATAAATTAGTTTCTAACAGAACTAATCTAGAACCCTAAGATCAAAACATTAAAGTTGTCTGTGTAAGTGTAGCATTCCCTCTGGGTTTACTCTCCCAGTATCTACTAACAGGCTGGGTCATCAGAAGACAGCTGACCAGTAATCTCCTTAGTATTCTCAAGGTAGCTCTGAAGGATGTGGCTCTCAATATGATTGCCCAAGAACTACCATATGATGTACACTAGCCTCCCTCCCCCTCTATATAGATCAACCATCTGACAACCATTGATGTTTACAAAGGGATATTTGCTGAAGAGATATCACAAGAGCTCTGTTTACAAAATAATATCCCAAACAGAAGCACAGATACATATTTCATTTGCAAACCCATGGTTCCTGTGGAGATAGACCTCAAACATTAAATACAAAGTGCTAAGGCGTGTATATAGTGAACAACAGATGGGGCAGACTTTCCAGATGGAGCTGATTCTTGGTCCTAGAAGGCTTTTCTTCCCTTTGTGGAATCCCCATCAAGTTTACTTCTGGGCTTGGCACTGGTGTTAGATGAGTATTTTTTCTCCTTCCTGGACTCAATCACTGTTCCTACAAGATCCAGTCTTACACTGGTTCTTTTTGGCAAAGGGACGTTGGATGGCTCTTCTGGCATTTCAGAAAGCACAATATTTTAACCTAGTCAATTTCTTTTGAGATACTAATTTACTGAAGATGCAGAAAAAAAATAGATGCAAAGGTTTAAGCAGTCTGTACCCAGGGACATATGGGGGCTGGTTGGGGAGATGAGGCAACAACTATCCCTTCAGCCATCTGAGTCCCAGGGCAGTCCTTATTACTGGAAAGCCTTCACTGAAAAGAATGGCAAGTCAAATCTTAAATTTTTGTATGCACATCAGTTCTGATTTATCTTCCACTAAATCTTCATTCCTTTTAGCTCTTCAACCAACTTTTTATCTGAGTCATCTTGGCCAAAATAGATAACTGATATTCCATATGTAGATTTGTGTGGTCACAGAATATTAAGCCCATTCTATATAATGCGAAAGGAAGGGTAAGACTGAGCATGTTTTAACAACTGAACCCTCATTGACCAATCACTCTGTTGTATAATATATCACTGTGACTATCTGAATTCACAACTTAAAACTCACCTTTATAACTTATGAATTTAGAAATGATTGCCTTCAAATTACTGAGTGCACTTGAAATATACTGATTCCCCTACTATGTTGTCTCTTGTAGTTTGTGGATCTGAAATCCCTTTAGGAAGTCCAAATATTTGAACAAGAACCAGAAGCAATTGCTAATTCGAATATTCTATTTGGTAACTAGAAATATATCCTTGGGAGTCTATTCCTAAGACATGTTTAGGGAATCTAGTGACCTTTTCCTACTCTACCTCTAGACATCAGACTGAACTGTTGACCAGGACCAGCAAATTCCATTAAGTCCTTGGTAGGGAGGAGGGAAATGTCTTATTTCCCTTCCCCATTATCCCTAATCCTCTTGCTTAGCAATTCTTTTTGGCTCTAATATAGGAAAGTGGCTTTTGTCTCATTAGAAAGAAAGGACTTTTCTCTATCTGAGATTCAGAGCTATGATGTGTAGGTCATGGGAATGTACTAATCTGCACAAGTACTTCCTTCCTTTTTTTTTCACCCTACTTTACACCTTTCACTGACTGACTCAGAGTAGTCAGTTTTTTTTTAAAGCAAATTTCACTAGGTAAGCTATTTTTATTTTTCTGCTCTTACATCTCTTCACATTTCTATAACCCCCTCCTTTGGTCATTTATTCATTCTAATGACTTCAACTATTATGACTCTGGATGACTCCTACATATATATATATATATATATATATATATATATGTATATATCCAGTTTTCAATTTCTGCCTCCCTCACCAGCTTCATTCCTATATTTCTAACTGACTTTTGGATATCACCTGTACCTGGATGTCCCATTTGCATTTTGAAGTCAGTATACTAAAAAATAAACACATCATTATTCACCTAAACTGATGGCTCCACCATCCTTCCAGTCATTCAGGCTGAGAGCTTCAGATTCATCTTTTACTCTTCAAGTCTTTTTTCATTCTCCAAATCCAATAAAGTTTCATTTTTCTACCTTCACAGCATCTTTCATATCCACTTCTGCCCCTGTTTTTATTGAGACTGTTTAGGTACTAAATATTTTTCCACAGGAGCATTTATAATTGTCTCCTAAATGGGTTTCATTCTAATAATCTATTCTCCTATCTACCCTTTATATAACTGTAATGTACATATCTGAATATAACACTATTAAAAAAAACAACAGGCATTGATGGGTCCTCATTTCCTGTGAGATAAAATACAAACTTCTTTGTTTGGAGCTTATTATCTTTCACAGACTTGTTTCAGTATACATTTCTTATTTCTTATAATTTCCCTTAATATGATCTATATTCCAGACATGCTTGATTATTAGCTGTTCTTCAATCCTGTCTTGATTTGTTCTTCCATGTTTGTACAGCATCCTGCCCTTCTTATGCATGAAATACACTTCATCCACATCTTCTTTTGTTTAATTGATTTTTTTTAGGCTCATCTCAGAAGCTGTCTCATTCATAAATTCTTTTGCAATAAAACCTTTCCATGAAGGGAAACATTTTGCAAATCTTAAAACACCATAAAATGTGCATGATTACTCTAAAATTGTTCCCTGTCTTCCCAGCTGAAAATACTTTCTTACATGCCCCAAATTTCCTCTGTGCTTTGCAAATATCTTCACTTTCATGCATCTCATTTTACCACTTTATACATTTCTTGCCCAAGTACTAAAAAGTTAAAGATATCTTATAGTAATTTATTTATGCCCATGGGAATCATGTTAATATCCTGCCCCAAGTTGGCCATGGGCATCTACCTAAGTCTATAGGCCTCTTCTCCATGTTTATGATTTCATGAGACCAATAGAACATTCTGGCTCTCCACCTGTCAAGCCCCATCCTTGTCACATGAACAACCTAATTTCTCTTCCTATTGTATATTTCCCTGATAACATCTTTTATTCTTTTTTTAAAATTTCCTTATTAGTTGTAACTTGCTCATATTCATTCACTATATGTCTTTCTCTCTATATATATATGCTAGAGGATCTACCTAGAATTGTAGATGTAGAAATAGAAGAGACATCAGAGACAAAGCAGGCTAATCTCTTCATTTTACAAATGAGGAAACTTAGGTGAAGGGGACTAAGTGACTTGCCTAAAGTATAACAGTCAATACACATCAGAGGCAGGATTTGAACTCAGGGCTTATGACTCTATACTTGGTGTTCTTTCTGTTGTAATATGTTGCTAAAGTTTGTACCATTAAGAAATTATATGCCTTATTTTACTTATTAGATTGTGTCCTCTTTTTACTACATCATTTTTTTTTCACATCTTCAGCACATTGCACAGATTTTTGGGAAGAAGAATTTGGCAAAATAAATCAAACACAGAAAAATATGTTTGTGCTCATGTCCAAGTACAGAAACTGATGAGCAGGAAATTAGTATGAACATTTGTAGATTTCATAGATAGTATGTCATCATTTCTACCCTATGTGTATACTTTTTCTTTTCTTTGAATGTTTAACTAAATATATGAAAACTCATGCTGCTTTTCAAAATGCTTATGTCAAATTTGTGGTGCCATGGGCTTGGACTGAACAGTCACATCTGAGGAAAACTCATTAAAACCACATGGATGAATGCTTGCAATTTAAAATGATGTGTGCTGTGTTGTAAACGTGTTTTTTTTTTCATTCTGAACATGTCCTTGAGTAATGTATAACAATCAGTATAACAAAGTTGTGACTAAAAAATAATTCCTGTCACTTTAGTGGACCTAAATCATTATATAGGTATTACCAAATTCAAGGAGATTATTCTTTATAATTGCTTTTCTTTTGAATGGAATTTTGAACTAATTATTTTACTTTAGATACAAAAAGGTTTTATTAACTCATCTCAGTCAGTAATTTAGAAAATTCAGAAAACCCTAAGAGTACATGCACTATTAAAAGTCAATGTAATAGTACCATTTAGGGTCTTTAATAGCTACAATCTTAGTTTGTGACTTAGAAGTTTTCTGAGTATATGAAACTGAGGATTTTAATTATATAGGATTCTTCATTAATTATTTGCACCTTGGACCAGTGGAAAAATTTCATAGTACTTTTTAGTATCCTAAAATTTTCTCCAAGTATTGCTAGTAAGTCTTAAACTATAAGTTTAGTGACAGTATACACAATTGGAGTTATGTTGCCCTCTGGTATACAAATAAAGAAGACATAAAATAGACATAACACAGAATAGTGCTTTAAAATGTTTTTAAGGAATATAATTTTGTACAATTTATTCAGGATCTTTCTAAGCCAAAAGCAAGGGAGAGGAAGAAAAGAAAATACTATTGACACTTGTCATTATTATATTATTATGTACAGACTAACATCATCTCCTTGTCTATGACTTAATAGAGGGGTTTTTTTGGGGGGGGAGTTATTTTGTTTTATCATCTCTGAGATTTCATAAGGTAAAAAAAAAAACAGGCAGGTAGTGGCAAGTATATTACTTCAGGTGAATTCTTTGGTGTGGGTGAAGGACTCTACTAAAAAACAACAACAATATCTTTCATTTCTGTAATTGGGAGGACGAGTTTAACCTGCTCAATGTTTATACTATAGATTCATTTTGTAATCTGGTAAAGCCTATAGACCCATTTTGATTGATGTTTTTAAACACAATGAATCAAATACATCGGATTATAAAGGAAACAAGTTATAGTACAATTCAGTTATCACAATATATATTTTTAAAAGTTTGTGGTATTCAAGTTGAGTCATTGTCATAGTGTTTTGCAAGGTTTCACAAAGCATTTTTCTCAAATACAGAAGCAGAGAGAGAACAAATTTGTTCATAATCCAATTTTGCCCCTTATTACTTACTTACCTGTATTTCTGTAGGCAAATCCCCTAACCTTTCTGGGTTTCAATTTTCTTACTGGTAAAATGAATTGGGAACTTGGATTGCAACACGGAATGTCTGTGGAATCCGTAATCAAATAAGATTATGCCACCTATATGTAACTTAGAAAAACAACCAGTCAGGTTAATATAAGAAAAAACACTTGAGGAAAAGTCATTGATCAGACTGGCTAATTTTGATTCCTGGACTTCACTTAATGGGATTTTAAATTTTTTTCTATGATTATCTATAGTATTGAAAAATCTGTCAGAATTTTTTTATTAAATGCTCATTGTTTGTGTGGTATTAACTGTTGAACTACAAATGGTACGGTTGGAATGGGGATCTCAGTCTCTGACTGTTTGTCTTCGAGCTGGTTAGATAGATACTATTGCTCCTGCCAAGATTTCTCTACTCCATAGGAAAAAAAAAAAATCTTTCCTGGTAGGCTGCTGTGATTATGTTATTCTTAGTATTACCTTTGATGATTGAAGGACAAACCTGGGGTCAGCTGGGCACAGCAGGTTAACAGCTAATAAGCATTTCAAAAGGAGTGATAAATGTTTGTGGGACTAAAAGAAGCCCACAGCCCAAGTGAATTGATAGGAGGTTTAATCTACCTCCAGTGATATTTCACCATTTAATCATTTGTTCCCTCTTTCTCTTACAAGTCTCTCACAGTACTGGCTTTTCTATGCTTTCCCCCCTCCCTGTCAGTGGCTACCTGTTTTGTTTCTAATTTCTTTACTCCCACTTTATTTTCTCTCCTTTCTTCCTGCCCCTTTTTCTCCTCCATTCCTCATCCTTTACTGTCTCATGTCTATCTTAGACAAGTCATTTCATCACTTTGGGTTACACATTCCTAATTTGTAAAATGGTGGTAGATGACCACCCCTGGGTTGTATTCCAGAACAGTTCTCCTTGTGCTTTATGATATCCATATTGAACTGTCAACAAAACCTGGCTTGGACTCTAACTCCTGGACTACTGTGGATTGCTTTTCCTGATCTCCAGATTAAACTCCTTCATCAAAAACAGAAAGGCACAAATGCAAAGCCCAAGGAGTAGGGTTTTTTCACAAGGCCATTTGATCCTAAGGGAATCAAATACCTCTTGTGTAACTTAGGTAGAACCTGAACCCAGGATTGGCACTTTATGCACTATGACATTCTGTCTCAAGAAAGAGAATGTGATAAAATGCTTTGTTACAAGGAATGGTTTTTTTCCCCCCCCCCCTCTGGGAAAATGAAAAGAAAGGATTCAAAGGGAAAGTTAGAAAATGTCAAAAGTATGTTATATTTTGTTTAGTCATTTTTTTCAGTTGTGTCCCACTCTTTGTGACCTCATTTGGGGTTTTCTTGACAAGATAGTAGAGTGGTTTGGTATTTTCTTCTCTAGCTCAGTTTATCATTGAGAAACTGAGGCAAATGGAGAGTCACACAGCTAGTAAGTGTCAAAGTCCAGATTTCAACTCAGGAAGATTAGTCTTTCTGACTCTAGACACTGCACTCTTTTCTGACACCTAGCTACCTGCACTATACTATATACATATGCATAATTATGTGCAAATATATATATATATATATGCAACTAATTTACAAAAGTTCCAAATTATTTTCTAAATTATAAGACAGCAAAATTGAATTACAAAAGTCTTGGCTTTTTATTTGTTTGTTTTGTTTCTTAAAGTCATAGTGAATAGAGAGCTACCCTTCCAAGCTAGGATGATATGGATTCAAATTCTACCTGAGACCCTAGATTGCAGAAAAGTGCTGACATATGCAGAGAGAAAGTGTTTCCCCACTAGGGATTATATATTGCATATCTCTATTTCCAACATAAAACAACTCTTCATTCTAAGTTTGATTTTATCTCCAGTGCCTTCCATAGATTTCCCAAAAGATTATCTTAGAACTTTGCTTTCATGCTACTAATTACAGACAGAACTTTAAAAGTAAATGGGTGACACTCTCTGGCATTCTGATGTAATTCTGGATAAAATTCATTAAAAATTATGGCAGGTGACAATTTTGGTATTAGCAAACACTTAAATTTTTTTGTCAGAAGTATAATGTTGTAAAATATTTTCTTAACAAAGGATCAATAAACAGAATAATAGATAACCCACACATACATATATACACACCTTACATGAAAGTAAGTTACCCCAAGAAATTTGAAAAGGAGTGCTTTATTTAAGAAATCATGTAGATTTGCTAATCTCAGATTAGTTAACAAAAATCTATAAAAAAAGGAAACAGGAAGCACTTACTGTCAGTCAACAAATGTTTATTGAGCTTGAGCACTCTTTATATTGTGTTGAGTAACATGAGTCATACAGAGGTCAGATAATGTCCCAGGCATCCTCAAGCTTGTATTCTAGCAGAGGAGATAAATCATATATACACAAATAATTATGTTAATCAGAATGGCATTTTGTCCCACTGTTTAGACAATGGCTTTATGACCACTGTGGACATCTTTCTGTTCCTCATAGATCCAACTCATAGGATTAATGACTTAGAGGTTTAGGAGACCTTATAAATCATCTAGTCCAACTCCTGGATTTTATAAATGAGGAAAATGAGGGCTAGAGACCTTAACTAGCCTTGGATCAAACAGGTGAAGAGGACTTCCTCCATTTATAAAGATATATAAATCTGTATATTAGATATTTGACATATAAATAAAAGCTATTTAAAAATATTAGTGGAGGAATCTGAAATCTCTGAATTTTATTTCATACAATATAACACTTGATGCTATAGCTAGCTATACAGATATAGAGTTACTTTATATATAGTTACAAAAATATCACTCTCATTCTATGTACATATCACATAATTTTCCATATTGTCTAGTATGCTTTTAGACTCACAGTGATTATGTAATATTTCCCCTCCATATAACAATACTTCTTAATATTCTCTTTTTGTTGGCATATATAAATTTCTAGATCTGCCTTAACATTGGTATAATATTCAGACTATTCACCTATTATCCCTAATTCTTGATTTTATCTTTTCTTCCATATAATTTTTCATATCTTCAACAAAACATCTTGCAAAAATTGATAGTTGATGTTATGCTCTTGTTTGCTTACTCCCACCACGCATCTCCCTGTTGCCCTTTGAGTCAAACACAATTTTGCATCTTCAGAAACTGTGTTGTTTCATGATTCATAATCAGATAGCATCCTTGGGAACTGATAAGTGTTAGAAGGCTGTTTTAAATGATTAAATATTATGTAACTTCTCAAATGCAAAATAATCCATTCTCTTTCTACTTTTCAACTCTGACCTCCTATTTTTGTCTATTTGAAGTGCCTTAGTCCAAGTTGTTTGTAGTGATGTATTGCCTATCTACTGTTATGGTAGAAACTGGATTATAGATACTCCTTATTGATTAAGTAGGTAGTAATATGAAAAAAGACCTCACAGAATCTTAGCAGAGCCAGAGGAAGATATCCAATGAATCGGAGAGTTCTTTTACTCAGTATTTACAGGAATACAAGGAAAAGAATTATACAGAATGAAAAGGTAGTGGTGAGTTATAGTCTGTGCAAGTTGAGGGATAACCACATTCAAGAGATATGAGTCTATTAAAGTAATATGTATTATTGCCCTGCTTTGTTCTTTTGTATGTACTTTATATAGATAGTAGAGACTCTTATTATTGAACTTTTTTGCCGAATATAATCTCCTGTGAATTATTTAACAATTCTACTACCATTTTCTTAATATGCTATAACTGTTCATCTCTATGCAGTCTAGTTTGCTAATTATATCTGAACAATTTTCTACATTTTCAATACAAAATTCGTCTTGATCAGTTCCATAAATATCCAAGTTAATATTTTCTTTTCCTATTAGAACTAAATTCTTTACTCACAGTTCATAATTCATATACTCTAAGAACTGAAATGGGTCTCTGAAAAGGATTTATTTGATTGTGACAATAGAAGGGAAAAGAAGGAAGAGATGCAGGGGAAGGAGAAATTGTATTGATAGCTTTGATTCTATATTGCATTAATCCATACTGAAGCTAAACTTGAATGAGTTTCTAGTTTAATAGAACAGAAAGAGACATATATGGAAAAGAGTAAAGAATTTATACATCTTTGATCTCATGGGTAAGAGGATTCTTATAACTGAGGTGGAGAAGTTGGTGAAATACCTAATTTTTAGGACACAGTTGGGGGAAACCAAAGAAACTAATTGCAATGTTTTCTGACTGTTGATATTTATTGAGAATATTCAATTTAGTACAATAAACAATACCAGTATATGCAAATAATTTTTAGGCCCTGGGAATTCTAGGATTAAATAAGGTATGTCTCTATCCTCCTGGAATGTGAAATCTAAAAGCAATGGACATTATATATATATATATATATATATATATATATATATATATATATATATGTATATATATACACACACACACACACACACACACACATATATATATACATATATATGCATGTGTCGTGATAGTACAAAGTAGAATGTGATAAATGCAAAGATATCAGGACAAAGTTCATAGAAGCATTTAGAGGAAGAAGGTACCATTTTATATTACATGGAGTAATCAAGGAAGGCTTCATGGAGGAGTTGGTACTTGACTTGTATCTTGATAAATGGGGGAAATTCCAAAAAGTAGCCATGGAGGTGAGATGGAGAAGATTAAGAAGAAGGTCGAGATACAGAAGGAAATTACAGAGTTATGAGAAGAATGAATATATGATAGTGTAGCAAAAGTCACAGGACGGGACATTATCCACAGTATCAAATGCTACACAGAAGTCAGTAAGCATCAGAACTGGAGAAAAAAAAATGATAGTATTTGGTACTTGGAGGAAGTATTTAGAAAAGCTGGAGGATACTTTATATCAAGTAGTTAGTAAAGAAGGGGAACCATTGGCACTGGTGCCGGTCTGCACTGCCTGGGAATTCCCTGCGGAGCC
>NW_027187351.1:8077322-8182759 GCF_028583685.1 Petaurus breviceps papuanus
GTTTGTGTGCCTTTGGTGCCTTCCTGGTGGTCTCCCTGGCTCTCCGGGCTCTCAGGGCTCCCTGGCTGGGCTGGGCTCAGGCTGTGCAGCCATGGACATCAACAGGCAGGTTATGCTGGAGCTGCGGAACAGGGGAACAAGAAGCCGGGGGAGGTGAAAGATCTAGTCTTGGATAACTGCTTCTCAGATTATGGGAAGATTGGGGGCCTGTCTTCAGAATTTGAAAACCTTGAGTTTCTCAGTATAGTCCACATCAGCCTTGTGTCTTTGTCCAACCTACGCAAGCTTCTCCGACTTTGAAAGTTGGGACTCAGTGATAACCACCTCTCTGGAGGCCTGGAGGTCCTGGCTGAATGAACACCCAACCTGATCCAGTTAAACCTGAGTGGGAACAAATTTAAGGACATCAACACACTGGAGCCCCTGAAGAAACAGCCCAACCTTAAAGCCTGGAACTTTTCACGTGCAATGTGACCATGCTGATGAGCCACCGGGAGAGTGTTTGCCCTTTTGCTCCAGCCAACCTACCTCGATGGCTATGATGCCGATGACAAGGAAACTCCAGATTCTGACCCTGAGGCTGAGAGGGAGGGCCTGGAGAGTGTTTGTGGGGAGAATGGGGAAGGTGAAGAAGAGGAGGAGGAACTTGATGAGGATGTAATTGATGAGGATGATGATGTTGATGGAGAAGAAGATGAGGAGGAAAAGGAGGAGGAGGAAGAAGATGGGGTAGAGGATGAGGAGGATGAAGAGAATGAAGATGATGATGGAGAGGAGGATGAAGAGGAACAGGGAGAAGAACCCCAGCATGGAGAGAAAAGGAAACGAGCTGCAGACAATGAGGGGGAGGACAGTGAGGACGCCGAGGAGGACTGAGCCACCTGTCCTGCCATCAGTGAGCAGCGGGTTGTGGATGGACTCTGCCAGCTTGCCCTGGGCACTGCTGGCTCTGGGGTCTGTTCTTTTCCAGAAGGGGCTTCATAAGCACTGCTTGGCCTGGAGATTTGGTGACCAAAGGTTCTCTCCATTTTCAGGGGTGTTTTGTGCAACAATTTGTTGGAATTCTTTCTAAATCTTTGTTTCCAAGAAAAATGGGTCCCATGCCCTGCCTGGGCCTTGAAGGGACAGGGGCTCTGGCACTTCGTCAGTATAAACCTTGCAGCCCCCTCCCTCTTCCCTCTTATCTGTCTTTTTTAAATAAATAAAAACTGGAATTAAAAAAAAAGAAGGGGAACCATTACTGCTGGCTATGCTTTCTAGGAGTTTGATAGTAGAGAAGAGATTGAAGATACATGAGATAGCAGTTATATTTAATGGAGTAATGCTGCAGAGGAGGGAAAAAAAATAATCTAGAGCAGAGGTGGAGGGATCCATCAATGTAAAGAGGAGAATCATTTTATCCTCTAAGCCTGGAAAAGAGAAAATGTTGTATATTTCTCTAAGTTTGTCTTCCCACTTTCATGATCATTATTACCATATTTTTGACTGACCCTGGCAATACTGAATGACCTGAAAAAAATAAAAATGATATGAATACTATTCATAGTGTGAAAATAACAAAAGCATGTATACATACACACATATGCATGCTTATATGCACATATGTATATGTGTGTATGTTTGTATAGTGGATAGTATAATAAATAGAAACACATAGTACTGATAAAATGAAAAAAAAAATTCTTGTATTGTTTGTCTTTAGTTCTCAAAGAGGACCATAGAATCAGGAAGATGATACCATGACTTGCAAGTGAATTGGATTTAAATGAGGGAGAGTGGTGCAAAGTCACCAATCTCACTCTTTCCTCCAGAGCCATATGGGTTCAGTGTCAAGATATAAATATATATATATATATATATATATATATATATATATATATATATATATCAGGATGCCTGAATATGGCCCCAGATGCAGTTAACATCTAACATTTATAGCTCTTTAAGTTTTGGAAAGTGCTCTAATGATTATTATTTTATATTCTAAGTAACCCTGGGAGGGAGACAGTATTATGATGTTTTTTTTAATAGATGAAAAAAACTGAAGCAGACATATTTTCCTGACTTACTCAGATCCAAGCAACTAATAAGTGTCCAGGGCCAAATTTGAACTTTGGTCTACATAACTTCAAGTCTAGAGCTCTGAACCTGCACTGTACCACCTAACTGCTGAAGTTTTGGTGAAGACAGTTGAAGGTGTTTCACAGATCACTTGGGTTGTGCACATCAACTGTGGACAATTTTATAAACATGAGCAGATCTTTGAAATTGACTATGTATGTTAAATGTATATTAGTGGTGTTTTCTTTGAAAGGATAGAATGAAATGCTTGAGTGCTTTCAGAACAACTGGTGAAATTAAATAGGGAGATTTTTCACAGAAAAAATCAACACCTAAAGCAATAAAAATTAGAAACTTTCAAGAGAATAATATTTCATATATGTTGCTAGGTACAGGCAGGACAAGTGAACAAAGAAAATAGGTGCAAAATGATGTGGAGAGATAGGTAATTGTATCAGTTGAAACAAAGCTAATTATATTGAAATACAGTTATAAAAATGTATAATAAGAGTTTATAGACCCCAGTTTTTTCACACCTGTGCTAGGACAGAGTGGGCTTTGAATTAATATTAAAATAAATGCTTTGTCTTTACTATGTTTAGAATTACAGCAAAACATCTAGTCAGAGATCATTTATGGTGTGAGCACTATGTCTGACTGAACATATGGTAGGTAGTTGAATGTGGGAGCAGGGAGGTGGCACAGCAAGTGGATTCCTGGGCCTGGAATCAGAAAGATTCATCTTTGTGAGTTCAAATCCAACCTCAGACACTTGCTACCTACACAACTATGGGTGACTCACTTAACACTGTTTCTCTTTCCTTATCTGTAAAAAGAACTGGAAAAGTAAATGGTAAACCAGTCCAGTATCTTTGCCAAGAAACCTCCAAATAGGATCAGACACAATTGAAACAAATGAACAAGTTGAATGTGAGTCTGAAGTGAAGGGCTGTTATTTAAAATAAGGCTCTTGTCATCTAGTTTTGAGTGACAAGAATGAAAAAGATAACACCACCAAAAAAAAAATAATCCTTTCTCTCAATTGGTCAGAACCCTGTTAATTTAGAATTTCTAGGCTCCAACTCCATAAGAAGAAAAATTGAAAATCATGTAGAAAATGAGTAGAAAGCAGGACTTGAATGGGGGAAAAAAGTTAATGGGAATACACTTGTTTAGGTGAGAGGTGTACAAAGTGAGGTGTCTGGATATGACCCCAAAGGAGCCCTGATATAACCTAAAGTGTGATCAGACAATCAGAGAGGAGGGAAAATTAGTTCTGTTTAACCTTTCACCTAATAGCCAATCATAAGACTTGTCCCCAAAATCATCACACTAATGTTCAATCATTACAGCCTAGCACTTACTCCCAGAACTGTTCCTGTGAGCAACTTCTATCCCCATGTTCCAAATTGTCTTCTCAGGGAAATTGTCATACTAGCTTTCCCTATGCACTGGCAATGATTGCTGCAACATCTTTGCCCAAACCCTCACCAAACCTTTAGGGGAAAAAAAGAATAAGAATACTTAATCTAAAAAGTTTGAGGACCACTGGTATAGATAGAGGAAGTTTTAAAACAACCTTAACAACTGACTCCCAATTAAACAAGTACTTCAAGAGCAGTTGGCCTTGGAGTGACATCCCAGCTAACATTTTCTGCAGCTATAAGAAGGCTATTTTGTTCAGCACCACATAAGGCAGAATTTAGAAGTGCCCTTAAATTTTACATAGAGATATTTAAGTTAAATGTAAGGAAAAACTGTTTGACATTAAGGCTAAAAAAAATTGCA
Source organism: Petaurus breviceps papuanus (assembly GCF_028583685.1). Classification (NCBI taxonomy): domain Eukaryota; kingdom Metazoa; phylum Chordata; class Mammalia; order Diprotodontia; family Petauridae; genus Petaurus; species Petaurus breviceps. Next base: position 8,081,172 of record NW_027187351.1, read on the forward strand.
ACTCAGTGAAATGGTCTACTGAGGGAGGTTCTGACATCTACAACCCCTGGGGATACTTACATAGATTCTCAAAGTGGGTGAAACTGCCTTCCTGGGTGGGTGGGGGTGCTGAAATGATGGGGAGTGGTAGTATCCTTGGGTATAATTGGGGGGCATTGAATAAAAATATGGATTAATTACCTAATCCCAGGGTGATACTAAGTAATTTTTTTTTAAAGTACAGTAGCCAAAACAGTTTGGGAACCTCTGTTAGAATAATACCAAGTCTTGGACTTCAGTCATTCAAACAAAGGAGGAGAACATAAAATAGGAAAAACTTGGGATTCTGACCTTTAGTTGCTGATGAGTCATAATTTAGTTTAGCAGTACAATTAGGTTACTGGAATTTTGCAACCTTTGAGGAATTTAAATTTCAGGAAAGTATTTTACATTATACATTTTTTCTTATGCATGCCAGAGGATAAATTATTTGGACATTTTATCATTTGTGATACTCACTGCTGCATCTGATCAACTCTTTAAAAAGCTTAACATGAGACTTCTTTTGGAACTTTTGCACAATTCATTAATTTGGCTTATTTTTTCTTCTCCTAAGATTTCCCTGTTTCTCTTAAGCTAAGGCCTGTGTTCATCTGCTGTAGACATTTGATGTTTTTCCTCTCTCTTTCTAAGTCTCAGCAAACCTACAATGTAACTTAATACTTACATTCCATTTTCCAAAAAATCGCTTACAAAATGAAAATGCAAGTTAAATTAAAATTGTTTAGCATATGGATTTTATTTGTGTCCTGCATGCCTTTACTCTCTAAAAAGATATTCCCCCAAAGAGAAAGATGTCATCTCCTTCCCCCCTAGCCTCCCCATTGAGGCAATCCCTAAAGGAGAATGATATATTTTTTTTAATTTTCTTTCAGCAATTCTTTAGCTTCCATTTTCTCCCCATTTAGGTGCTTAGATAATGCTTCAAGTTCTGTAGTATGCTTATATTTATAATTTTAAAATAATATCTACTTTTAGGTAGAATGAAGGTGACTACATAGGACATATAGAGCCACTTAGCCCTTCTAGAGTGAAATCATTTCAATACATATAAATGAGATCTTACTCAACCCAATCAGAGTACTAGAGTAAATGGAGAATACATCACCACTGGATAAAAGCCAGAAGAAGATTTAATTTTTCAGACTTTGTGTTACTATTTTTAACATTCAGTACCATGCCAAATAACTTTCTGGCATGAATTACATACATTCTCTATAACCAAGGAATACCAAGCTGAATATTCTGACAAATTATAATTCATAGGAGAAATAATAAAAATAAAATATACTGGAAAAAAAAGATCTTAAATTATTAAACACTTCAAACTTTAGTGGTCATCAGCAAAATATTTGATCTAGTTGTTAATACTATAGATTCTTTGAAAAAATTCTGATATATAGTTATCCTTTGACATTTGTGGGTTTCACATTCATGATTTTAGTTACTTATGGGTTGGCCATTGATAATTAAATGGGAATTTTTAGAGATTTGTGATGTACTGCCGAAAATTATGAATGACCTGTGTGTGTAAAGAAAACTTAAATTAATGTCATAAATACTTTATATTACTAATTTATTAACTGCCATAAATATACATATATCAATTTATCAAATTAAACATTTTGTTAATTTTTGTTAAATTTTGTTAAAAGTTAAAAGTTTCAGTGTTGTAAAGAACTACCAGTTACACACTTTTGGCGAATACTTCCCCTTTGTATCTCTACCATCTAGACTCAGTCATAATGATTTTCTCCAACAGTGATTATTGTATCCTGCAGTTTCCTTAGGAGGGAATCATGAAACTGCAGCTACACCAATGGCTGCAAAGACTTTGCACTGTATGTGAAATACTTATCTCTCACTTATTATGTATACAGTGCTTGGTTGACTTATTTTTGTGTTAATTAACCATGACCAGGATTATTAAAAATAAAGGTTTGGGGTGAGGCCTAGAGCTTTTGAGGTTTTTCACATTTGTGGGGTTCTGCACACCTAACCCCTGTGAATGTTGTGATTGTTGAGGGATGACTCTATTTCCTATATGTTTCTTATGGTGGCATAATTGTCCCTTATGTAGCTGCTATAATTATCCTACCCATAGAGGTCTTAGAGTTAAGTTACCCAGAATACTAGGAAAGGAAACATGAAATGTGAAATCTAAATTCCATCTTAGTGGATAAATAACTTTTGCCCAAGGATTCTCATTTAAGTGAGAGAATACAGAAGAATGAAATAATCTCTCAAGTTCCTTAGTTTTCAAAGCTATAGTCTTCTTTATTATAACCTGAGCTGTCTTTCAAATTTCTGGCTGTAATATACACTTAGGTTACTGTCTCAAAAAATTAGCTGTTGGAAGCTAAAGGGGTAGTCCCATGACATTATTGTTATTAAACTGAATGAAACAAAAAATTTAGTAGAAGTAATGCGGTAAATTACCCATATACAGACCCTTAGTTTTAAATCCCATCTTTAAATTCCAATATGCACTTAAATGATTGTAAACTTTCTCTGAGGAAAAATGAAAATGCTAGTTTCAAAATTGTCTTTCCAGTGTAGCATGCTTTGATTCTTGAAATCTCTATTTTACCATAGTAATATAAATTAAACATGTTGTGCTATGGGTAGATAAATATAAATAGGATTAGTAGAAAATAAGCCATTGCTTGGGGCTAGAATTCAAATGGAGGTATTGTTGCCTAGGTAAAGGATAGGATACTTCAAAATTAGGATGATATATTTTCTTTTCTGTTAGCATATGCCAACCTACATGGAGGGGACAATCAGGCCGGGACCATATATGAGTAAAAAGACAAAATTAATATATGCCTTTTGCTTAAGATAAAAATGTAAACTAGTCACTTTGAAATTATGATTTCTCTCCAGTTATATAGATTACACATGGTCCCTACTTTTATAGAAAAAAATAATCTGTAAAAGGGATATGCAAATATACAAATATTTTTTTAAGTATTTGGGGTTAAGTAACTTGCTCAAGATTACACGGCCAGTTATTTCTGCGTGTAGGAAACAAAGGCAAGCAGGAAGAGCATTCTAGGTATGTGGCACAGTCAGTAAAAAGACACTGAGTTGAGAGGTAGGTTTTTTGTGTAAGGAACAGCAATTAGCCAATATGACTGGATTGTAAAGTACACAGAGGGGAGACTTGTAAGGGTAGGAAAAGAGTAGCCATTATATTAATATTTCTGTGCTGTCTAAAGACTGTGTGATTGAATCTTAGCATGGGACTGGAGATGTCACAACCTTTCTTCTTAGGCTATTAGTTTGCTTTTTGTTTGTTTGTTTTTAGGCTTCAACTTCAAAGATTTTCCTTTATGATTAACATTGATCTTTTTAAGTGAAATTTAAGATACATTTTTATCTGTTTCATAGTTAAGGGTTTGTTATCAAGTGCCCATTTGAACTATATTTTACTAGGCTGGTCCTGTAAGACTCAGAAAGTTTTCAGCAATTAGAATGAATTGGGCTACCTTCTTTACTGGCTTGGACTTTGAAAACCCAGGATCACCTTCATAACATAATGAGACACTCTAGTAGGACTCTTAAAGGAAAAGTAGAAGATTTTAATTTAAAATAATAACAAGTGCTTTGGAAAGGTACAAAATTAAGTGAGGTAGAAGAAAAAGAAATCCTTACTCATGAGGCCTAGATTCAAGGAGAAGGAATTAGTTTAGCTTGTCTTTGGAGAATGGTATGGGTTTAAGTGGGTAGGTGTAAAGCCACGCATGAGCAGCTTTCTAGAGGACTGCTGCTGTGAACAGCTTTCAAGATTCTGATTACATGGTATAGCAAACTCTTTATTTATTTAATAACAAATGAGAGCAAAACATTCACAGAAAATCAAGGTACAGCATTCACAATGTTACAAATGATCACAGAAAATCAAAATACAATATTTACTATGTCACAACTCAACAACTTATCACTAAATTGGCCACATAGTTTTCACCAAAGTGGCCAAATAGTTTTCAACAAAGTACAATCATTTAATAACTCAATCATTTAGTAACTCAATCATTCAATCATCCTTAAGGAGGTAAGGGTCACAAAATACAAAAGTCAAAGTTATCCACCCATGGGGTGCAATTAATTTACAATTTCAACATTCACTACTCAATACCCTCTTAAGGGATAATGGAAAATGCAAAAGCCATCCACCCCTAGGTCACAAGTAAATTATAATTTCATCAGTCACTACTCAGTCAATTTCATCAGTCACTACTCAGTACCCACAGAGAGGTCTTTTCATCTTGACTCGGGGAAGACTTTCAGCTCCCATAGTTCCTCTTCTATGGTCCCAGCTCCTACCCAAATCTAACCAACTGCCACCTGAGTTCAAAGTCAGACAGCGTCCAGCTCCTTGTCCAGCTCTCCATGTAGTTCCTTCTCCACGTTGGGTCTCACAGTGTCCAGTCCATCTCAAATCCTTCCCAGTCTCTGTTCCTGGGAAGACAAGGCTTAACAAAGCCACAAGAACATTCATACACTTTAACAAAGTCACAACAACATTTGTACAAAGTACCAGCATCACAGTCATGCTTCCTCAGTCTTCAGCAGCTCCAGCTGACCCTTAAGAATCTTTAGCACCATGAACTCCATTCTCAAAATCAAAATCACTTTATCTATCCTCCACATGGCTTGCTCCAAGAAATTCTGTCTCAGTTCTCAATTCTCATTCCTCTTTTCAGTTCTTCTCAATTCTCAGTTCAGTCTTCAGTCCAGCAGTAGCTGCCCTGCCTCCATGATGCTTACCCCAGGAAATTCTGGCTATGCAGCTTGTGCTCTTTCTTATATACAGTATAACTTATCCCTGTTCAGCCCCTTCCTGTTACATCAGCAACAGGGGCTCATACCTTTTGTTTCTTTCACAGAGGCTTAATTTGAAACTAGGTGCTAAGTCCCTCTTGGCTTACAAATACAAAGGGATCTTCAAATTTCATTACTATTACAGTAGGTAAGGATATGGGTAAATATTCCATGTTCTTTTTTTGTCCTTTTGCCTGACCTCATCTCAAAAATGTCAGAACTGGAGGTAGAACCCAGCTCTTTGGACTCCAAAATTTATTTTTCTTTTTGACCTATTTATTTATTTGTTTATTTTCATTATTTATTTTTTTAATTGAATTCTAAATTCCCTCCCCTCAGTCCCTGGCTCACCAATTGAGAAGGCAAGAAATATGATATAAATTATACATGTAACATAATGCAAAACATATTTCCTTATTAGTCATGTTGCAAAAAAGAAAGCTAAAAATAAAATAAGTGAAAAAAGGATATTCCAATCTGTACTCAGAGTTCATTGTTTCTCTTACTGGAGGTGGATGGCATTGAATCCAATAATTTTGGCACAATGCCATGATGTCTTCAGGAAATTTAAGTTTAGGAAATTTTTACCCTCTATATGTTTTAATCAGCATTTGGTTTTCCTCTCATTATTTTTGGTGCCATCATAAAAATAATTTAACCTTGAAAACTTTTAAAATATCTGGGTAATTAGTATTGCATAGTGGATAGAATGGTTAACTTAGATACTTGATCTGCTAAGTCACAGAAAACAATCCACACAATAACAGTCTTTGAGACTTTTATTAATTTACAAAAATCATAGCTGATTTTTTTTTACATATGTGATTTCTTTCATTACAATACCAATATAGAGAGTCAAGTGGTATGTATTTCTATTCAAAGTATGTTGTACTTTGAACAAGTTAAATTTTAGTTACTTGAATCTGGGGAACATGTTATTAATGAAAATGTTAAAATCTCTTATTTCTTTACCCAGTTTTGTCTGGAAAGTCCATGTCAGTGAGCATACTGTGCGAAGTAAAAAAAGGGCCCTTTTCAGTCTCAAACCCAGAGCTTACTCTCTTTTTAATCCAAAGTTCCTCTTCAAATTTATTGAAATTACTCTTTACCTTCATTAGGTTTCTGCTTCCTCCTTCTATGACAAGTACATCAAACCCCACTCTGCCTTCAGTTACCTACTGATCCAGTCTGAAACTCCTGTATCAAACAGCCCCATAGAAGTACTTGCCTTTTGAACTCTCATGCTGATGCCACATTATCCTCATCATCTTTATCTATATAAGTCTAACCATTGAGAAAGTCATGAAAATCTGCTGATTTGTATCATTTGGGCAATTTAAATTTACTACTCTCCAGCCATCATTTTTTTTTCAGCCTCTGTTTACTTCCCTTCTCCTCAATGATTATTGCAAAAATATTTTTACCTTTTAAGGTTCTGATCCCAACAGTGTTTGCCCTACTCTCAGGAGAGATTGTTTTGTATACTGTGTCCTTTGTGTGTGAATCAGAAGATTTAGGCTGCCTGGCAAGAGCTTCTAAGATATGTTTTTTTGCACTCTCTACACCTCCTTAAAAAAATCCCTTAATCTTATACATTACCCCTTCTTCTACACCTTCTCTTCTGAATCTGGAATATTCCCCATACATTGTAAAGCTCATCTCTCTACTTGCATTCTTGATCTAATATCCTCTAGGGTTTTGATTAATCCTTCAAATGGTGATCCACCCTTTCTCTTCAGATTCTTGTCTCTCCTCCACTTCTTTATTTCCCCATGCAGCAAACTTACCCATCTGTTGTAGCCTAGGAGTAGTTTTTTGGACATGGAGGAAAAACAAAGGAAGCACAAGCCTTAGTATCAAATTCTTAAAACCCTCAAATTTCTGCTTAGCATCTGGGATACCTTGTATAAATCAGTTAATCTATCAGGACCTCAGTTTCCTGGACTCTCTTTTGCCCTTCTCTTTTCTCTAGTTAGCACAGAACCTGGTACATGGTAGGTACTTTACAAGTGCTTATAGACTGACTGAACTTTCTTTATCTTACCCACATTTCATCAGATATCATTTCCCCCCCAAAATACTTCCCTGATTCCGTCCATCAAAACCAGCAGTGATCTTTCATTTATATCACTAAAATGGTCTTGATCGTACAATACCTATTTTGTAGATGATTGTGTATATACTTTATATCACCTACATTAATGTAAGTTCCTTAAGAACCATGACATTTTATTCTCCTTTGTATCTCCAATAGTACTTTAGACACAGTAAATACTAAAAGAATATTTGTTGACCCACTAAAAGAGCTTTATTGTGTGCAATAATGGTGAGGTAGTATAAAGTAATATGGACTATTTTTCTGTGCAACACAATGAAAATAAGCATTTGTCTCCAACAAATGATAAAAAAAAATTCAGATGGTATATAAGGTTCCTGAGTATAAGATCTTTTTAGTTTTATTTTTTTTTGTAATTATATCCCCAGAATCTAGAACACTGTTTGATATAGAGCAGGTGCTTAATAAATACTTAATTATTAGAACAACTTGAAGCATCTTGATAGATAAACTTAGATGCTGTGTCAGGGAGTAGAAGAGAGAGTACTGTACTTGGAGTTAGGAAAGTCTGAATTCAAATTCGACCTCAGACACTCACTACCTCTCTTAGTCAGATTAATTCATTTAGCTTCTCTTTCCTTAGTTTCCTAATCTGCAAAATAGAGATGATAATAATAGGACCTACCCCTTAGGATTGTTGTGAGAATCAGATGAGGTGATATTTGTAAGATACTTAACAGTGCCCAGCGTATATTAGGCACTACATATGTTAACTATCATTGTCATCATCATTTTAACATTGCCCTACTTTGTATTGTCTGATATTCTTCCTTTTAAATATGAAAAAAAAAATAGAAATCCATCTTGCCTTACAGGAAAGTAAGGGTGGGGGATGGGGATATATAAGAGATGGCAGATTGGGGGAAGCGGTATTCATTATGCTTGCCATCTTGGGGTGGGGAGTATGGGAGTGATGGGGAGACAATTTGCAACCCAAAATCTTGTGGAAATTAATGTTGAAAACTAAAATAAATAAATTCAGACAGAAAAAGATAAATATGACAAAAATTTCCATATCCAAAGTAATATTCTTTCTTCCTAAACAGTAGTAATAGAATCAAAATAGAAAACAAAGGAACTTATCAATGCAATAAATTGCTTGATAGTACAAAATTGACCATTTTAAAGTTACAAATATTTTATGTAAGGATGGTACTTATGTTTATTTTCAGAAATCACTAAACATTTACATTTTAATTTGTTTTCGTTTTGTAGTTTATAAACATTAATGGATTTCCAAAATATGCATAGTTTTTGAAATTTAAAATGTAGGTAGTTATAAAGATTAACTGTTCCACCATAGCTCTTTCTTTTTATTAGTACAACACTTAACTACTCTTAAAAACTTATATTCTTGAAATAAATAAGGTTTACTTTTTACTTAAAGGTTTCTTAAAAGTTCTAAATCCCAGTTGTTTTCCATTTCTGTCCCTGTCTTTTCCTTCCAACAAAATTTCCCTAATTTCAAATCAATCTAAAAGTATAAAGTACTTGTATAATGTCTAAATTTAGACATGTTCTCATTCTCACAATTAGTCAATGGTGACAAATATTTTCCCTAAAATGCTATCTTATACCCCTCTGCAAGTCTTTAACTTTGATAAAAAAGATGAAACCAATCCAATTTAATGATTGAAAATAATACTTATTATAATAAAATCATTTACCCTGTAATCAGTTTCTTTTTAAATGGCATTGATAAAAATAAGCAGTTGTATATGAGATTTTTAAATTCAAAATCTGAAAGATTAATAGCAAGTTGTTGAGAAATGTCTACTAATTTTAACTAATGCCTTTGTCCCCTGTGACTTTTAATTTAAAAATTCAGTGTTCCTATTTCAGCCAAAAAGTTGTCTAGATGCCACCCCTCTGAGTAGTAATTGCTCAGCCTTCCCTGAGCATGAAGCAGAGTGGGGAGGGAAGAAGATTGGTAGCAGGTGGATTATTCTCCCATCTTCTCTCTCTTTCCTTTAAAACTAGATTCATTACTAGTACCTTCTGACATGACTGAAATTAGTTTCAAGAGTGTAGTTTTCACTGACCAAAGAAAGTTCCTGGCAAGGATTCATTGCAGATACAAGGGCTTCTTTGTGTATAGAAACCCAAGTCTTCAACCAAAAGTGATAAGGATGTACATTGGGCTTAACTGTAGGGGGGGGGGCGGGAAACTATGTAGGACATGCCTTTCTGGAACCTTCTACAAAAGAGTGAGGTCTGGGTAGGTAACAAAATCCATAGAGGAGGGAAAATGCCTAAGATAGTCTTAGATGACTCTCAAGATGGACTAGAATGGAATGGAAATGAATAGAGTGTGAGAGTTGAGAGGGCTCTGAGAGTTAATCTGGTTCCAACAACATTCATTTTATAGATGAAAAAAGTGAGGCCTTGAGAGGTGAAATAACTCTCTAGGCAGTAACCGAGGCATAAATGGAAATAAAGTCTCTAGTTCAGATGTCATTCCAACATATTGCTTTGGCTCTCTTCATTGCCAATAAATTAGAAAGATATCTACTTTAAATGGGATTTCTCCTATTACTGCTGTGTTTAGAAGGCTTGCTTGAGTGATGGCCTTGGATTCAAGAAAGACTTTAATTTTCATCCCCGCTCGAACACTTACTAGCTGTGCAATGATGAGAAAATGACTTGACCTCTTTAACCATAGGTTACTTATCTCAAGACAGTAATAGACCCTGGAGTGAGGGCCTAGATATGGATTCAGGAAATATTGACTAACTCAGTCTCTAGCTGACTAGCAAGTCATCTCAGTTTCCTCATCTATAAAGTTAGGGGTTGGGGGTAATAATAGTTCCTACCTACCAGGGTTGTTGCAAAGATCAACTGGTATACTTGTAAAGTGCTTTGTAAACCTTAAAGTACTATATAAATACTATTATCATTATTATTATTAAGTTGGGGATAATAATGCCTGTACTACCTATCCTACATAGTATAAGGATCAAATAAAATACATTATATAAAATATAGGTTCAGTCTTTTTGTGATGCTGCTTTCAGAGCTAATTCTGGGAGTCTAAAAATTTTCAGTTTCCACAGTGGTATGATCTAAGGAAAGGTGTGATCACTGCATTCCTGCCCTGTGTTCTGACTGATGAGCCTCCACAAATTGCCTCAAAATCATATCTGAAATTATTATTAGCATAATAGCTTTCTACAATTCTCTCCTGGACAGGATTTATGATAGCACAGAATAATGTGAAGAGCAACTAGATGGTTCAGTTGACAGAGCATGAGGTCTGGCGATAGAAAGAACTGAGTTCAAATATGACTTTTAATTAGCTGTGTGACCCACTGGAAAGAAAATGGCAAACCACTCAAGTATCTTTGCCAAGAAGACCTCATGAAAAGCATTGGCAGTCTATGGTACGCAGGATCATGAAGAATCAGTTGAGTGAAAAACAACAGAATAGCATGAAGGGTGGAACTGTGTTCCAATTCTTTGTCACCTTTCTCTTTTGTCTTAACTCCTCTTCCCAATTTCTGTTAAGGACAGCACCTTCAAATTCACCAGTTTTGCGATTTCAATGTCATCTTTCACTTTTGCTTTCAGTTGCTCCATGTCTGGTTAATTGCCATGTACTCTCCTTTCTACTTCTACAAAAATTCTTGCATCTGTCTTCTCCCTATTCACATAGTCACCATCCTAGTTCCAGTCCTAATCATGTCTGCTTTGGACTATTGCTATACCCTCTTAATTAGTCTCCCCTCTCTTCAGTACATTCTTCATACAGCCACCAAAGTGGTTTTCCCAAAATTTAGATCTAACTGCTTTTTACCTTCACTTTCAGTAGTTCCCTCTTACTTCTAGGCTGAAATAGATATTCCTTTGTTTATCATTTATAGCTCTTTGCAACTTGACCCCATTTTATCTTTCCCAGGATGACAAGGAACACTAGCACACTGGCTCTTGCAGCCATAGGGGAGCAGGGACCCTGATTACAGTTCTAGGATGTAAAGGAGTGCTTATGGAGGCTTGTGGGTCAGAACACAGGGTAGGAGTGGAGTGGCTACACCTTTCCTTATATCATACCACTGTGAAAACTGAAAATTTTCAGACTCCCAGAACTAGCTCTGAGGACAGCATCACAAAAGGCCTGAAGCTTGGGACAGTATCCCTTCTAGACTAGATGCAGAGTCAAACTTTAAAATAAAGTGAAAAGTCAACTAATAAGCTGGGAAAATGAGCAAACAACAACAAAAAAAAAGAACTTACCCATAGAAGGTTATTGTGGAGACAGGGAATATCAAGACACAAACCCAGAAGACGGCAATGAAATGAAAGCAGCTATGTGCAAATGTGAAGTGAACACAAGTCCGTAAAGAATTCCTGGGAAGAATTCAAAAAGGATCTAAAAAAAAATCCAATAAGAGAGGTAGAAGAAAAATCAGAAAAAGAAATGAGAGTGATACAAGAATCTTGTGTGGGGGATGGGATTCATCTAATGGGCTGCATGTGCAAGGAACATATATGACCAGGTTATATTCATAACTGGACAAATCAAGTCCCTGATGCACAAAGCTACCACTTCTGCTATCACCAAATTGTTCTCTGTGTAACCTCCTCTCCACTGGATGATGCTTCTGTTGATGCCTTCCACATATTGTTTCTATCGCCCCCTGTTGGGTGTTTGTGCTACTAACTACTAGATGTCAGGTTTCTGGTTCATTTGGTCTTCTGTTATTGAACTGCCTTAAGGGTCACCTAATACCCTGTTCCACACCTACTTGGCATCTTATACTTATTAAGCCTTCCTTCTATAGAATAGTCTACAGTTCTCTCAGCCAACTCTACTAGCCAATGTGAAAGTGCTATGGTCAACCTAAAATTTTTGACCTGCCATTTAACCTGTTCTCACCTGACGCATGTGAACCTCTCCTTAACTCCATCAAGTCAGTCCTTTCAAATATTGTCTGGAACGCTATTCCTTTATCCTCAGTTATTCCTTTTAGTAACTGACTATGAAACTCTATCCAGAGTAGATTTCCATGATCATTTTTCTCAGCCAGTGACTCTCTTCTCATCAGCCAAGTTGTATCTATGGGACTGACATCAATCAGTTCTACTGCTTGAACTCTTATATTTTGCTGATTAATATGACTATATTTTTCCAGTAATTGCTGATTACTATCTCTCCATTGACTCTTCTATGGTCTTCTCTGTCTTTTCCATGAACTCTTTGATTATTTGCTCCTTGGAATTTCTCAGTTCAACACTCATTTCATTTTTGATCAGAAAACCACTTTAGTTTTTATGACTCAATACTTCTGACAAAGCAAGGTATACTTGGTGCTTCACTAACCCATATATAAATAAACCTCACTCAGTAAACTGAAGTGTCTCCCTATTACCTCCATGATCAGATACAAAAGCCTGTATTTAGCAATGCAAGCTCTTAAAAGCCAAGCCTTTCCCCAACCTTCTAGCCTTGTTATGCCTTACTGCCCAACAAGGACTTTTTGATTGAGTGACACTAGCCTCCTTGCTGTTCCACAAATGAGATATTCTTTGTCTAGACTCTGGGCACTTTCTCTTGCTGACCCCATACCTGAAAATCCTTGCTCCTCAACTCTTTTTGTAGACTTCCCTGGCTTTTTTTAAATTAACATGAAGGGGCGGCTAGGTGGTGCAGTTAGTAGTGCACCAGCCCTGAGTCAGGAGGACCTGGGTTCGGATCTGGCCTAATGAACTTGATACACACACACACAAAAACTAGCCATGTGACCTTGGGCAAGTCACTTAACCCCAACTGCCCTCCCCCCCCCAAAAAAAAAAGCAAAAAATAAAAAAATAAACATGAAAATGCATCTTCTAAGGGAAACTTTTTGTAATTCCTCTTAATGCAATGCCTTCCCTGTTTTAGTTGTCACCTATTTTCCCTGCATATAGCTCATTTGTTAGTATTGTTTGCTAATTATCTTCCCCCATTGGGCTGTAAATTCCTTGAGGTATTGGATTGTTCTTTGCCTCTTTTTTTTTAAATTTCTGTCACTTAGCACATAACTTACTCAACACATAATAGGTGTTAAATAAATGTTTATTGACTGATTGAAAAAGATCTTAGTGATGTGGTGATGAGGAATCATGTTAATATACCTCATTATATTCCTGTGTTCTATGTAAATAGGAGGTCTCTGCTGGATAAAGAAATCTAAAAGTGTTGGCATTCCCTGTTCCCTTTCCCACCAGAAGCATATTACAACCTGCTCTGCCCTAGACCAGCTATCTATATTTCATTGTATTACTAATAAAAATTGACATTTATATAACAGCTTCATAATGTAGGCATCATAATTATTATTCCACACATTATATCAATCAGGAAACTGAGTAGTTGTGACTTGCCTGGTTTTTTGGTAAATGGTTTTTCACACTGATCACAGATACCTTTGTAATAGGAGTTGAACTCCAGTCTTTCTGACTCAAAGGTTAGAATTCTGTTTATTATAGACTATATTTCTCTTCCCTCAAGCAGCTTATCTGTGGAGACCATTTATATTGGGATTATTATAAAGGCCAGATGGTGCAGTAGATAGATTGCATGGCCTAGAGTCAGGAAGGTCTGAGATCAAATCTGTTTTCAGACACTTACTAATTGCATGACCCTGGATAAGTCACTTAGTCGCTGTTTGCCCCAGTTTCCTTGATTGTAAAATGGAGATAATAATAGATAGCACTTACCTGTCAGGGTTGTTCTGAGGATCAAATTATATAATAATTGTAAAGAACTTAGCATACTGCCTGACTCATAATAAGCACCATATAATTGCTAGCTATTATTAGTATCATCAATGTATCAATTTGATGTGCTTATCATGATATCAGAGTTTACTATATAAATACACCATATTACCAAAACCCTATAGATGTTTATATACCAAATTATCAATCAGCACAAGTTTGGCCGTGCAGCTGTTATTTCTTAATTAAAATAGGCTCCTAAAAACCTGATAAACTTGCATGAACTGATGCAAAATGAAATGAGTAGAACCAGAAGATCATTGTGCACACAGTATTGTATGATGATCGACTATGAATGACCTAGCTATTCTCAGAAATACAATGATACAAGACCATTCCAAAGGACTTATGGTGAAAAATGATATACACCTCCAGAGAAAGAACTGATGATGGAGTCTGAATAGAGATCATTTTTTTTTTAACTTTCAGTTTGTTTTATAGTCTGTGTTCTCTCTGGCAACATGGATAACATGGAAGTGAGGAGATTTGGAACTCAAAAATTATAAAAATACAAATGTTAAAATTCTTTTTACATGTAATTGATAAAAAGTATTATTTTTAAAATTCACTTCAATATTTCTATAGAATTTTATTCATGTTTATGGGTTTTCCTCTGAAAGATATCCATGTCTCCTAAACTTTTATGACTTATGTCTCCGTCTTGCCTTAAGACCACCATGGGGATTTTACTAAAATTAGAGGGTTTCTTACACTTTGGCACTGTGTTGATATAATGGGACATTTGGGCTGTTTAGTTTGAAAAAAAAATTGAAATTAGAAAAATTTTCAATTTGAAAAAAAATTAATATTTATATATAACATATATTATATCATATATAAGGCACTGTGCTATTCATTAGGGAAAATAAGAAAACCATACAAAGAAAACAAAGATAAGAAAATCATACAAACACACAAAAAAACAGTCTTTGCCTTCAAAAATCTTGCATTTGGCATTGTATGCACAGATATGAGTATTTGTAAGGTACCAGGGAGAAGAAAGTACAAGTTTAGGATACATGCAAGATATAGAAGGATGGAAGGTTGTGAATGGAGAGCTAAATTTCAGATTTTAAACTTAAAGAAGCACCACAGTTAAGAGTGATGTTGAGATATAAGATCCTTTGTGGTTTATCAATTCTTAGAATTTCTTTGTACTTAGAATCTGTACCATTTCACTTAGTACTTGATCAAGCCTTGCTTTGTGTTATTCTCTTATTCCATATGTATATATCTTTTTCCTCAACTAGATTGTCATTTCTTTGAAAAATTTAGTTATATTTCTTATTATAATATATACTTGGCTGGAGTAGAGTCAAGACGTAGTTCCAAGAATATGGAAAGGCTGATGAAAAAGGGAGGCCAGAAAGGGACATCAGTATTTGTATTGAGATCAAATAGTAATGAGGACAGGGGATAGGGTAGAAAGAAAAGCCATGAGTAAAGCATTACACAGGAAAAAGTAGGGGGGTGGGTTCCAGGAAGCAAATAGATTACAGGAACAAGGATCTAGACTGGGTGAAATAGATGGGTCTAATTGAAACTCAGTGAAGAGATTTTAGAGTGATTATTTCAGGGTGAAGGGCAGGTTTCAGTATGACTAATATAGGAGGAACTAGAACAGAACTACATTTGCAAAACTGGCCCTTTTAATGATTCCAGTATTCATGTCAATAAGACCTCATTTTGAGCATCAATATCCCACTCTCCCCTCCCCAAAGAGGTGTTAGATAGCTATAAATTGTGTAACATGACATTCTTAAGAGTCTCAAAACTTCAGCTGATCTCAATGACAATAGAAAGATGTATTACCTGTGTAAGGAAACTGGTGTCATGAAACATGAAGTTTTCATGTTAAAAATAACCTCCAAAGACATGTTTACCTGGGAAAAGGAGGTGGGGCTAGATATATAGAGAGAGGTGGCATAAGAGATGATGGGCTCAGGTGTTGCCATCCAATCCATGAGATAATCAGTTATTCACTGCTATGGTAGATCATGTATGGAATATTTACATAAAGACTTCAAGGAAGGATCACATGGGATGTGTTAAGGTGAAGAGATTGTCATTTGTATGGAGACAATGCCTATATTGATGAGGTCATGAATCTATTCATTTAAATATTATATCAAAGTAATTGTTTGGCTGTTTAAACTAATGTATAAACCATTACCCAAAGATTAATATTGCTTTTCAAAATAGTAATATTGAGAAGCCATATACTTATTCAAATGGTGTTGTCATTGTTCAAAATAGTTTTCAAAATTTAATTCTTTTTTCTCTTATTTTTATAAACGTTTATTTTCTCATCCCTTTCCTCTCCTGATTTGAAAACAAAAAAAGATAAAGAAAACACTCATAACAAATGTGTTTAATGGAGCCATTAATATTCCCATTTTGGCCAAGTCCTAAAATGCATGCCTCATTTTGTACTTTTAAAGCCCATCGCCTCTTGACCGGCAGTGCCTAACAAGCTTCATTATTATTGTGTAAAGCCAAGCACAAACAGCTTTCCAAAGGACTGCTGTTGTGAACATCTTCAATTTCTGATTATATAGTATAGTGAATTCTCTATTTATTCAGTAACAAACTAAGACAAAACTTTGACAGATACCAAAATTCAGCATTCATGATGTTATGACATAACAAGTTATCACTAAAGTGGCCACATAGTTTTTAACCAAAGTTGTCACCTAGTTTTAAACAAAAGATACTAAACAGTAAGAACTAAACTCAATCATCCTTAATGAGGCAAGCCTCCTTAATAGACACAAAGTACAAAGGTCAAAGTTCTCCACCCCTAGGTCATTTTGTCTTAATCTCTCAGTCAAAATGTCTTCTTTCTTCTTAATTGGAGATTAGTTTCCAATCATCCTTAATTCAATCATCCTGAAATGGTACAGGATAAAGATTACAAAGTTCTCTTACCCCTAGACCACAGTAAATCATGATCTTCTCAGTTTACATTAAATACCCAAGGAGAAGTCTTTTCATCTTGACTTGAGGCTGGCTCTCACATTCCATGGTTCCTCTTCCATGGTCCTAGCTCCTGCCCAAATCTATCCAACTGTCACCTGGATTCAAAGGCAGGCATCTCTCAGCCCCTTGTTCAACTCAGCATCCAGTTCCTGATCCAGGTCTTGTTCCATATTGAAGCTCACAGTGTTCAGTCCAACTCAAATCCTTCAGAGTTCCTGTTTCTGAGAAGACAACAATTAACAAAGCAACAATAAAATTCATGCAGATTGCCGGCATCATCATCAATTCACTATCTGCCTGTGAAATCAAAACAGACCTACCAACAAGGTCTGAGAAATCAACACAAGTCATCAGTATAATCCCAGGACCTCTGAAAACATCAATAAGACCCTCCTCCAGGAATTCTGTAAACATACAACAAGAAAATCCTCTTTCAGGGCTTCTGAACCAGCAGTAAGGTCCCAGGGCATCTGTAACAACAGCAACATCCTCTATCAGCACACGAATCTGACAAAGTAATATCAAAATAGCCAGACAAAATACTGGCACCACAGTCATGCTTCCTCCCAGTTTCTGCTATTTCAGCCTGGGCCTTTCGTTATATATGGTCATTAAGCTCCTCCCTGTTCCACCCCTTCCAGTTGCATCAGCAACAGGGGTTCACAAGTTCTGTTTCTTAACAAAAGACTTGGTACAATTATGGGCAAGAAACTTGAACTTAAGGTGCTAAATAATTCAGTAGTTGCAACAAGGGGTTAACCACTTCTTTTTTTTGCTATTACATATGGGTACTTAAAGTCATAGTTTGTGATTTCATTAATCAGAGTCCTAAAATTAAAAAAAAAATTCTTCAATGAAAAAGAAACATGTCAGTCATTCTAATTTCTGAGGTTTTCTGTTAGAAGTTCTCCTGGTCTTCTAGCTTCAGTCCTCTCCTGTGAATCTTTATTTGTCCCTCATTCCAATCCATGACAAAATAGAAAATCTTTTGGGCTTCTTTAGATCACTGGCTCAAGATGAAGGGGAAAGAAGGAGGAAAAGAAGCAAAAGGTATTAGAACTAGGGATATCTATTGCAAAGATTTTATAGTAGTAA
Organism: Petaurus breviceps papuanus; assembly: GCF_028583685.1. Taxonomy (NCBI): domain Eukaryota; kingdom Metazoa; phylum Chordata; class Mammalia; order Diprotodontia; family Petauridae; genus Petaurus; species Petaurus breviceps. The sequence goes on from NW_027187351.1 coordinate 8,098,984, forward strand.
TCCTGATTTTTTGTAATGAATCAAGGCAGTTCAAAAGAGGAGCTAGAGAAATGTTCTGAGCAATGGTTCTCTCAAGAGTACTGGTAAGAGGGACAATATTCATTTCCTTTTGTAACATTGGTTATGTTTCTTTAAACCATCTCATTGATTTATAATCACCAATACACTTCCACTATTTCAAAAATGTATTATAAAACAAACAAAAAAAAAGCCATGATATAGTGATGGCCAAGCTACTCTGTTACAAGGGGGGTGGGGTGGGTATTGTGACTTTTGGTTAAGATGAAAAAGCTTTTGATTTTGTGGATACAGATGAAAACTTATCCCTATCTGCTTTTGAATTTGTCCATCATTAAAGTCAAACATTTAAGATTGTTTGAAATTGTGAAAATTAGAAGCTAGGAAAGAAACAAAGGATGAAGAATTTAGGTTATATATAAGGGTCAAAGGGAATTATTTTATTTTTCCCAAGTACATGTCAAAACAATTTTTAGCATTCATTTTTACAACATTTTGAGTTCCATATTTTTCTCCCTCCCTTCCCAAATGGCAGGCAACTTGATATAGGTTATACATGTACTATCATGTAAAATATATCTGTATATTAGTCACAGTTGTGAAAGAGGAGACATATAGAAACGGAAAAAAGACACAAAAAAATAAAGTGAAAAAAGTATGCTTTGATCTGTATTCATGGTCCATCAGCTCTTTTTTTTTTCCAATTAACTGTATTTCAATTTTTCCAATTACACGTAAAGGTAATTTTCAGTATTCACTTTTGAGTTCCAAATTTTTTCTACCTCGCTATCTCCCTGTCCTCCTCCCCAAGCAAGCAATATTGATATAGACTATCCTGTACAATCATATTAAACATATTTCCACATTAGCCATTTTATAAAAGAATAATCAGAACAAAAGGGGGAAAATCATAAGAAAGGAAAAAAAAAGACAGAAATAGTATGCTTTGATCTGCATTCAGCCTCCATAGTTCATTCTCTGGATGGGAATAGCATTTTTTTTTCATTATGAATCGCTTGGCATTGGTTTATATCTTATTGCTTGGAAGAGCTAGGTATCTCAAAGTCGATCATCTTGCATTGTTGCTCTTACTGTGTACAATGTTCTACTATTTCTGCTCATTTCACTCAACATCAGTTCATGTAAGTGTTTTCAGATTCTGGCTGTCGATCATGTCTTATGGAACAATAGTATTCCATTACATATATATATACCACAACTTGTTCAGCTATTCCCCAATTGATGGGCATCCCCTGAAATTTGAATTCTTTGTCACCACAAAAAGAGCTGAGATATATATATATATATATATATATATATATATATATGCAGGGCCTTTCCCCTTTTTATGATCTCTTTGGAATACAGACCTAGTTATGGTATTGCTAAATCAAAGGATATGCAACATTTGGTTGTGCTCTGGGCATAGTTCCAAATTACTCTTCAGAATTGTTGGATCAGTTCACAGCTCCACCAACGATGAATTATTGTTAATCATTTTCCTTTTTTTTTTTATCATATTAGCCAATCTGAAAGGGATGAGGTGCTACCTCAGAGTTGTTTTAATTTGCATTTTTATAATCAATAGCAATATATGACTATAGATAGTTTTAATTTCTTCCTCTGAAAAATATTCATATCTTTTGCTAATTTATCAATTGGAGAATGGATATTCTCATACATTTGATCTAATACTCTCTATATTTGAGAAATGAGGCCTTTTTCAGAGATACTTGCTATAAAGATTGTTTCCCAGCTTTCTACTTTCCTTCTAATCTTGGTTGCATTGGTTTTGTTTGTGCAAAAGCTTTTTTTTTATTTAATATAATCAAAAAGACCTATTTTACATTTTATAATGCTTTCCTTGTTTGGATATAGACCTACAACTCACTTAACTTCTTTAAGAATTTGGATGCTAATCTATTGTTTGGTAAACCTCCAGGTACCCTGGTTTTTGGGATAAGAACTCAGTATTTAACAAAAACTGCTGGGAAAACTGGAATATAGTATGGCAGAAACTGGGCATAGACCATTATCTAACACTATATACTAAAATCAAGTCTAAATAGGTGCATGATCTAGGTATAAAGGTTGATACTGTAAGCAGTCTCCTAAAACAAGGAATAGTTTACCTATCAGACTTGTGGAGAGGGAAAGACTTTATGACTAAACAGGAATTAGAGAACATTATAAAATGTAAAATGGATAATTTTGACTACATGAAATTGAAAAGCTTCTGTACAAACAAAGCCAATGTAACCAAGATTAAGAGGGAGGTGGGAAATTGGGAAAGAATCTTTACAACCTATGTCTGACAAAGGACTCATTTCTAAAATATACAGAGAATTGAGTCAAATTTTTAAGAATACAAGTCATTCCCCAAATGATAAATGGTCAAAGGATATGAACAGGCAGTTTTCAGAGAAAGAAATTAAACTATCTATAAGCACGTGAAGAAATGCTCTAATTCACTATTGATTAGAGAAATGCAAATCAAAACAACTCTGAGGTACCACATCTCACCAGTCAGATTCGCTAAGATGACAAAACAGGAAAATGACAAATGCTGGAGAGGATGTGGGCAAATTGGAACACTAATGCATTGCTGGTGGAGTTGTGAACTGATCCAGCCTTTCTGGAGAGCAATCTGGAATTATGCCCAAAGGGCTATAAATACTTTCATACCCTTTGATCCAGCAATACCACTCCTAGGGTTATATCCCAAAGAGATCATAGAAATGGGAGAAAGACCCATATGTACAAAAATGTTTATAGCAGCTCTTTTTGTGGTAGCAAAGAATTGGAAATTAAGGGGGTGCCCATCAATTGGGGAATGGCTGAACAAGTTGTGGTATATGCATGTTATGGAATATTATTGTGCCATAAGAAACGAGGAGCAGATGGTCTTCATATTTACCTGGAGAGGCTTAAAAGAACTGATGCTGAGTGAGAAGAGTAGAACCAGGAGAAATTTGTACACAATTACAGACACAACGTATGTGTGATGACCAACTTCGATAGACTGGACTCTTCTCAGCAATGCAGTGATATAAGTCAATCCCAAAAGACTCATGATGGAGAGAAATATGTGCATCCAGAGAAAGAACTAAATTTATATCCAGGTTGAAGCAAAATACCTGATGTTTTTCCTTCTTTTATTTGGTCCTCTTTACCATTTTTCATTCCAGCTGGTACAATCCATCCTTATAACCTGACTAATGTATAATGTGAAAGTATTTACAGATCCTATACTTGACTATAAGCTGCCATGGGGGGTGGGGAGGGGAGGGAGGGGGACAAAATGTGAAACTCAAGGAATTGTGGAATTGAATCCTGTAAACTCTAAAAGGAAACAAACAAATTAATTTAAAAAAACATATAAAAAAGAATTTGGATGCTATACCATTTGATGTATGCATGTTTAATATTGATAATACTTCACTGTCTGTGGTACCTTTTAGCAAGATATAGTTCCCCTCTTTATCTGTTTTAATTAGCTCTATTTTTGCTTTTGCTTTGTCTACTTTTCTTTTTTTCCTTCAGATGAAATGTAATGGATTCTGCTCCAGCTCCTTACCTTTGCTCTGTGTGTGTCTCTCAACTTCAGGTGTGTTTCTTATAACCAATATATTTATAACCAACAAATATAGGATCCTAGTTTTTGGTTCATTCTGCTATCTGCTTCCATTTTATGGGAATTCATCCCATTCATAGTTATGATTGCTATTTATTTCCCTCCATCTTATTTTTCCTCCTGTTTCTCATCTCCTTTCACTCTATCCTTCATCAACAGTGTTCTCCCTCTGTCTGCTCTTTCTTCTGTCAGTCTAATCTCCCACACAGACAGTACACACTCTTTAGTTAAGCTCCACCCCTTCTACTTTCTTGTCACATAAGATAGATTTCTATATTCAACTAATTGTGTACATTATTTCCTCTTTGCGCCAATACACATGAAAGTAACGTTCAAGTGATGCCTATTGCCCAACCTCCCATTTTTCCCTTCACAGTAATAGGTTTTTTGAACCTCTACTTTTGAAATAATTTGTCCCATTTTATTTCTCCCTCTTGTTTGTTCCTAGTTTACTCCTCTTTGTCATCCCTTAGATTTTATCATTCCCTCAAATTCACCTTATACTCATACACTCTGTCTATGTATATTCCTTCTAGTTTTATTATTAGTGGTACAGTTTTTAAGAATTATAAGCATCATCTTCCCATGTAGGAATGTAAACAGTTCATCTCCATTGAATCCTTTATATACCCCCCCCCCCCTTTTATTTACCTGTCTGGGCTTCTGTTGTGTCTCGATATTGGAATTTTATTTGTTGTTGTTCAAAATTTTTTGTTCAATTCTGGTCTTCTGCTTATGAAAGCTTTAAATCATTTTATCCCATTGAATTACCATCCTTCCCTTGAAGTATTATATTTAGTTTTACCAGGTAGGTAATTCTTGGTTGTAGTCCTGCCTTTGCCTTCCAGAATTCATGACTTCTAGTCCTTTAATGTTACAGCTTTTAAGTCCTGCGTAATCCTGATTGTGGTCCCCAGTATTAATTATTTCTCTCTGGCTACTTGCAAATTTTTTTCCTTGACCTGATGGTTCTGTAATTTGGCTATCGTGTTTCTTGGAGTTTTTATTTTGGGATCTTTTTCTTGAGGTGATCAGTAGATTGCTTCCAGGATATTAGGGCAGTTTTCTTTGATGATTTTTTTGAAATACGCTGTCTAGATCCTCCCTTTGATTTTAACTTTCAGATCATCCAATGCTTCTGATATTGTCTCTCTGAGATGTATTTTCCAGGTCAGTTTTTTTTTCCCATGAGGTATTCAACATTTTCTTCTACTTTTTCATTTGTTTGAATTTGTTTGATTGATTCTTGGTGTCTTGTGGAGTCATTGTTTTCCACTAGCCCAATTCTAACTTTTAAGGAGCTGTTTTGCTCAGTTGGCTTTTTTACTTCCTTTTCCATTTGGCCATTGTACTTTTTAAGGAATTGTTTTCTTCAGTGGATTTTTGTTTCTCCTTTTCCATTTGGCCAATACTACTTTTTATGCAATTGCTTTCTTTTTCCAAGTTGTGTCTCCTTTTTTTCTTCTTTCTCTTCCTTCACTCTCATATCTTATCACAATTTTTCTTCTACCTTTCTTATATGATTTTTAAACTTTTGTTTGGAGTTCTTCCATGAGTTCTTTCTTGACTTGAAACCACTTCCCATTTTTCTTTGGAGTTTTAGTCATAGGTGTTTTGACATTGTTGCCTTCTTCTGATTTTGTGTCTTGATCTTCTCCATCACCATAATAACTTTCTATCATCAGATTCTTTTGTTGTTGCTGTTGTTGTCTTTTGTTCATCACTTTTTTTTTTCCTTTTAAATTTGAGTTATGTTCCCAGGATGGAAGGAACACTGTCCAAAGTTTCTTGTGACAGGGGCTGCAGGCCCCTGGCTGTCTACCTGGTGCTACACTGATGTTGCTCTGAGGTCCTGGGAAACTCTTAATGTCTGGTGCTGTACTGCTGAGGGGATGGGGTGGAGCATGGTTGGCACTTCTGGAAGCCACGGGGTCTGGCAGCTTACCTGGTGCTCAGCCAGGACCAAATGATGGTTTCTGGCATGTGCTGAGGCTTCTGGGATGTTTCTGCATTTCCCAGAAGCTTCACTGAAGGCATGGCTGCTGGCATGTGCCTGTCTGTCTGGGGCTATGGTGAAGTACATGGAGGTCTGGCCACTGGAGGTTGCCTGTTTGACCAGGATTATGCTGAATCATACAGTACTTCTTAGAGCTAGATTCTGGTCATTTCATGCTGAGGCAAATAAGAAGTCCTGGTGTTGTCATTTACCTGCTCCACTACTCTGGACCTCAGGATCTCCCACTGATTTGTTGAGGTGGGACTTACTACTCACTTTCTGGAATGTGTCCTGTTCTGGATTGTGTTCCCCTTCAGCTGAGTGAGACAGACCTTTTTTGCCAAACTTTCAAGTTTCTTGGGCTAAAAAATTGTTTCACCCTATCTTTTAACTGCTATCTATATGGATGTTTGGGGGGTGAATATAGGAGAGTTATGGCAATATACTGCTTACTTCTCTCTCCATCTTGGCTACTGGAACTCAATTCACGCATTTTAAAGATATGTCTTGAGCTTCCTCATAAGCCTCTTTGAAGATACCTTCAAAAATCTTCCATTCTAAAAAAATAACCTTATGAATTCTATGTTTCTTGTGAATTTATTTCCTTACCTTCCATCTTACTACAGTAAAAACATTTCAGCATCTCAAAGAAAGTCATATGTACTCCCTGCTTCACAGGATTATTGTGAGGATCAAATGAGTCAATATATGTACTTTGCAAAAACTTAGAGCAAGCTTTTTATCTTCATCTTACAAATAAGAAAAACGATTGAGGGAAGGTAATTTACCAAGTTGCAATGCTAACAAATGGTAGAACCAATGTTCAAAGCCATATCTTTGCATTATAATTCCAGAGTTCTTTGCAGCATAAGATATTACCTTAGTAAAATAAGGCAGGGGGATGGCTAGGTGGTGCAGTGAATAGAGCACCAACCCTGGAATCAGGAGAACCTGAATTCAAATCTGTCCACAGACACTTAATACTTACTAGCTATCTAACCTTGGGCGAGTCACTTAACCCCAGTTGAACCTCCAAAAAAAAAAAGCAAAAATAAATTGTAAAAAAATTTTGAATATAAAATAAGGCAGGAATTATGAAGAATCTTGTATACTATATTCTGATAGTATAATAGCAAATAAAATGTGATTGCTTATGGTGCTATCTTGCTTAATTTATGTATATTTTAGAAAGTTTGATACTTTATAGGTGTGTAAATAATATGATTATAATATCTTGCATGCAAATTACCCTTGCTTTTAAATAACTTGATCATGATCTAGGCAGGACAGTTACAATTATGCCATTTTAAATATTGAAATAAAAGCACTTTAAATACCTTCCCCAAAGTCATAAAACTAGTAAGTTCCTAATCTTGGGAATGGATTCTAAGTACTCTGACAGCTAATTTACTTTCCATTATGCCAAGCTATTTTTGCCTTTCATTTGATTCAAGATAGTGCTTGTGTATATTTCTATATATCATGAGGTATCAGGCCCTTAATCAGGCCCCTACTCTACCATAAAATCATATTAGCCTTATAGAACCTGGCGTGTTATAGATACCTGTGTATTTGACCTTTCCATTCATGGCTCAGAGTGCTTTAAAGAGGCTATAAAATCCTCCACAACACCCTAAGGAGTAGTCAAAAAGTCTTGTTTTGTAACAGGGGAACTAGAGACTTCAATAAATTGCATGACTCAGGTGATATCAGATAAGCATGTCAGTTGTACCTAGGTTAGCCTCCTGCATCCTAATCTAATGCATTATGGGTTGACTGAAAAGACTATCAATAAGCTGGCTCCTTCAATGATGGTGATCATCTAGTGGCTCAATACTCATTTTTTTTTCCTGCACATTAATATTTCTTCTTTTGATTATTTTTTAAATTTATAAACATTTAGGTCTTTTGTTACTTCAAATGACCTGACATATTAATAAATATATTTCCCAGGTACTAATTGGATTTTTTTAAACCAAAAATGACCTGTAATGGATGTTATTTGTTGATGTTTTTCAGTAGTTTTCAGTCATGTTTTACTCTTTTAAACACCTTTGGAGTTTTCTTGGCAGAGATACTGAAGTGGAGGAAATGGAAGAAAACAGGATTAAATGACTTCCCCAGGATCACATGACCAGTGAGACTCAGAGACTGAATTTGAACTCAGACCCAGTGCTCTATCAACTGTGTTGCCTAGCTGCTGTTGTTTAATTGAATGCAAATAGTATTTTTCACTTACAGAATAGGATTTCTTAACTTATATATTCCATGTTATTTTTAGTGCATATGATCACATTAACCAGTTATTTTTGTGTCATATAGACTGAATTTAAAAGTGCCTGATTCAAGAATATCGTTGGGTAATTTAAGAAGTCATCTTAATTTTCTATGAAAGAAAATTATCTTTCTTAGGAAGGCTAATTTTTAAAGAAAATATCTAGTATAGGAGTATCATATTTCTCATGATTTTTCCAACCATTATTTAAGGTTTTATTGATAACTGTTATTTTTACATCATTTATTTCTTTGCTGATATTTAGCTTTCCATTGTAACAGAAAACAAAACCAAAAAAAAAAAAAGAGAGAGAGAGAAGCCACAATGCCCTCTTCAACTCACCTCTACCTGCCAACAGAGCTGCCATATCTTACAGTGTATATAATATTCCACAATGGTAGTTTCAAACTTCTCTAACTAGTGTGGAATTGCTCTATCTGTACTCTAGTGTGAAGATTGGCTATTACAATTTGTCAGAATTAGATGACGTTTCTCTTCTGTTTTCACCTGTGCTATTTCAAACTGATCTCACGATTCTTCTGATTTCACTCTCTAACCGTCTGTAGGGGGCGCTCCACGCTTTTCTGACTTTTCCATACTTGTTGCTAAACACCAATGTTGTGTTCAGTCTTCTCAACTTGTTTTGAAAGAAGCAACAAAAAGAAGTTAATAAAAGAGCAAAGTTTCCTTGTTCTGTACTGCACCTCGAGTGTTTCTAGCATACACCAGCATATCCTCAAAAATAAGGGAAGGGGTTATTGATTGTACCTTATATTAGAAAGAACATATTGCTGCTAATCCGTTTGCTTAAAGCAGGTGAAATTTCAATGTAGATTATAAAAATCAAGAATTTTTTAAGTTAGCATATTTGGCCATAGTATAATATTTGATTTTAAATAGTTTAGCTTGATATAGCTCAGAAATTGCTATGAACCATATTAGTCTGAAAATAGGAAACACATTTTCTCTCCAAACTGTTTTTTCTAAAAGTTGATCACAACATTTTTGCTTCAGAGAAATGTCATTTTAGGATTTCAGTCTATATTCAGAGATGCCCCATATTCATACTGAGATGTTAGATTTCATCTGTTCAGAGTTCTGCCTATTATTCCCTATGTGAATTTAATAGTAATTTAACCTTCTTGGTTCTACTTTCTCCTCTGTAAAATGAGGAAGCTCACACTAGATAACCTCAAAAGTCCCTTCAAAATATAAAGTTCTCTGCTTCTATCTTTTACCATCATTACTACTTCTGCCATTCCAGAAACCCTACATCTGAAATTACTTCATTTACTCTAATCCTCTAACTTCCCAAAATACTCTTCTGTACCCATTAATTTTGGCTGTTTTCTTGTCCTTTGAGCATTGTCATGGTATGATAATATCATTCAAAATTTCTCCACGGTTATTTTGGTACCTTTAGCTAGATGACTTCCCTTCTTGTATCCTGCTCTTCCATTTCAAGAATTCTAAAAATTCAATATCTTCTAAGGAACATTTCTTTGCTAATAGTAGTTCCTTCTAAAATATAATTTGTAACTCATTAGTACATAATTGCACTTAGTCTTTGAATTATAGTTATGACATGGTTTATTTAGTCAATATATGATTAATTTATGTGCTTAACATATTTATTATTTTTTCTGTTCTATGCCATAAAAACACCCATTTATTTTGTACAGTGAAAATATTTTATAAAATAATAAATCATGTTAGATTTGATCTGGTCACGGTTCTACCACTTATTCCCTATGTGAATTTAATTGTCGCTTAACCATCTTGGTTCTACTTTATCCTCTGTAAAATGAGGAAGTTCACACTAGATAACCTCAAAAGTCCCTTCAAAATGTAAAGTTCTCTGCTTCTATCTTTTACCATCATTACTACTTCTGCCATTCCAGAAACCCTACATCTGAAATTACTTCATTTAATCTAATCCTCTAACTTGCCAAAATACTCTTCTGTACCCATTGATTTTGGTTGTTCTCTTGTCCTTTGAGCCTTGTCATGGTATAATAATAGCATACAAAATATCTTCACGGTTATTTTGGTACCTTTAACTAGATGACTTTCCCACTTGTATCCTGCTCTTTCATTTCAAGAACTCTAAAAATTCAATATCTTCTAAGGAACATTTCTTTGCTAATAGTAATTCCTTCTAAAAAATAATTTTTAACTCATTACAACATAACTGCACTTAGTCTTTGAATTTTAGTTATGATATGGTCTATTTAGTCAATATATTTAATTTATGTGCTTAATATATTTGTTATTTTTTTCTGTTCTCTGATGTAAAAAAACACCCATTTATTTTGTACAATGCAAATATTTTATAATATAATAAATCATGTGATAGGATTAAAACTTTAGAGTAAGAAGGTTGTTTACCAAGCATGTAATTCAATCTCCTGATTTTACTTATGAGGAAAGTGCAGCTAAGAGTGGGGAAGTGACTTGTTGAAGCTCATCCAAATACAAAATGGCAGAACCAGTATTGAAACTCAGGTCTTCTGACTTTGAATCCAGCGACTGTACCCCCATACTACACTACCTTTCCATATGTGCCAAATAATTACTTGCTTACTAAAGTTTTGGTGACAATAAGTAAAATTAAGAAAGCAATTTATAGCCATCTGTATTATGTATCTCAAATGGTAAAATGGTCTTCTTATTCTTTACAGGTCATTGCCCTAGTAATGGATATGTTTACAGATGTGGATATCTTCAAAGAAATAGTGGAGGCATCAAACAAAGGGATTTCTGTATATATTCTCCTTGATGATTCCAACTTTGGTCAATTTTTAAAAATGACAGAAAAGCAAGGATGTCAAATTCAGAGACTCAGGGTAAGGAAATCAGTTTTAACAGGGTGCATATCACATCAGTTCAGTAATCTATGTAATGTTAATACACAATTGAAATACAATTATATCTAATATATTATCTAAGATATACACACACACACACACACACATATACACACATATATATGAGTGGTAGGCTATTTAATTCCAACCAGTCCCCACATTTATTTTTTGGGGGGGTAGGGGGAATATAACTTAAGTTGTACAAATACAGAAATTTTCTATCTTCCCTTCAAGGTTGAAAAAGTTAATGTTTAACAAATTTGTATGTCAGAACTTAGCACAATGACTTACATATAATAGGCATATGAGAAATCCTTAATGATGATTTGATAGGTTAAAATTGTGTCTGTGCAACAGACTGTGAAAAGCAAACTTATCAGTTGGTTGTTATAATCATCAAATGGGCTGGAGGGACTATGTATTTGACTTGTTTTTAATTATTTAAAATGAAACTTTCTCTTTCTGTATTTTTATGTAATTGAAATAGCTTCAAAGTAGTATCTCTGAAAAACATCATGGTTGATGTGGAAAGTCACTGTATAAAAGTTGCCAGAAGTATATGACCAGAAAGAAGGTAGATTGCTAATATAGTAAGAGTGAGCCATTATCAATGTGCAAACTGTTCCATTTATAGCCATGCACTCAGTGTTTAGGGATCTAAAGGACATCCCACCTCTTGTTGAGTAGTGCTCCTGTGGAAGATTTATGGAAGGACATAGAGAAATGTCTCTACCTACTGGGGCAGCTAGATGGCTCAGTGGATAGAGTTCTGGGCCTGAAGTCAGGAAGACCTGAGTTCAAATCTGTCCTCATGTCCTCATCTTCATATCTGGAGGAATACCCACATCATTCATTGCTAGCACAGATCCATCTATGTGTATTGTCATTTAAATTATTTTGGTATCAGAATTCTAAAATGAAATGAATGGTTTGGATTAAATGACCTCTAAAGTTCTTTCCATCCCTAAATCTTAAATCCTATAAATTTTTCATTTTTAAATATGACCCTTTTAGCCAAAATTGTAACTTTTATGTTTATTCTTTTTTTTAGAATATCAGAGTGAGGACAGTAAAAGGTCAAGATTATCTTTCAAAAACAGGAGCAAAATTTCATGGGAAAATGGAACAGAAATTTCTTTTAGTTGACTGCCAGAAAGTTATGTATGGCTCCTATAGGTAAGAGCAATATATGTGAAGTAGAAATAATTAGCATTTAATTAAAATTATTTCCTCTTGTGGTCTACTCTTTCAGTGTTTCATAAGCAATGTCCAGTAGAAACAATAGGTTCACAAAGCATCTTATAGACATTAATTCATTTAGGACTCAATAAAACCCTGTTGGGGAAGAAATGAGAGTTATCATTATCCTCATTTTACTCTTGAGGAAAAAGAAACTCATACTAATTAAGACATCTGGATGAAGAACTGAATTCAAATCCAGATTCAGACACATTATTAATTTTGTGGCCATGGATAATTCACTCAACCTATTTCTGCTTTGTTTTCTTCATCTGTCAAATTGGACCATCCATAGGGTTTTTTTTTTAATAAGCAATTGGGGTTAAGTAATTTGCTCAAGGTTACACGGCCAGTTATTTCTGGGTGTGGTGCTTAGTATCTTAGTCCGGATTTGATCCCCAGGTCATCCCAACACTGGAGTCGGAGCTCTTACTCGCTGAGCCACCTGGCCACCCCGGTGTTTTTTTTTTTAAAGACACCAGATCTTTAATGATACTTTTCCATTAAACATCTCAAGTTGCCAAAGAAGAGAAAGAATCAAAATGCATCTTGAAAGAAAAGATTATTCATGCAGTGACGTGATTTTTTTTTCTGTATTACACAAGCTAGATTTTAATGGCAAACAATGACAGCCACAGCACCACATGACTCGAGGACTCCTAACCTGTCAGTAACAGAGCTTACAAGATGAGCATGTTGAGCCCACTTGGTGAGACACCTGCAAATCTTAAAGCACCATATTAAAATTAGATGTTGTTGTTTTTATGAGGATGATGACGAGTAGGAGGAGAATGAATATGAGGAAGAGGAAGAAGAGGAGACTTAGCCTGGGTAACCTAGTCAGTAAGTCTGAGAGCTTGGATTCCATGCAAGGTCTTTCATGACTCAAAGTCTACAACTTTATCCAACATTCTATCCTACCTGGACTTGAGTTCATGTCTTGACTTTGACACATACTAGCTGGATGACATTGGACAATTCACTTAGGTTCTTAGTTCTTTATGCTATTTTCTAAAACTGTAAATTTTAGAGAAAGTAGTAGCCTTCAATAGTTTGAGTTTCTTCATTCAAGAGTTCTCTGTACCAATGAAATCCCCAAATTTGTCCCAGTCTCTAATATTATCCTAAGAAAAGTCTAAGTGAATAGTTACACAGGGTAAAATCATATACACTGTAGAGAGAGATGTATGGATTACAGCACATTTTCCTTATTATTCCCACCATAATTATTGTCCATAACACACCTCAAGGAGTCTGATAAGGTCTAAAGGATCAATCATACCCTCTACCACTGTGCTGTCTTTTCAAGTAAATTAGAAATTTAGAAATATTGAAGGTATTCCTTTGGTCCTAGTCATTCTCTAGACCCCTTTTGTTCACATGCTGTTTGGCATCACTAGAAGCTCATTGTAAACTTCTCTTTTTTTTCAGAAGCTATAATGTGGTAAGTCAGGCATTCAGAATTTCTTAAAGGTTTTGTATGTATCCACATAGCACAGTTTATACATAGTCTGGTCTAATAAAAGAACACTATCTATGGAGTCAGAGGAACAGCATTAAAATCTTGCCTCTGATGCTTTTTTCCTTTCTGTGACCAGGGGCAAGTCATTTAAATGCCTTGGACCTCTATTTCTTCAATAAGTGAGGGAATTGGACTAGATGGCCATTGAAGCCCACTCCATTTCTAAATCTATGCTGTGATAGCTTTCCTAATCAATACATTCAGTTTCTGGACACTACTCAATTCACTAAAGGTCATTCATTTCACTATTTATTATAATGAAATATCCCCTCATTTCAGTTTCTATAGTTAATTCCTTAAACACTATACATTTTGGTATTTTATTTTCATTATAAACTTAACAAACTAGACATAAACACTCCATTACACAAAAAATAAAAAAGAGGATTGTATATGAGCCCGAAAACTTATTTTGAACTTATACTTTCCAAGAACAACAATTCTCTCACTGCCATCCCATCTTTATGTGATTATGATACATAATTCTCTAATACTGGCTTCTCGTCTTCTTGTTTTTCTATTCATCACCCATGTAGCTGAGTGCTCCTAATGAATTCATGAAATTCTTCTAACATTGTTCATGTTTTCTAGTCATAACACTTTTCTGCTTTGTTTGATTCTTGTCACATACCTCTATCATTTGAAGCCTTAATGAGAATTAAGCACCTATCTTCTGCCAACCTTCACTTATAGCTGATTACCTCTCCACATATTAAATTGAAAATATGGAGAACATGAGATATGAATTCTCTCAATTTATAACCCCTTGTTAAATTTTCACTACCATGTCTATGCTGTCCTTGAAACCTCACACATATTAAGTAAGCAAACACTTCTTGAGCCTTCAGAATCTGGGCACAAGACACTGTGCATTTTCTCAAAATACCTCTATGTGTCTTTTGCTTCCCATTCCTTTCCATTTCTTGAAAGCCCATACTAGTAAGTGTGCTTAACTTTCTTTACTATCATATCTTTTGTATAAAAAGATTAAATAAAGTAGCATGTGAAGTACTTTGGAACTCTCCAAGTGCTATTTTAACTTAAGGTAGTATGACATGGTGGTTGAGGAACTGTACTTTGAGTCAGGAAGAAATGCCTCCTCAGCCATTTATAGACAATGTAGTTCTAGACATGAAACTTATCTTTTAGCTTCCTTAGTTTAATCATATATTAAATGAGTGGTGGGTAGATTTGAAGGTTTCTAAGTTCCCTTTGAGCTTTAAAAGATCTGTGCTCCTTTTAGAGAATCATTAATTTCCTTCTCCAATGGCCATTTCTGCTTTCAAAACTGTGCAGTTCTTTCATGCTTCCTAGGAACTTTAAAATTTGAATTGTTTATTCTTTTACTTTCTTCTTCTTTGCACCTCACACTCTCAAATCCATTGTTAAGTATATATCATCTTTTCCATCTCCAATAAGTTATCAAACACTATTTCCATGTCATCTCTTGCTTTCAACCTCTTCTCTAATTTTAATGACCTATTGTAATATTCTAAATGCTCTCTCAGTCTCCATTCTTACCTTTTACAATCCACCCTAGCCATTTTCTACCTCTCCAATCTTCTTCCATTTTACTTCCATCCATGTGCTCTGTCTTCAACCATATTAGCTTCTTTGCTATTCCTTGAATATCACATCTGATCTTCCTTCTCCGTGACTTTTCACCGACCATTTCACAAGTCTGGAGTGCTCTCCTCCAACCATCACCAAAACACATACAACCTTAAAATCATAAAATCCCTAGATTCCTTTAAGGCTCAATTCAAGTGTAGTTACCTTTAAAAGACCTTTTGTTTTGTTTTTTATTTTTATTGCTGGTTCTATTCTCCTTTATAGTAACTTTCACTTTTACTTTCTATTTTTTTTTCTTTTTGTTCTGATTTAACCATGTTATTTTTTAAAATTTTATTTTCTCATTTTATTTTTGCATCCCCAATGACTAGCAGCTTTTATGCCACTTAATAAATACTTCTGGATTAATTGATTTTATGCATTCCTTCCTCACCTTTACCTTTCAAAAATTATTTTCTGTAAGGCGTGGCTATGGTGCCATCTCCTACATGAAGTCTTCTATGTTCTCTTATCAGTAATCACATTTTACATGGTAATATCTTTATTTATATCCATGTGTGATATCCCCATTAGATTTGAAAGCTCCTTGATAGTAGGGATGACACTGTTCTCATCTTTCTATATTAGCACCTAGCATAATGTTTTATACATAGTAAATGCTTAATAAAGAATATATATACATACACACATTATATATATATATAAATTGTCTGTCTAGAATTAAGCCTTTGCTTTACATTTCCACAAATTCTTACCTAGTTGCCCACATTATTACCCCACATATAGATTGCAGCAATCATCCCTTAACTCTGCCTCGATTCTCTTTGCCCTCCTTTGCTTTACATTTCCACAAATTCTTACCTAGTTGCCCACATTATTACCCCACATATAGATTGCAGCAATCATCCCTTAACTCTGCCTCGATTCTCTTTGCCCTCCAATGCATCCTTTACATAGATGCTAGAAAAATGTAGCTCTGACATCACTTTTACCTCTTTTGTTTCTGCCTCATAAACTTGTAATTACTGTCTCTTAACTATTTTTCATCTCATGCTATATCTCCTCAGGAAAAAAAATTGTAAACCCCACACCTTGCCCCCAGGAGAAAGCAATTGCTGTCTCCTGTATCATTGTTATATTTTCTCTTAACCCCTCTGTCTTCATTCAATCACAACTATTTACATCTGTTTACTCTTCTGTATGACAGCCTGAAGAACATGAAAAGTGTCATATTTAACTAGCTCTCCTATGGTGCCTACATATAACAACTTTGCTTAATGAATGAATAAAAAAAATGCAGATTCAAGCACCTTAGCTTTGAATTCAAGACTTTTCCCACCATCTTCCAATAACACAGATTTAGAGCTGAAAGAAATTTTAGATGTCATTTATTTCAGTATCTCAATTTACAGAAGGTAAAACTGAGGCACAGAGAGGACTCTTTATTTATTTTTAGCCACAGTCACACAGATAGGACATTTCAAAGCCAAGATTCAAATATGTTCTTGTTCACTTTCATCAGTATGTACTGGTAACATCATCTGGACTGTTAGCTAAGAGGCTAGATCTCCTTTTTCTTTATCTATCTGCACACTACCCAGAGTAGTACTTAGCATAGAGTGTATAATCAGTAATTTTATTTAACATTTCACTGACTCCATATATTATGCCATACTATCTTTTATAGGAAAAAAAATTGAAAGGTTTCCATAGTTTTTGAAGTGGTAACTCTATGCAAAGGACTGGAAGTTTTAAAATGATTCCTTTTAATAAATATCTAGCCTTATTTCTGGCCCAGACTATACATGACAGTTGTTATATCTTCTGCTTTCCTTTAGTGCCTTATAACTATTGTATTTTATATAAAAAATTGTTTCTGTAGTTTATTCCCCAGTGTAATTTATTCTAACTGGAAGCCACTTTGTAACCTGTAGATAATTTTACATTAAATTTTACTTTATATTTTTACATTAAAATTATATTATTTTAAACAATAAATTTACATTACATATATTTTCATTAAACTATACATTTTTATAGGTTGTCTTTAAGTTAGCTTTTGGAGCTGTTACTCCCAAGATCTCTTGTTGCTTTTTAAAGCATCCATCATAATAAATCATGGTTACTTATTAAGTCACAATGATAAGATTTTGTCAAAGTGTTGAGACTTTATGGACCTTGCCTTCAAAGAGTATTATCATGTCTAGTCTTTTTAACATCACAGATGAAGTGTTGTTTTTATAAATACTGCTCCGCCTCATTTTTTGTTTAGCTAGATATAGACATAGTATATAGATAGATATATGATATAGATATAGACATAGCTATCCTTATAAGGATAGTTAAATAAATATAGATACGGACATAACAAAAGAAAGATATAGATATAAGAGATGTGTATATTTATCTACATCTATCTATATCTATTTATATAAGCATATCTCTCTCTCTATATATATGTATATGTAATATCTGATGCCAGTCTTTCAATGAGGTAAGCAGAAATGCAAGTTACACTTTTAGCCTTCCTAAAGTGTTCTGTTTTAATGTGACATATTTACCCCTAAACAATTAGAAGTAAATAAAGTTGCCAATGAAGCCTACACTTATGTTTTTGTAGCATTTAATAGAGGAATGCAAAAGTCTTATTTATCAAGTCCTCTATTACTTTTTTCATAGTGATATTGAAAAGTATGCTACTTTAATTACATTATTTGTAAGTTCAATATACATATGGTTTATTTATAATTATTATTAAATTATTAGACACAGTTTGTATAAGATTACTAACAGTAATCAAAAATGTTCAAATGTAAGCAATATACAATTTCTAACATGTCTTTTTCTAAAATATTTTCAGCTACATGTGGTCATTTGAAAAAGCACATCTCAGCATGGTACAGATAATCACAGGACAGCTGGTTGAATCATTTGATGAAGAATTTAGGACTCTGTATGCCAGATCCTGTATTCCTAGTCCATTTGCCCAGGAAGTATCAGTGAAGGCAAAAAATGGCAAGCCTCTCTGGGAAAATGGTACATACCAGCACTCATTATCTTCTTTAGCTTCCTTTTCCAGCCAGAGAAATCTTTTTGCTAGGCAAGACAATCCTGGTTACTTTAAAAACAGAGGAATATATGCAGTCAATGAATATGACAGACCAAGCATATGGAATCATGGATACAAACCACATTTTTTACCAAATTTTAATGGTCCAAATAAAATCCGCCAGTATCAACCCAGTCAGATAAATGAGAATTGGAAGAGACATAGCTATGCTGGGGAACAGCCAGAAACAACTCCATATTTGCTGCTCAACAGGGCTATGAATCGGGTCAACAATCCATCAACTAATTGGAAAAGACCGTCAGATAGCCTTAGTGTTGCCTCATCTTCACGAGGTGGTTATATGAACCCCCGCCATATGCCTGCACAGAGCTTTGCAGACCGCCTGGCACAGAGGAAAAACACAAATCTTCCAGAAAGAAATTCTAATGTAAGACGATCTTTTAATGGGACTGATAATCACATTCGCTTTTTGCAGCAAAGGATGCCCACCCTTGAAAACACCACAAAATCCTTCCTACGGAATTGGCGAATTGAATGCTATTTAAATGATCGCTCAGAAGGGATGCCTGATGTAAATGGCTCAATTCCTGGGGAGAGGTTTGAAGGTTATGAAGGACTTGAAAATATTAAAGCCAATGCCCTTTATACTCATTCTCGACTTCGCTCATCAATTGTGTTTAAACCAACCTTACCAGAACAGCAAGAAGTGAATAGTTGTACGACAGGATCCTCAAACTCAACTATAATTGGTTCTCAGGGAAGTGAATCATCTAAAGAGATATCAAATGTGCAACACTCTTCAGACCAAAATTTACCAGAATTAACTACAAATCCCCAGCCACCTCAGTTAGATGAATCAAAAAGCCATAGCTTGCAGGTTCTAGAAAACCACCATGAACCTGTTTTAAATCAAAACACACATGGTCCTCCTGAATCAAATAACTATTTATATACAACTTTAGGTGTGAACAAACAGATGGAAACTCTGAAAACCGAGCAAAATGAGAACCTACTAAAAAGGCGAAGTTTTCCATTCTTTGAAAATTCCAAGACCAATCTCGATCATGGTGGTGGCAAGCACTATGTATATAGTACACTAACTAGGAATAGAGTCAAGCAGCCAGAGAAGCCCAAAGAGGATTTATTGAAGACCTCTAAAAGTATGCACAATGTGACCCAAAACCCAGAAGGTGAAGATGAAGATCTCAAAGGGGAAACTTCAAGCACTACTGCCACCAAGTCCATTTCTATTTCTGCTCTTCTGGAAGTAAACAAAGAGGAACTCCCAAAAGATATGTCCTCCAAGAAAGAAGTGAAGGGTTCCCCAAGTTTTTTGAAAAAAGGTTCCCAAAAGCTGAGGTCACTACTCAGCCTTACACCAGAAAAGAAAGAAACTCTGTCAAAAAATAAAGCTCCTGCTTTTTATAGAATGTGTAGTAGTTCTGACACATTAGTTTCAGAGGCAGAAGAAAATCAAAAGCCAAAAAAATCAGAGCCAAAAATAGATTCATCTCCAAGAAGGAAACGCTCTCCTTCAGCTAATTCACAAGGCAGTATACATAAGAGCAAGGAGAATATTGCTGTTGGACCCTCTCTGGTGAGCTCAGATGAGAACAGATCCAGCCCTTCTGCATACCCAGTTGAAAAAGAGTTCTTAGAAAGTGCAGGAGATGCTTCGGCTCCAAGGTTCAACACTGAACAGATTCAGTACCAAGATTTAAAAGAAGTTAAGCCAAGGATAGTACCTGAAAGAGTGCCTCCTTCCTCTCCAAGACCAAAGCCTAGTGAGTTGCTAAGATCTCATTCAACAGACAGGCGTGTGTATAGTCGTTTTGAGCCATTTTGTAAGATAGAAAGCTCTGTCCAACCCACAAGCCACATGCCAAGCCCCAGCATGCGCCGTCCTGAGGTAAAGAACATCAATGCTGGCAATAGCTATGGTAGAACCAGTCCCATGCTTAACTACAATTCTGCTGTCTATCGTTCTTATCAGCCAAATGAAAATAAATTTCGAGGATTTATGCAGAAATTTGGAAATTTCATACACAAAAACAAATAGCTCTAATTTCAGCAGTCTATGCAAAATTCTAGTTTCCATGGACATGAATACTTGAACAGATAAGACTATGGGCAAATTCTGTAAAATGCAAATAGGTTTCTTTTAGGGAAAATTTTATAGCTAATGTACATGTTTACATGTATATTATTGTATAGTAAAGGTCTACTTTTATGTAATAAATTCAGTCTTTATCGCTGCAGCTGTAATTTGTCCAAAGAAAGTTTTGAAAACAATTTTAAAATTAATGTGAGTGAAAATGTTTATTTTTCTTTAGACTGAAGATTTTAAAAAATAATAATTAGTAAGAGAAATAAATGGGAAGGTAGTGAATGCTTTTAAACCACTAATATCATTTTCTAAAGTCTTTAAAAAGAGAAAGTCATGGTGTCAGTGGCTCTTGAAAACGTATCTTTGTGGGATTTATGTACCCTCAAAAACAAGAAAAAAGGAAAAGAAAATCTACAATATCATAATGTCTTTTTAATTACCTTTAAAGTCTTCTACAGGATAAGCTAGAACATTTTATTATCATGTTACTCATTTTCCTGTGAAGAATAGCTAACTGGTTTGGCAGCCAAAGGACAGTGTCATTTGTATACACTCCTCACTAGATATTTCATTTTGCTAGAGGAATCAGAAAAGTATTAGCCTCATGAAGTACAAGTGTGTCACAAAATTTCATCTCAACAATACTATAAAACTTTTAAGAACTAATTTCTGCCCCTGGGTGAAGTAACTAATCTTTATTCAACCCTCCTCCAGCCCTCCTGAGGTTCCAGTCCACTAAAGCCCTTATTCACCTTGACCGTATAAAACCAACAGTAGACCTTGTACAAGTTGTACTTTTCCCCACCCTTATCTAACTTAGCAATACTAAAGTTTCTTAAAAGTAAAATACAGCATGACATTAGTAGGAGAAAAATGATGATTCTAAACAAATTTCTTGCAATATCCTTTGCTACTTTTCAAGCTGAGCTAAATACAGTTGAATTGTAATGTATGAGAAAGGACACTAGGTGAGGAATAAGGTGAAGTAGGGCCATTCCTAGCCTGGCTATACCACTAATTGTGTGACTTTGGGAAGGTCTCTTTCTTCCTCTTGCCCTATTTTTTTTCTTTGTAAATAGGACATAATAATACCTGCTGTAACCTTTCTTGTAGGAGTTTGATGAGGACAACAGTAAATAACAGGTATGAAGTACTATTTAAAAATGTGGCTACTTTAAAATTGGATTTACTCTATTTAGTTGTAAATGTTCACTGGAGCAACAGAGGAACTTAATTTGAGAAATACAATTTTTTTTTCTCACTCCTACAAGTCTATTATTGTAATTTTCCAAATGAAGTATTAAGCACAGTGTGCTGGCAAAGACCACTGGATTTAGAACCAAAGGTCCTGAATTTGAATCATGACTCTACCATCTACTCTCTGAAAATTTGAGCAATATACTTAATTCAAGACATAAGTTTACTCTTTTATAGAATGGTCTCTGTTCCCTTCCAGCTCTAGATGTGTGATCATTAAGTTAATATAGAGAATGTTTTGCTCAAAGAAAAAAAAAAGTCTTTCCAATAAGTAATTCCCATATTAAAGACTTTATTCTAAGGTTCTGCTATAAATATGAAACTAAAGGTAGTCAGTGCAGGGCAAATTAAAGGACTTGTTTGAAATTAAACAAATGAGGTGTTTCTTTTCTGTAACTATTAGTCTGCTTGTCATTGTATATCAGTAAAATTTTTTATTGTTTTGCTTTTTGGAGGGGGTAAGGGCAGGGCATTTGGGGTTAAGTGACTTGCCCAAGGTCACAAGGGTAGTAAGTGTTATGTTTCTGAGGCCAGATTTGAACTCAGTTTCTCCTGACTCAAGGGCTGGTGCTCTAATCACTGTACCATCTAGCTGCCCCTAGTAGCATTTCTAAAGTACTGACATGGAAGGCAGATAGCTAATAATTAATATCTCATTACTTACCAAAGTAAGAGTTCATGTCCACATATTAATGTCCCATAAACTATAATGCTAAATAGTTTCAATTTTAGTGTAAATGAGGTACAAAATCTAGGAACCTTGCTCTTTCCTATAAATCAATCCAAATATATTTGTGCCTGCCCTGTGCCTGACACCCTACCCTGCTAAGCACTAAGAATACAAAAAGAGGAAAAAGATAGTCCCTCCCCTCAAGGAACTTACACTCTAATGGGGGAAACTATGTAAAAAATGTATACAAAGCTAGCTACAAAATTAATATGTAAGGCACAGCTTCATAATATTTAGTATCTGATTGAGAACTCAAGCTCAAAAAAGAAAAATAAAACCCTTATGATAATATACCATAGTCCTTTACCACCTCCTTCACAAATAAATAAGTGCCTTGGATATATGTTAGTTTTGGTTAATATTGGGTCATGGGTTCTCTCTCAGCTTATAAAAAACCATGTACTATGTATCAGGTTTTCAGAGGGAGCCAAGGGAATAAATATTTACTAAGTACCTATTATGTGTCAGTCACTCTTAGAAATATTTATAAATATTTTAATCAAATTTAGAGCTGGAGGCCCAGAGAAAGGTTGCAACTTACATAAGGTCATATTGGTAACAAATTAGTAGAGCTGCAATCTGAACTCAAATCCTGACCTAAGTCCCTCCTGGACGTTGGATGGGGAGAGGAAATTAGGACAATGGTATTTTAAAGCTGAAACTAAACAATGATTGGCTATTGGAAATTAGTCTCCCAGTTACCAGTACATTATTGCAGATCATTACATTCTAAAGTCAAAAACATGGACCAAATATATGCAATTATATTATTTTGTTTTCTTTATATCGCTCAAAACAGGAAGTTTTGTGATGTTAATTCAGGCCTGCAAATCATATGGCCCATGGGTCACTTGTAGCTTGCCAAAGGGGAGGGCCAGTATATTGTGCAGACCAGCTTTATGCAAATCCCTCAACAAAACTGACCATGAAAAGTCAAACTTACTAATGAAGAAACTGAGACCCAGAGAGGTTTAGCAAATTGCTCATAAGCACGTGACCACTAAGTAGAGGAGCTGAGACTTAATTGTAAGCCTATGACTTTTAAGTGGCAGTGATCTTTTCTGTAGCAGTACTGTTTTTCTAAGGTTGTTCCAAAGCTCCTATAATTTTGCTCAGATTCTTTTATTTGGTTTACTTCAGGCATTTGTTTTCACATCACATACATTTTCAGATATCTTCCCCCTCCAAACACACACACAGCCGCTCATATACACAGAACCTTCCCTTGTAACAGAAATTTAAAAAAAAAATGCTGTCAAAACAAAGAACATTTCTGGCAGTGTATTAACTATCCTCTATCCATATTCCCCCACCTCTCTAAAAAAAATTGATGAAGATTAATAAGAATTTAATTCTCACTACCATATGGTAAAATATATGGTCTTTTATGGTTGGATTATTCACAAGGTAATTTTTCCATTCTTTTCCATATTGGTTATAGTAGAAGCGGAATGGATATTATCTAGAATCTTCACATGGCATAAGTTTTTTTTATTCAGTAATTATTAACAAGTTATATTATAGAATAGCCAGGAAAGGTAATGTACAATCTGAAATTTGTAAAATGATCTCAAAGTACTTAAAAATGCCTAGTATACAAAATTGTTTTGGTCCTTCTATTATAGGTAAGCCAATTAATTTTGGTTTTCAACTGTCATAGTTGAGCATAGGTCAATGATTCGATGTCTGATTTGAAAGAACACATTATTTTGTCAATCAGATGGATTTTTTGTGAATTTCAATAGGAAAAAAATGGATATTTGGAGTTTGTTATACTCAACTATTACTGTATTGCCCAAGAGTTACTCAGTTATACCTCAATTTTTTAGTTATTTTTCTATATAGTTTAATATCCTGAGAACATTAGTGTAAAAATAAAACAGAATTATTGTTTATATTGAACAAAGAAAAATAATCTGTAGTATGCAAAAATAAAATGATTATTGATTCTGGTACAACTCTTTCATTTAAAAAATATCCTTGTTTTGTACAGCTTGGATACTCAAAATATTTATAAATATTAAAAATATTGACAATCTTAGTCTAAAAGATGTGTTGATGCAAGCAAAGACTGAACTTTTGTATAAAATGGTCATGCAATGTTACCACAACAGACATTCTTCCAAATTTATTCTTGGACCACATTAATTGAATATTAAAGATTTATTAAAAAATATTCATTGTAAGTTTTTTTTAAATTTTCTTTATAACCTTTTCTATACTTGATCTTCCAATGCTCAGTCTTTGAACCATGCTTATGAAATTAGATATTTTATAATTTAGACTCATTTAATGACAAATATTCCTGTTAGGATTGAAATACTTCTCTCAATAGAAATAGCATTTGCATTAAAAAGACAAACAAAAATCAGCCCCAAGCCTTCCTCTTCAAGCAACATTCATATTCTCTTAACCCTATTAGTTTGTACTATGTTATTAGTAATTGACTTATATGCTTTATATTTGAGCAAATTAAAATAGTGATGAAATTTTCTTCTTAAAAAAGTCGATTGTGGACCAATAACTAATTCAGTTTTTGGCATTTAATGGTCACTTACTTCTGAGATCTAACTCAAGATGTCTCCCCCAAAAAAAGAAACTCTTAAAGTTTATCAGTTATTTTGATCTAGATTTCCAGGCTAATCTACCAAACTGAGTTAGACTATAAAGTAGTTCAAATACTGTATATATTTATATACAGTGGTGAATTATATTGGAATGACATTATAATATAGCATTGTAATACCAGTGACTTTTTTTAGATGTTTTGTGAAGAAACTCACTGTTCACTAGTCTTGAGATCTTATGGACCCCTTTTTGACACAGGATGCAAGATCAGGTGCCATTTGGTAGCTCTATTGCCTGTAACACAGTTCTAAGTCAGAACAATATGGCAAAGAGGAACAAGTGTAGTTACAAAGGAGTATTGGCCTTTTCTGGTTAAAGGCCTGAGAACAGATGAAAAGGTGAGTGAGCAGACCTCTCTTATCACATTAAAAACACCAAAACCTACAGGCCCTCGGGTCAATCTGTGAAAGGAGACAATAAACAAGCTTAAGAGATCTCCACCAGAGATCAGCAGAACTCATTTGATAGATTCCAAAGTCAAGAAGTAGACAGGAAAAATTAACAACAGCAACAAAAAAAGAACCTAAGCATAAAAAGCTAATATGACATAAAAGGCTAAAATGACAAGGAAACTCGACACAAATTAAGCAAAAGACAATGACTTGAAAGCATCTACAAGCAA
Organism: Petaurus breviceps papuanus; assembly: GCF_028583685.1. NCBI lineage: Eukaryota > Metazoa > Chordata > Mammalia > Diprotodontia > Petauridae > Petaurus > Petaurus breviceps. The sequence goes on from NW_027187351.1 coordinate 8,124,521, forward strand.
AAGCTTAAAGAAAAAACATACAGTAAGAAAGATTGGATGTAACCCAACAAGAATTCTCAGAAGTTCTAAAGAAAAGGCTTTTTTTGTTGTTGTTTTTTTTTGTTTTAAATTTAATTACAAAATGAGAAAAGAAAAGAATCATTGCCACATACTCAACAGAGCATAAGAAAGTATTCAACATAAAATAATTTCCATTTCAAGAAAATCTGTATCATAAATACTAAACATTGTTTTCTAAACTACCTGACTGCTTCCTTTTTGGTTTGCTTTTGTTCTCTATTGCGTACTTTTTACTTTATTTCTTTTCCCTCCCTTCACTCCCACCACCCTAAAGAGGTTACAGTGAAGCACGAATATACATATGTACATAGACATACACACATAATCATACACATATGCACTTGTAAACATATGTGTAAAAATGTACTATGCTTATTTCCGCTTACCATCTATTTCTCTGGAGGTTGATAGCATCTTCATAAGTCCAAGTCTTTACATGTTTTTCTAAATCAACCAACTAATCATTTTCTACATCATAGCAATATTCTAACATAATCACATCCTATCTGAGAAATTGCCTATGAAAGTCCCACCCCCCAGTTTTCTGCATTCCTTCTATTGTTGGCTACATAGGTTTCATTTGCACAAGAAAATTTTAATTTGAAAATAATTAAAATTGTTCTGTTTACACTTCAACAATTCTCTCAGCTCAAAATGGAGTTTAAGGTCTGATATTGCTGAATCTAATTCCTTTGAATTTCCTCCCCCCCCCCCCACACACACACACAGTTTCTTTGAAGTTCCTGACTTTTTGTTCTTCCAAATGAATTTTGTTATTTTTTTCTAACCACTCTGGAAAACTTTTTATTAGTAATTTAATTATGAAGACATTGAAAAAATGCATTACTTAGGTAAAACTGTCATTTAAAAAAAGTGAATTTTAAAAGAAAAATGATTTTAAAATCAAATAAGAATAGTAGAGAAAACGGGGAAAGCAATGAGAAAAATGCAAGGAAATTATGAATAAAAGAATTAATTGTTTGACTAAAGAGGCACAAAAATACTGGAAAAAAAACTCCTTAAAATCAGAATTGTCTGAATGATAAAAGGCATACACAACTTTGCTAAAGACTATAATTCCTTACAAATTAGAATTGATCAAGTTGAAACTAATAAATAAATAATACATCAAAATTTTAAAAAGCAAAAGGTAGGATAAAATACATAATATAGAAAAAAAAAACCTGACCTGGGGAATAAAGGAGAGACAATTTTATAATTATTAGGCTACCTGAAAACCATGATTAAAAGAAGAGAGTTCAAACATCACATTTCAAGAAATTTTAATGAAAAACTGCCCATAATCTCAGTGGTCAAAGTAGAAATTGAATTAATCCACTCTTCACCTCCTAAAAGAAACCTCCAAATGAAAACTGTGGAATATTACAGTAAATATCCAGAGTTCCCAGTTCAAGGAAAAACTACAAGTAGCCACAAGGAAAGAATTCAGTTATCACTGAAGCTTCAGTCAGGATTACATATGATATAGTACCTACCACTATAAATTAGTGGCTGGCCTGGAATATGATATTTTAAAGGCAATGAGTTAGGACTATAACCAAGAATAATATACCCAGGAAACGTGAGTATAATCTTGAAAGGAGAAAAAAAAATATTTAAGGAAATAGAGAAATGCATACCCGATGAAAAGACCAGAGCTGAATAGAAAATGTAATATTCCAACACAAGATTGAAGAACAAATTATAAACATGGGTGAGAAATCATAATGATTTAACAATATTAAATAGCTTAATTGCTATATGGGAACATGATACATTTAACCTGTAACAATATTATCCTCATTAAGACAGTTAGAAGGAGTCTACTTAGAGGGGAAGGTTGTGAGTCAATTAAATTGTGATGATCTCAAAAGAAGAAAAGAAAGCTGTACAGGAGTGATGCACTGAGTGAGGGGAGAAAAAAAGGAATAATGGGGGAAATTTTATTACATATATGGGGTACACAAGGAAAAGATTTTTGTTTTGTTTTTAAAAAAGAAAGAAAAATGGGAGGGAGGGGAAAGCAATTCTTAAACTTTATTCTCAACCAGTTCAAGGAGGGGATAGTATATGTACACAAACAGCTGGGTATAGAGATCCATCTTATCCAAAAGGGAAGTGTGGGAAAGGTTGAAGCAAAAGACATGGTGATAAAAATGAGGGTAGATTATGGGAGACAATGGTTTGAAGCAAAACAATTATTTGGAGGGGGGAGAGTAAGAGAAAGGTGGATAAAGGGGAATAGAAGAGAGATAAATACACAGGAATCAGAATTGTTATTGTGAATTGGATTAATTCACCCATAAAACCAAGAGAAGATTTGAATAGTCTAGTGTTACAGGAATGTAAATTTTTAAGATCTTCCCTGCCCCTAGGTTAAGTGCACTTGTAACCTGTGGTGGAAGGCTTGTTTTTCAGGAACACCCACACCTTGGTGCTTTGTGATTGGGCAGTGGGTCAAGAGGGTTGTTATATTCTCTGAGCCAGGAGAAGGCTATATAAGCCCTGTTGGGAGGTTTTGCTTTGGGGCTCACTTTGAGAAGTGTTGTGTGATTTGACCAGATGAGACTCTGGGCAGCGATTGAGAGCCCCCCAACTTTGAAAAAACCCAGATGTTGATGCTTCTGTCTCTGGTAACTGTGATTTGGTATGGATGTAATGGTTGGACAGTTTGGAAGCCTGTCTGCTTGATCTATTTCTCTGTCTTGTAACTTCTGTCTGTATACTCTGAAGTTCAGGGTGCTGACCTTTTCCCCCTGACCTAGGTAAATGACATATGTTTGATTGATTAAAGTAAGCTTGTTAACCCATTTTGAGTTGCTTTCCTTTAGAAAAGCAGATCTAAGAATCTGTCTTGGTAGCCACCCTAGGGATGCTGGGGTATTTGCTGCTACAACTAGAAATCAGAAACCAACAATATGCTGTTTATAAGATATACACTTAGAACCAAAAGACACACACACACACACACACACAGATTAAATAATGGATTGAAGTAAAATCTATTGTGTTTTTTTGTTGTTTGGTTGTTTCTGTAGTGTTCATCCCTTCATGACCCTTTTGGAGTTTTCTTAGTAAAGATATACAGTGGTTTGCCATTTCCTTCTGCAGCTAATTTATTACGGATGAAGAAACCACAATAAACAGGGATAAATGATTTGCCCAGAGAAACACAGCAAGTGTCTGAGGATAGATTGGGACACAGGTCCTCCTCAGCACACTATCCACTGTGCCACCTAGCTGCCACTACTATGCTTTAGTTGAAGTAAAAAAAAAAAAAAACAGTAGGAGTAGCATATATGACCTCAGAGAAAGGAAAGGGAAGAGCAGATGTAATTAAAAAGAAAAATTAAGGTAAAATATATTTTGCTAAAAGGTACTATAGACAATGAATTAATATCAGTACTAATCATCTATGTGCTAAATGGTATAGCATCTAACTTTAAAAGGAAAATTTAAATTAATTACAGGAGAAAATAGCAAGTAAAACTATACTGCTGGAGAGCCCCAAGTTATACCTCTCAAGACTAAATTTACATAAACATAAAATAAACAAGGAAGAAGTTAGATAAGTATAATTTTTAAAAAGTTAAATGATAGACCTCTGGCAAATAATGAATGGTAAACAAAAGGATTGTGCATATTTTCCAGCTATGCATGGTACCTTCACAGAAATTGATCATTTTTAGGGCATATAAACTTCACAAACACATGCAGAAATATTAAATACACACATTTAAAACCATAATGAAATAAAAATACATTCTATGATGGACCTTTGAAGCATAGGTTAAAATTTATTGGAATCTAAATAATATAATTCTAAAGAATTGGTCAAAGAACAAATCAGAAAAACAATGAATATTTTCATTAAAGATGATGATTAACACAAAACAATACACCAAATTTGTGAGATACAACTAAAGCAATGTTGGGGAAAGTTTTATCTTTCTGAATGCTTACATCAATAAAAGAGAAATGATTAATTCATGCAACTAATTTTTTTTTAATTAAAAATCCAATGAGCCATGTAACCTTGGACAAGTTACTTAACACCAATTGCCCTCCAAAAAGGAAAAAAAAATTAAATCTCCAATTGACCACCGAAATAGAAATACCGAATCAAGCATAGATTTAATAAATCAAGCATAGATTTAATAAATGAAATTTATTTTAATAAATAAAAAATCCATTGATGTCATAAATAAAATTAAAAGCAAATTTTATTTAAAATCAATAAGTTTCATAGATCATTAACTATTTTCATTTTTATTCACTCCCCCTATTTGTATAATATATTCATAGCAGTTTTGTGTGTGTGTGTGTGTGTGTGTGTATGTGGTGGCAAAGAATTGGAAATTGAGGGGATGCCAATCAACTGGGGAATAACTAAACAAATTGTGGTGGAATAATATTGGGCTATAATAAATGATAAGCTGGGTGGTTTCAGAAATGAAAAAACAGGAAGACTTATAAGAACTGATGCAGTGAAGTGAGAACCAGAAAGTATTATACACAGTAACGGCAATATAGCAAGAATCATCAACTGTGAAAGACTTCACTGCTCTGATCAATAGTTATCAACAACCCATGAAGAACAATTCGTTCCGCCTCTAGAGAGAGAATTGTTGAACTCTGAATGCAGATTGAAGCATACTTTTCATAGTTTCCTTCTTTTTCTAGTTTTTTGTCTTTTTTCTTTTGTAACATGCCCGAAATGGAAATATGTTTTGCATGACTTCACATATACAATCAACATTGAATTGCTTGCCTTCTGAAGAAGCTGTGAGGGGCTGTGAGGAGAGAATTTGAACTGACGTAGTGAAATGACAGAACCAAGAGAATACAATATTGTACGATGAACAATTCTGAATGACTTAACTGCTCTCAGCAATACAAGGATCCAAGACAATCCCAAAGGAATCATGGTGAAAAATGCTGTCTGCCTCCAGAAAAAGAACTGATAGTGTCTGAATACAGACCTTTCTTTCTCTTTCTTCCTTCCTTCTTTTTCTTTTTTCCTCCCTTCTTTCTTCCTCCCTTCTTTTTTCTTTCTTTCTTTCTTCCTTTCTCTTCATTTCTTTATAGAAATGTTTTACATGATTACATGTGTATAACCTATATCAGATAGCTTGCTGTCTCAGGGAATGGTAAGATGAGGAACAGAGGGATAGAATTTGGAACTATTTTTTTAAGCAACAAATGTATTTATATGTAATTTATATATACTGTATTTATATGTAATTCAGAGAAAATAAATTATCAAAAAAGTCTTTAAAAGTTTACATGTAATTGGAAAATAATTAAATAAATGAAATTTATTTAAAATAAAATTACTGCAGACAGTACAAAATATTTGGAAATCTACCCACCAAGACACATCACCAAAAAGAAAATTGATGAACACTGATTACAGATTGAAGCATATCTATGTAGAAATAAGTTTTGCATGAGTTTATATGTATATGTATTCATATTTTATATGAATGTGATTTTTCTTTCTTTCTCAATGTGTGAGATAGTAGGTGGGGTCAAGGAATAGAAAATAAAAATTAAATATAATACAAAAGTTAATTTTCCCCCAAAAAGAAGGATTTTTACATACAAAAATAGAGATTTTCCTCATCATTTGCCATCATTTTTTTAAAACTGCAAGAAAACCCTGTTGTTTTTTATGTTTGTGTATTTAATATATTTAATTTAGCCTCTATAGCCCAAGCTTGTTAAAAATGTAATATGGACAACCCAAAAAGTAACGTCTTTCATGCAAAGGAGAGGCCTGTGTACTTTAGCTCTGACTATAAGAGAGATTGCCTTTCAGTGTTATTCGACAGTAGCCCCAATAATAATCCCAACAACTAAAAAGCAGGCCAAAAGTCACTTTAGTTATTATTGTAACCCCAAGAATACTATACAGAGGCTATTGTGTGACCTTTAGTCTCCACTGCACTCTAGAAATGTTACCCTGTGTTACCTCTCAATCTAATATCATACCCTCATAGTACTAGAAGAAATCTGTTTGGTCCAGCAAGATTCCTTTCTCACCTACATGACAGTTCTCTCCTGAAAGTTTTCCAGCAACAGGGATTTACCTGTTTTTGTTAACTTTTCCGAGTTTTCTAAAAGATCATCAACCTAGATCTTTCTTTTGTCCAATTCAAATATTGCTTACTATTTAAAATTAGGCTTAATTCACTTATTTATACCCAGAAAGCAGAAAGAATAACTACTCATCATCCTCCCAATAAAAATTCCTGTGAAATAGATGTATTTGTCACCCATTATAATATTCTCTTCTCCAGGGTAAACAATATCAATGTCTTCTTTTTTGTTCCTCACTGGAATTGTTTTTTTCTTTCCTTAAATACCTTGTATTGGTCTAGGTCTCTAATTTGTTCACATACTTTTAAGTGTAGAAGCCACACTTAGACAAAAATTTATTGATTAGTACAGGGTATAAGGAATTCTATTCAGCCTATTGATTTATCCCAGGTTGTGTTAGCTCCCTTTCTCCCCCTTAAAAAAATAAAATGACATTATCTCTGGTATTTTTTTTGTTGTGTTTTGTTTGTTTTCTGCTATACACATGCATATGAGCCATTCCCCGTCATTTTTTTGAGAGGGGGGAGGCAAGAGAGGAAGAGGAAAGTTTTCTTTTTCTCTTGTTTCTAGCATCCTCTGTGAGAATAACACAGTAGCAAGTAGCAGCAGCTGTAGTAGTAGTAGCTGTTGTAGTTGTTCTTGTAGTGTTATGGTATTGATAGAAGGTCTAGTTTTACACTGAGTTCATATCCATACTTGGTTTTACTGACTTTCACAGATCAATGAATTTTAGTGGAAGGAAAGATCCATTTGAGTCAGCAGTGTTATATGTCAGCCAAAAAAGCAAATGTAATGGCATTAAGAGAGGCATAGCTTCCAGGAATTATTATTAGTGATTGATCAAACACTTCTTGAACCTTAGTCTGCTAAGGGTTATACCATAGTCCTTCAAAAACACTTGAACCATACTATGAAGACTACTACCCCAGTCAATTTTCTAAGACAATCATTTGTAAACAAGTCTCCATCTCTACTGATGAAGAAAACTACTTTAGCAGGAGTTCGCTAGACCAATGGAATTATAGGCACTGTTCATATACATATGACTGTGTGTGTGTGTTTATGTGTGTATGTGCAGGTGTGTATTTATAGTGCATTTATGTTTATTTAGAAAGGCATATAGTTATAGAGGATTGGCTATTTCAACCCATGGAGGACAAATTGTTGTGCCTGTTTCCTGCTTGTAAGATAAAATAAAAGGACAAAATAATGTTTTAGTGAAAGGAAGCATGAGGTAGTGGAAAGCATAGTGAAGAGGGATTTAAGAGTTCTGGTGTTCTAATTATACCTATACCATTTACTTACTTTGAGCAAATCATTTGACCTCCCCAGACCTCAGTTCCCTTATCTGTAAAATAAGGGACTTTGGTTGTCAGCCTCATCAGTTCCCTACCATCTCTAAATTGATGATGCTAAGACCTTGGACTTAAGCAAACTTTTTGATTCTAAAATATGTTACTTTACCTCATAAAATTCTTTTTCCAGTCACTCTATACTGCACTGGGAATGAATCTGGAATTCAAAGTTTTAAAAATCTAATGTTTAAAAATATATATAATTTTTATCATTATTATTATTTTACATGTAACTGGGAAATAAGATATATTGGCACTTGGGCATAGAGATCCACTGTGCCCTACTGGAAAGTTGGAGGAGGCATGGGGGAAGATATAGGAGAGAACAGATTGGGGGAGGGGATATTTAGTGGGATCGCTGTTTTGGGGTGGTGGTTAGGGGAAAAATGGGGAGAAAATTTGTAACTCAAAATGTTGTGGAAATGAATGATGTAAACTAAAAATAAAAAAGAGAGAAAAAAGAAATTGTCCTCACTCACAAGCAAGGCACTCTATATCTTAGCTAAGGAATTTTTTCTGGCTGTCTCCAACATCTAGAACACTCTACCTTTTACCTATGTTTCCTCCTCCCCCCCCCCCCAGGGCTTTCTATAGTGTTTGGCACATAGTTTACACATAAGAAATGTTTATTGACTAATTGACTAGAGTTATCTGGAAGTCTTTAGAATAGGTTATCTTCCACTTGGGATAGGATAAGTATTACCCCCCTGCCTAAAGAAAGGAAAATGGACAACAGGATCTTTTGTTATTGTCCTTGTATATGTCTTGTCTGTTTCTTTTAAAGTTTTCTAGATTTTTTTTTTTACATTCCAATGATTTTTTGTTATACTCCACATCCCATCCCAGCTCTGTCTTCCCTTATAACAAACAAACAAAATCAAGAAAACCTACCAGCACAGTTGCTGCAATCTAACTGTGTGTGCAACATTACACACACACAGAGTTCCTCTATATCTCAAACAAAAGCCAGAAGATACATTATCTCTTCCTTTTTCTAGGATCAAGATTGTTTATTACAATTTCACATTTTTTAAGGTTTATTTTGGCATTCTTTTCATTTATTTTATTGGAGTCAGGAAGTAGTTTCTTAATTATTTTCATCTCTTTGGCTCTTCATTTATGCCTGCCTGTCTTGAATTTCTTGACTCTTATTTGCTTTCCTCATGAGACCATCAAGTACCATGTCTATGGATATTCTTGTTGCCTAAGTAACCCTTGGGTGTGAAGGTAACTACAAAAGGAATGGTGTGTAACGGATGGAGATCCATCTCTTTTGTGATTTGAAAAAGCTCATGGGACCATCATTTAAATTTACTCATCAGGTATTGTTTCTCAACTTCATCCTCTGGCATTTATTCTAAGGGTATTGATGTATATACTTAACACCAGAATTCTTCTAGCTGACAACAGCCATAGAAATGTGTGCAGCAAAGAGTAAAGAAGCTAAAGGAGATCTGGAGAGTTAAATATCAGTGTATGACATCCCTTTGCATATTTAAGCTTTAACCATCTGCTCTCATATTTCAGAGATTTCAGGTGGTGTTACTTCACAATCCCAGTTTCTGCTTGCTTCAATTTAGCTGGAAAGTCAAGTGGTTAATAAAATCCAGCATAATCACATTCTGTCCTTAAATAATTAATTCATTTATTTACAACTGGAAAAGGCAAAATATCACTCCAGACTTTTCAGAATACATCATCTCTGTAGTTCTGTGTCTCACTGCAGAATGAGAGTTACAACTTGGAAAAATTTCAAAAAAGGTGATGATTGACTCAGTGGCCTTGTTCAAACGTTTATTGTTCTCACAGAATATAGACCATCAGTTTCTGAGAAGTAATCCCCACCACAAACCTGATGAGGGGTCATCTGCTACAACTACTGATCATCCCTACTTCCTTTAAGTCCCAATTATAATCTCATCTTTGACTTTCCTCACCCCTCTGAATTTTAGTCTCTTTCTTCTATTATTTTTTCTTTATCCTATATATAAATCATTTGCATACATTTGTTTGCATTTTCTCTTCCCCATCAGATTATGAGCTCTTTGAGGGCCAGATCTGGGGGGGAGTGGGGGGGTGTGGTAGTTTTTTATTTATTTTTTATTTTTTTCCCTCTTTCTTGTATTTCTGTCATTTAGCACAATGCCTGGAACTTAGAAGGCACTTAATAGATATTTATTTATTTATTAATCTTGCCTTTCCTTGAAAATATTCAATGAAAGGGAACCACCGCCTCTCAAAGGAGCTCATTTTGCTTTAACAAGGTATTTAATTCTTAGGAAATAGGTTGTTTTTCTTTCTCCACAGCCTTCCCCCCCTCCCCTCCAAATTCCCCCCCCCCCCCTTGTTAAGCCCATGTTAATTTCTTTGGAGTTTCTACCCATTTCTCCTGACCTTAATCTTTGGCTCCATCAGATCCATCTAATATCTCTTCCATATGACATCCTTTTTAATATTTGAAAGTTCCATTCTTCCTCTTCTTCTTAGGTCTTCTTGTCTTTGGTCAGACCAAACATCCACAGTTCTTTTAATTCATGCTCATATCCAATGGACTTTCTCCATTGTGGCTGACTTCCTCTAAACCCTGTTTATCAATGTCCATCCTAAAAGGAGGTACTTAGAAAATGAACACAACCCTCCAGAGGTGATCTGATCCAGGAGAAATGCAAAGTACTATAATGTCCTTATTCTTGGAATGTATATTTTTCTTAATGTAACTTAAGATCATCTTAGCATTTTTGGTTGTGGCATCACAATGCTGATACTTGTTGAACTTCTAGTTAAAAAAAAAAAACCCCAGGGGCAGCCAGGTGGTGCAGTGAGTAAGAGCACCAGCCCCAGAGTCGGGAGACCTGGGATCGCTTCCAGGCTCAGATACTTAACACCCACACAAAATAACTGGCTGTGTAACCTTGAGCAAGTTATTTAACCCCAATTGCTTAGGGGTGGCCAGGTGGCACAGTAAGTAAGAGTGCTGGCCCCAGCGACAAGAGACCTGGGATCAGGTCTGGGCTCAGATACTTAACACCCACACAAAAATAACTGGCCGTGTAACCTTGAGCAAGTTGCTTAACCCTGATTGCTTTAAAAAAAAAAAAAGCCCCAGATTTTTTCTAACAAATAGCTGCCTAACCATGCTTTTCTCATCTTGTCTTTATGAAAAAAAATTTGTCCCCTTAAGTATGATCCTGATAACCTCTCAAACTAACAATAATGGCTAGCATTTATATAATGATTTAATATTTTCAAAGTGTTTTTAAAATGACTCGTGTTATCCTTTCAACAACTTCAGGAGGTAGGTGATATTAATACTCAAAGTTACAGATGAAGAAACTGAGGCAGACTTGCCCAGTGTCCCATAGATCGTGTCTGAGAAAGGATTCAAATTCAGGTTCTCCTGGCTCAATGCACTCTATCTGCTTTATCCACTGTGTCATCCAGCATCCTTTTCATATTTGATTCAACCTAATGTTCCAGCCTATCAAGATCTATTTAGATCCTTACTATGTCATCCAGAGTATTGGCTACTTCTCTCAGTTCTGTTTCATCTGTGTGTTTCATGAGCTTGGTGTTCATATACTTAATCAAGTCATCAATAGACATGTTAAAAGCACAGCATATATATATACATATGCATATATACATATATGTATATATATATATATCCATTGATAACACCACTGAAAACTTCCTTTTACATTGATGTTGAATCAATAATGACTGTTCTTTGGGTGTAGATTCTGTTTGTTCTGATTCCAGCTCATTTTCTATTGTCTACTACACATCTTTAGCTCAGGAACAGGATGAGAGACTTTATCAAACTTTGCTAACTTGTAGGTAACACTTCTACAGTATTCCCCTAATCTACTAGTTTAGTAACACTCCCAAAATAGAAAAGACATTCATCTAAAATAACCTATTGATGCCAAAGCTATAATGGTTAAAACTCTCCTTCCTTTTTTCCCCACATTTTTTCACTTTATTTTTCAACTAACAATCATTTATTTTTATCTCCATTCCATATCTTCCCCTACTCTTATTGGAAATAGAAAAAAAGAGAAAAGGAAAGTAAAACTTTTTTTTTTAAACAAATATGCATGAATGAGCAGGACAAATGTTCACCTGGGCCATGAACAAAGATAGATATCTCATTGTGGGTATTCAATTCATTATCTCTTTATCAGTAGGGTAAACGGTGTTCTTAATTGTATTTTATCCTCACAACAACCCTGTGAGTTAAGTGATATTATAATACCCATTTTACATATTAAGAAACTGAGGCCAGAGAGGGTAAAATAATTTGCCTAGGATCACACAATGAATAATTATCTAAGATTTTAATTGAGGTCTTTCTTACACTAAGTCCTATACTCTATTCATTGCATCTCTTGGTAGTGATGTGCTATAACATTTGTAAAGTACTTGACAAACCTTAAAGTATTATATAAATTCTAGAGATTATACTTATTATTCTTCATCATCAAATCTCCATCATCATGATTGGTCATATTCTGGATCAAAGTTCTTAGGTCTTTCAAAATTGTTTGTCTTTATATTATTTTATTAATGTATATATTGTTTTCCTGATTCTGTTCACCTCACATTGAATCAGTTCATACAAGTCTTACTAGATTTCTCGGAAGTAGCCCTTTTCCTCATTTCTAATCATACAATCATATTTTATTACATTTATATACCATAATATGTTCAGCTTATTCCCCAAATGATGGATATTACCTTACCTTCCTGTTGTTAGACATACCACAATGACTTCCTACCATAAATATTTTTGTATATGTGGGTACTTTTCTTCTGTGTTCTTGTGTTAGAAATCTAACAGTAATATTGACAGTAAAAGGGTATGCACAACTTAGTTGCATTTTGTACTTAACTCCAAATTACTTTCCAAAATGGATAGGCCAATGCATAACTCAGTTAACCATGAATAAATGTGCCTATTTAACTGCAACCACTCTGTAATTGATGATTTTCTTTTCTTTCCTTTTTTCCATCTTTGCCAATCTGAAAATATGAAGTAGAAGCTCAGAGTTGCTATATTGTACATTTCATTATTGGTGAATCAGAACATTTTTACAACTGTAGATAGATTGAATATCATCCTCTGAGAACTGCCTGTTCATATCTTTGATCATTTATCAATTACACAGTTGTTCTTATTTTTATAAATTTGGATAAGTTCCTTATATATCTTGGAAATTATATATTTACCAAAGAAAGTTGCTGCAATGATATTCACCCCCCCCCATAATCTGTTTTCCTTCTGATTTTAGTTCACATTGTTTTAGTTTATGTGAAAACTTTTGAATTTCATGTTAAATTAAAAGTTGATTCTTTTATTTTTCTATGATATACTTTTTGATTAGGCACTCTCTTTTTGGATCTGTAGGAACATTTCCCTTGTCTCTCTCCTAGTATAGAGTGTGGTGTTGACTTAAACCTTATTTCCCCCAGACTACTTTCATGACTTTCCAGCATTTTTCTTAAAGTGAGCCCTTACACCAGTAGCTGTGGAGTCTAGGCTACAAGATTAATTTGTTTCTGCACATTGTGTACCTAATCTGTTCCAGTGATCAACCTCTCTATTTAATGAACTCTCAAATTCCCTAATCTCAGCACAATCTGTTGTGATTTTACCTCTCTGTCTTGAATCCTTAAAAATTGTTCCTTATACTCAGTCAAAAATGTTTATTAAGTACCTACTATGTGCCAGAAACTTTAGTAAATGCTGGAGATATGAAGAAAACCACAAATTATCCCTGGCCTCAGAAAATTCAAAATAATATGGGAGAGACAACATGAAAATGACCATATATAAACAAGCTATATACAGAATAAATTGGACGTTATCCACAGAGAGAAGGCAATAGAATTAAGAAGGATCATGAAAGGCATCCTGTGGAAGGTAGGATTTTAACTGACACTGAAAGAATCCAGTGAAGTTAGGAGGTGGAAATGAGGAGGGAGAACATTGCTGAGAAAAGAGTCTATTAAAATACCCAAAGTTGGGGATTATAATGTCTTGTTTGAGGAAAAGCAAGGTCAGTGTGACTAGAACAAAAAGACTTATGAAGGAAAATGCTATCTGTCTCTGGAGAAAGAACTAATAAATAGAAGTATGTATGGAATGATTTTACACACACAGGGAGAGAGAGACAGAGATAGAGAAAGGCACACACACATATGCATTGTTGTGCTTAATAGTAGGCATCTCTAAGGTAGGGGGAAGAAAAAAATTACATGGTAACTTTATTATATATTTATGAGGAATGGCAAATTGTACATATAGACTTACAGTATCATGTGTAGTAGTAATTTATTTTAAATTATATTATATTATGAATTTATTGTTTTTATCACAAATTAAAAAGAAAATAAGAAAAAGCAGTGTGTGTGTGTGTGTGTGTTGTGTGTGTGTAAAGTCAACCACAAGAAGCTTTCCTGAAGACTGCTGTTGTGAAAAACTTTAAGGATCTAATCACATAGTATAATGAACTCTTTATTCATCAATAAACTAAAACATAACATTCACAATAGCATAACAAAACAACTTATCACTAAGATGGCCACATAGTCTTAAACAAAACATATCATTTAGTATATCTTATAGTCATCTTTAAGAGGTGACAGAAAAAAATCAAACACCATCTACCCCTAGGTCACAGTGAGTTACAATCTCCTCAGTCAATACAGAGTATTCAAGCAAAATCCTCTTTCATGTTGACTAGAGGATGGCTTCAAATTATCCTTAAGCCAATCATCCTTAATGGGTAGCAGAAAGTACAAACACCATCTGTGTCTAGGTAAATTACAATCTCATCTGTTGATACAGAGTATCCAAGTAAAGTCCTCTTTTATCTTAACTCAAGACTGACTTCCAAACCCCATAGCTCCTCCTCTTCCACAGGCTGACTGCTCCCAACTCTTGCCTGAATTCACATGTAGACAGCTCTCTGCTAATGTTCCATATCTCAGTTCAAGGGAACTGCTCTACTCCACACCTTTGCAATATCTGTTTTTAGGAAAACAAAGCTTAATAGGAATACAACAGTATTTATACACAATACCAGCACTATCATCTCAATTCACTTTCTGTCTGAAAAACCAATAGAGAACATCAAAGAAGACTTCAGTCTGAGAAATCAACACAGAATAACAGACAGGACTTCTGCCTCAGAAATTAACACAGAACAAAAGACAGGGCTTCTGTCTGGGAAAGTAACACAGATCAATAGAGATCAAACATCACAAACATTCTCTCTCTCAGTTCTGCCTGCTCCCATCTCTTCTCCTGCTCTTTTCTGCTCCTTCCTGTTCTACCCTCTGCAAGCTCGTCCCACTGTGGGCTCTTATGTGATTAAATGTGGCCTATTAAGGACAAATGTGATCTTCAAATTCCCTTAAACCTATTAAGGGCAATGAAATTTATATGGCCTCCAATCAAAGAATCAATGCAATTAAAACTGAGGTTCAAAAGCACTTATAGCTAAAACTCAATCTTGAAAAACAGAAAAAAAAATCTTATTTTGCTTGCCATTATAGTGTGTATGGAGAGGGTGGGGAGTAAAGTGTACAAAGACTGGAGGAGTAGGAGGCAGGTTATAATAGAATTTGAATGCCAAGCAGAGGATTTCATATTTGGTCCTGAAGGGAACAGAGAACAATTGAAATTTATTTAATGCATGGGGGGGGGGGTGTGAATGGATGTGGTTAGACCAATACTTTAAGAAGATTATGTTGACAAGTAAATAGAGAATGAATTGGAGTGGGGAGAGATTTGTGGCAGAGAGATTTGTGGCAAACAGATTAATGAGACTTCAGTTTTAGACTTCTTGAGTTTGAAGTATCTACACTACAACCTTTAATCCTGCTCTCTCTCAGTTCTCTCCCAAGTCATCATCTTTGAAATGACTACCCTCTATTCCCTTTCTCCTCTCAACTCTTAGTAAATCAAGAAAATTCTACACAGTCCTTTTGTCTCATATCCCTTTCCACTTTATTCAGTGGAATGTCTTGCTTCATCAAGCCTATTTTGTTGTTCAATAATTTAGTTATATCTGAAATTTTATGACTATATGGACCATACTGTCTATGGGGTTTTCTTGGTAAAGATACTGTAGAGGTTTGCCATTTCCTTCTCCAGTGAATTAAGGCAAATAGAGGTTAAGTAACTTGCCCAGGATTACACAGCTTGGAAATATGTGAGGTCAAACTTACACTCAGGTCTTCCTCACTCCAGGACTAGTGCTCTATCTACTGAGCCACATAGTTGCCTCCTTGACAAGCCTCTTAGCCTTAGATTATTCCTACCATCCACTGCTTTTGTTCTATCTCATATTCTGCTGAAAAAAAAAGAGAGACCATCAGGACAACAACCTGCTTGAGTTCACTACAAATTTGTTACATGATCTCCACTCTGTCCTTACTATTGCAAGGCAATCCTTTTATATGTCTCCATTAATTTACTATCTTATTCACTATCGTAATATTTCCAAACTTTTTTATCCCTCCTCAGACCTCCCATGTTCCACATCCCCATCCCTATTCATTTTCTGAGTTGAGAAACTTGCCCATTATTTCACTGAAAATAAATAAGGCCATTCATTGAGATCTACTCCCCTCCCAAACTGTACTTACCATCTCTCCTACTTCCACCTTAAGGCCTTCTCTATTCCAAACTTCCCTATTACTCTTGAGTACACCACCATCCTCCCAATCTAGGCACTTAGGTTCACAGGCTAGGTACTGTCCTTGGCCTTTCACTCTCTACCAATATAAAATGTTTTTAAGTTCTATTGATTCTACTTTGATAAAATCTCTCATATTTGCCATCTTTTCTCTTCTGATCATGCCAACCCCCATGATAGGTCTTTATTAACCCATCCCTTAATAATTGCAGTATTGCTGGTGGTTATCCCAGCTTCAAGTGTCCTTCCACTTCAGTCCACTCTCCACTCAGTTATTGGTAAACTACAAGTCCGACCACATTATCTTCCTATTCAGTAAACTCTAGTGCCTCCTTATTAACTCTAGGTTCAAATACAAAATCTTTTATTTGGCGTCCATAGCACTTCATAACCTTCTCCACAACTTCAGCCCTTCATAACCTTCTCCACCAGTTTCCAGTCTTTTTACTTACTACTTGCTCCTTAAAGTATCTTTCCATTTCCCAACTCCAGACATTTTCACTGATTTTTCCACAGTGCCTGGAATTTTCTCTCTCCTTATCTCTTTCTCCTGCTGTCCCTGGCTTTCTTAAAGAACTAGATAAAAATCAGATCCCTAACAATCCTTTCAAGATTCCTTTTAATAATAGTGCTTTTCTTCTATTGATTTTCTCAGATTTATCCTGTACAGATCTTATTTATATGTAGTTTGTTTTGTTTTGTTTCATAGTTTGTCTCCTCTATTAGACTATGAGCTTCTTCAACTTATACATGGCCTGCTTATTTTCTGGGGTGTGGTGAGGCAGAGGGCTTTGGTGTTTGCTTTGCCTCTTTCTGTATCCATAGCACTTAGTATGGTGCCTGGCACATAGAGTTTAATAAATAATTGTTGACTTTTTTTTTTTACAAGTACAAATTGTCTAGATAATTACTGATCCATAATAAAATTTGAGATCTATTAGTGCTAGCCCCATTTCCTTAACTCTTTTTTCATTACTTCCCTTGAGATTCTAAATTAATTAGAATTTTTTAAAAAATGAATGTTGCTATTCTTTTTTTAAACTATTTCTATGGAGCAATCCTTTGGTAGTTTGATTGTTATGATACTTACATTTAAGTTAGGTATTGTTGTCATTTTATTTTTATGTTGGCTCAGCCAACCTATGAATCATTAATATGTCTCTATGTATATAGGTTCTTCTTTATTTTCATTAAGCATTTTGTAATATTATTCATATATTTATAATGTATCTTTGTAGAAAGACTCTCTGATATTTTATATATTCTATAGCTATTTTAAATAGAGTTTCTCTTTTATTCTGCTGGGTTTTATTGACAATATGTAGAAGTGGTAATCATGTGGGATTATTTTATGTTCTTCAAATTTACTAAAATTATTAATTGTTTAAATTAATTTTGTATGTTTTCTAAGTATTGATATAATCTTATGCTTTAAATTGTTTTCATTGCTAATACAGGCTACCATGTTTAGAGGTTTCTAATGCTGAATCAACCTTTCAGTCCTATTAATCTTTTTATTTTATATTTGAGTAAATATTCATCTAATCCATTTATCAGTTTTATTAATATATATTTGGGCAAAATAATTTCTAATACTACCCTTTATTCCTTTTTGAAAAATTTCTGTGGATTCTCCTTTTTAATTTTTAACTGGTAATTTATCCCCCCACCTCACCCCCCAGTTTCTAGATTCCTTTTAAACATATTAGTTATTAGATTATCTCTTTTATCTTTATTATCTGCTAAATTTATGTATTTTAAAATCTACTAGATTTTTTAAAGCAGTTCCTAGTTTTAGTTGTCAATTCATTTTGCTTGCATTTTTATAACTTTTGTGATTTTCAATATTTTTATTTTGACATTTGATTTGTTTCAAGTTTTCTAGTGTTCTACATTTTAAAAGTTGTATTCTAAAATCATTAATCTATTTTTTTCTTTCGCTCATTTATAGGTGGATATGATTAAAATTAAACATTTTGGCTTAAGAATTATTTTGGCTACATCTCCAAAATTCTGACATATTGTCTGTTTCGTTATAATTAAAGAAAGCATCTATTATTTCTATGATATGATCATTGACTCACCAATTCTTTGAATTAATTTATTTCGTTTCCAATTCATTTTAATACTTTTATCAATGAAACTTTACTGAATTTAATTTTATGAGATTTTGGCCAGTAAATTCTGCTATTAATTTTTTTAAATAGTATGCATTATCTGACAATAATAGCAACAATAACAACAATAGCAGCATATATATGTATTCCACATGCACCTAGTATGTGACCCTGATAAGCGATTTACATATATCTTGTTTTATCCTGACAACCTTAGAAGTTAGGTACTATTATTATCCACATTTTACAATTGAGAAAACTGAGGAGTGACCTAAACAAGGTCATATAACTAGTAAGAGTCTGAGGCTGGGTTTGAACTCAACCTTCTAACTCCAGCACTAGCATTCTAGACACACTATGCCACCTAGACACTTCACACATGGTCAGTTTGGGTTAAGGTGTTACATACAACTGAGCAATGTATATACCATTTCTATTTTCATTTTCATTAATGCCCAGAGATATATCATATCTAACATTTCTCAAACTCGATTTAGTTCATTATCTTTGTGTGTGTGGGTGTGTGTGTGTGTGTGTGTGTGTGTGTGTGTGTGTGTGTTTTGGTTAAGATGGTTAGATTTGTCCAGATATGAAAGGGATACATTGGCTTTTTCCCTTTGTTATGTATTAATTGTATATTTCTCCATATGTCTTACTTAAATTTCCCTTTCATTATATAGATGTTACAGGTTTAGTTCATATATGTTAGATACAGATATTAATTCATTGCTTTTGGCACCTTTCAGCATAATGTTATTTTCTTATTTATGTCTTTTGAAAATTTTTCTACTCCCTTGTCTGAAGTCATAATTGATATGCTTATTTTTTAGTTCAAGTAATAAATTATAGATTTTACCCTTGTTCCTTATTTTAACTTTTTGAATATAATAATAGTAATAATAAATACCTAGTATTTATATAGTGCTTTCAGCTTGGTAAAGCACTATGCAAATAGTATTTTATCTTGTCCTCACAAAATCCCTGGGAAATAGGTGCTATCATTATCCTCATTCTACATATGAGTCAACTGAGATGGACAGAAATTAATTGACTTGCCCAGAGTCACACATCTAAAATGTGTCTGAGGTCAGATTTGAACTTAGATCTTCCTGAGTCTAGGTATTGCATTTTATGATCTACACTGCCTAGTGATCTCTATTTTAATATTTCTGTGAATGGACACACACGTGCATATATATACACATATATACATGTTTATATACATATGTGTGTAACATATAACACACATGATTTTTCTTCCCTCTTCTGAGTTCATCCCATTCAAATTCACAGTTATAATATTTCTCTCTGTCCCATTCTTAAATACTTTTTCCTCTCTTTGGCCCACATTTCTCTGTTTAAATCAGTAGTAAGTAGAGAGCATTCACCACCAGTGTCCTATGCTCAATTGAATCAGCTTCTTTGTTCTTCACTTCATCTTCATCCCTCCCATCAGACCCCAATAATAATTTCCTATATTTCCATTTTTCCCCTTTTAAATCACTCTTCATAACCCCCATTCTGAACTTAGAAGATTTTTTTAATGATTAATCACTTTCTGAATCATTCCCAACTCTATTTCTTTCATGTGTCCCTGTTGAGTTCAATATGTTTCTACGCAAAACTCTTTGAGTGTGTATGTGAGTGGGCATTTTACTTTCCTTTGATCACTTCACATAAAAGTGAGGTTCAAGTGACTCCCATTTCTATTGTTTTATAGACTTCTTCTTACACACATTAATTATATGAGTTTTTTCTTTCACTCTTTCTTCATTTTTCTTCTTTATTTTACCAATTTTCCCTTTCCTTTCCTTCCTCTTCTCAAGATCAGAAAATTACAACAGAATTATTTCTAGGCTCTCTCCTTTATTTAAATTTGTCTATGAACCATGATGGCATTAGAATTCTGAAGAGACATCTCCTTTATCCCTATTAATGTAAATACTTCATCCTTATAAAATTATGCACATACATTTAAGCCTTTATCTTTCTTTTCATTTTGATTTCTGTATTTTAAAGTTTTTATTGAGTTCTGAAAAAAAATACTTGGAATTTCTCTATATCTATATCATTAAAGGTACATTTTTCTTCTTTTAAGAGTTGGTTGGTGAGAAGTCTGGGAAAATGGTGGAGTAGGTCAGAAAATTCCAAATTGTCAAGATTTTTTCCTACAAAAAAAAGTTAAAATTTCAGCTATAAACATATGTAAACTTTATTGTAGTCTTTTAGGGAAGAGTGGGGGAAGGGAAAAAAAGAACAAAGTTAAAAAGTGTGTAGCAGAGAACAAAAGAAAACTCACAAGGAAGAAAAGAAAAGATGGACAATTCTCAACACAAGTATTATTTATCATACAGGCTTTCTTGAAATGAAAATTTATTGTTACATATTTAGAATCCTCTCTTATGTTCTGCTATGTGCGCACTATATGCTTTTCTCCCCTTTCTAATGTTGCATTTACTTTACAATATCTAAGCTTATGATATGTTTTTGTTTCTTTTCTCTATTCTGTATTAGTTTTCTGGCATCTGAGTAAAATAAATAAATAAACAAAAATATAAAAGAGTTGGTTGGTGATTTTTAAAAATTATTTTCACTTTGCCCTCTTGTTCTAATATGTCTTGGAAGTGTTCTTTCATATTTTCTTTAAAACTATATCCAGAGAGGATTCTGGGAAAGAGGACTGAGTAGGTCAGAAAATTCCAAGCTCTCAAGATTTTCCCTTACAAAAGAGTTAAAATAGCACCTTAGGGTGAACAAAGTGTGGGTGGAGATAAATGAGAACAACGGCATACGGCATAACCAGGGTCCTCCTGCGACAATTTGAGAAGATAGGAAGAGAAATTCCAGGACAAAGTTTGGTCCCTGTGAAGAGTAAACACCTTCAGTCTGGGTTCTGTTTTAACAACAGGTGCCTAGCTTCTTTAACAACAACCAGCAAGGCCTGGCTTTAGTTGGTTTGAGAAATTGCCTCAGCCCCAGCCACCAGAACTTTCACATCTGGGATAGTGAGGAGAGAAGAAATAAGACAGTAGGGGCATAGGGAGGGGGGAGAGGACAAGGGAGGGATCTTTAGAGGGGAAGGTGAAGGAATAGGTAAAAAGGGGTATAGAAGGGTGTTTAGATTTATGAGAATGGGAGGATAGGGCAGGGTTCCTTGGAGAGGGTAGGCAAATCAAGGAGGGCTAGGTGGTGGATAAAAGTAAATTAGAGGAGGCAGGAGGTATAAGAAACAAGAGATATACACATACAGAAAAACAAAGATCAGTAGTAGAATAGGTTTGCAAAAGTATATATCTATATATGTATGTATATATGTGTATGTATATATCAATAGCTATGGAGAAACATAACTAAACTTTATTGTAGCCTTCTTGGAGGAGGTGTGGAGGAGAGTATTCATATATTTATAGCTATAGAGAAACATAAATTACCTTTATTGGGGCCTTCTTGGGGGTGGGGAGAGAGGAAAAGTAGAACAAAGTAAAAAAGTGCACAGCAGAAAACAAAAGAAAACTCACAAGGAAGCAAGGAAAAGAGGGACAATTCTTCACAAAGTGAGTATTATGTTTCATATAGACTTTCTTGAAATGAAAATTTATGGTTACATATTTTGAATCCTCTCTTATGTTCGGCTATGGATATGACTTTTGATTTTCTTTCTAACCTTGTATTTAAGTTCCAATATTTAAGTTTATGATATGTTTTTTTTTCTTTTCTATATTCTGTATTTGTGTTTTGTGTTTGAGTCTAAAATAAAATTTTTGGGGAAAAAACTGTATCCAGATTGGTTATTGGTCATGTTTGTCAT
Organism: Petaurus breviceps papuanus; assembly: GCF_028583685.1. NCBI lineage: Eukaryota > Metazoa > Chordata > Mammalia > Diprotodontia > Petauridae > Petaurus > Petaurus breviceps. The sequence goes on from NW_027187351.1 coordinate 8,146,668, forward strand.
ATAGCTCTATGATTTTTATAATATCTCTCCTGATCTCTTTTTCAAGTCAGCTGTTTTTTTTTTTAAGCAATTAGGGTTAAATAACTTGCTCAAGGTTACACGGCCAGGTGCTTCTGGGTGGATGCTAAGTGTCTGAGCCTGGATTCAATCCCAGGTCATCCCAAATCTGGGGCTGGTGCTCTTACTTGCTGTGCTACCTGGCTGCCTAGGTCAGTTGTTTTTGATAGGAGATATTTTAACTTCCCTCCATTTTCAGTCTTTTCATTTTGTTTTTATGGTTTTTTTTTAATTCTCCTGGAATCATTAATATCTATTTGATTTATTACAATTTTCAAGGATTCTGTTACTTGGGTAAGATTTTGTATTTCTTGCACTTAGCTATTAATTATCCTTCAAAACCTTTCCAATAGAGCTTTCATTTCCTTTTCAAATCCTTTCCTCTGGTACCATTATTTCATTTATAATGTTATCCTTTAATTCTTTACAAACCTCTTTTAGGAAACACATTTGACTTGTTATCACTCTGTTTTTTTTCTTTCCTTTTTTTAAGATTTTGCTTTTAAATGTTTTGTAGTTATTCTTGTATTCTATCTATGTGAGGGACTTTATTGTGGGAAACTTCTGTTTGGTTATTTGTTACTTAAATCTTACTTAAAGAATTGTGATTTTTGTGTATGAGTGAGGGTTGCTGCACTTCTGGAAATAATATAACAGTCTTTTATAGTCCTGCTGTGTATTTTCTAGCATCCTGCTTCTATGTTCTTCAAGTACTGTGTGCTTTATTATTCACAGATCTTAAGAGTGATTCTGGTTATGAAGCTGAAAAATTTTAGTGGGTCCTAAGCAGTCTGATCTAGGGCATTGTCTGAGCATTTTCTTTCTTAACTTTCCAGTCTCAAAACATGGATTTTCGTCTAGGCAAAAATATTGAAGACTTTCCCTTCTGTGGAGCTCCAGTAGACTGTTACTGGCCCCAACCTAATCCTCATCAGCTAGTTAGAAGGCTTGTAGGATTATAGCACCAGAGCTGCTGTCCTACTGTCATATGAGGTTCAGAGAGGCAGAATTTCTCACCTATGCCTAGTTTCAACTCATTTCTGAGGCCACTCATTCCTATTTTTAGAGTCAGATTGACAGTAATAACATTTGAGGTCATACAGGAAGCATCAGAAGTAGAATTTGAATGCAGGTCTTCTGACCCCAAATTCAAGACTATTTCCATTCTAACTAAATGTATCCTGTTTCACCCATTTATTTAGGAAGGGAAGGGACTGGGTAAGTCAGCATATTCTCCAAATACAATGGCTAACATATTTAGACATGGGCAGGGGGGAATGAATTTCTTCACTGCCACTCATGCAAAAAATACCCATCCCTTGCACCTATGCTATAAAAATTGTTATAAATCAAAGGGTTTTGCTTTCTTCGATGTTGTTCATTATGTGATGCTTTATCTTTCTATCTCTGTCTCTATTTCTGTTTGGTTTGTTGTCTCCTCTCCCTCTACCTCTCCTTTTCCTTCTCCCTTTCCCTCTTTCATCTCTGTCTCTCTCTAGCTTTGTGTGATTTTGTGACTTTATTGTTTTATTGAAGTCACAGAACTGAAACTCCCTCAACTAACACAGATAGGAAGATGTTATATATTTCAATTTAAAAAAAATTACCAAAGGACAATAAGAGGTTAAACAAATTCCACAAATGATATAACCAATGTGTGTTGGAGGTAGAACTCAAACCCAGGTCTTTCTGACTCCAGAGTTTCAAGCTATAACATACTGCCTCTCTTAAGCCTTACTCTCCTTAAGGAATCTAACTCTAAATTAATTTATTTCCATTTATCTTTTTCATCAAATGAAATATTTGTTCTAAATGTCCATTTGTTTTGATATATTTCTCTGCTTATGATCCTTTTATAACATTCTCAATTTAGTACAAAATACATCCTTAAGAAAATATATTTGAGTAAATTTTCATGTTAAAATCACATGAATTAAATATGAGAAGCAAGAAAAATCATAAATCTTCATTTACGGTACACTCAGGAAAATAACTCAGGTTTTCTTACATCTCCATTGCATCTTCCTCTCTGTATATGAGTATAATTTCTGTTTTACTCAAGAATTTCTAAATGTTAGTAAAAACACCCCCTCTATTGTGCAAATAGGTGAATAGGAGAAGTTAGAATTCAAACTGTGAAGGTTTGGGCTGAATAAAATTCAAACCAGAAGTATTTGAAGAGTAAGAAAAAAGAATCAGAGGCAGTTTTTTCACCGCTTGATTTCTCCTTTCATTTCCCATCTCAAAGTGAAGTCAGTTCCCCCAATAGATTCATAAAACTTCTCTCCATAAACATAGGGAGGCAGAGATGAGAAGAGATTCAGTTTCTAGCTGAGTCTTACCTTTCCCAGGTCTTCAGTATGCATCTGGTCACATCCTGCATGCTCACATAAAGGAGAAGTCAAGCCAGTGGAAATGGAGAAAGGCAAAGCTTTATTGGCAAGAGAGGCATGTTGTTACATCTCTCCCTCCATCTCTCTCTAGCTCCATCATGCTTCAGCCCTTGTGGATAGCTTGTGATGGAAAGTAGGGGGCCAATCAGAGAACAGGGAGACTCTATCAAGAATAGCTTGCATACTCCTGTGCACTTACCCTTTGACCGTGAGATAAATATCAAGGTAACAGGATATTTGCATGACATCACACAATCCAGGCCTCAGCATTTCCTAGAGGTCAGGTCTCCCTGACCTCAGATGAGATAAGCACTAGTCATGGAGTGCCCTTTTACCAGACCTGAACACAGAGAGGCTGTCTGAGACCTTTGGGGGGCAGCAGACCCCAACATGTGGAGGCTTCAGAGAGGGTAGTCAATTAATAGCTGTGGCAGCTGAGAAAACCCTTGCAATTGGGAAAAAGCCCTCCTTTTTGGTAGCAGAGTTCCACTCTGGCAAAAAACCAAAAGTCAAGTAATTAAGTGGCAACATGAGCAAGCAAAGGAAGCAAAGCAAACATGGCAATCCAACCTTACACTCCTATTTTGGGGACAAAAAGGATCAAAACATAGAACAGGGGGAAGACAATGAAGTCAGAACTCCTGCACCAAAAGCTTCCAAGAAAAATATAAACTGGTTACAGGCCATAGAGGACCTTAAGAAGGATTCTGAAAACCAAATAAGAGAAGTGGAGGAAAAAATTGAGAAGAGAAATGAGTATGATGCAAGAAAATTATGAAATGAGAGTCAACAACCTGACTGAAGAAAATAATACCTTAAAAAATAGACTAACTCAAATGGCAAAAGAGGCTCAAAAAGCCAATGAGGAGAAGAATGCCTTAAAAAGCCAAATTTGACAGATGGAAAAACAATTTCAAAAACTCACTGAAGAGAATCATTCCTTCAGACTTAGATTGGAACAAATGGAAGCTAGTGACTGTATGAGAAATCAAGATGCTATTAAACAAATCTAAACAAATGGAAAAATAGAAGGCAATGTTAAATATCTCATTGGAAAAAACATTGACCTGGAAAATAGATCTAGGAGAGATAATTTAAAAAAATTATTGGACTACCTGAAAGCCATGATCAAAAAAAGAACCTAGAAATCATCCTTCAAGAAATTCTCAAGAAAAACTGCCCTGATGTTTTAGAAGCAGAGGGCAAAATAGAAGTTGAAAGAATCCACTGATCAGCTCCTAAAAAAGATACCAAAAAGAAAACTCCTAGGAATATTATAGCCAGGTTCTAGAGTTCCCAGATTAAGGAAAAAATAATACAAGAAGCCAGTAAGAAACAATTTTAATATTGTGGAAACACAATAAAAATAACACAGGAACTGGCAGCTTCTACACTGAGAGACTGAAGGGCTTGTAATATGATATTCCAGAAGTCAAAGGAGCTGGGATTAAAAGAAAGAATCACCTACCCAGAAAAACTGAGTGTCATGTTTCAGGGGAAAATGTAGAGAACTTTCAGGAGTTCCCCAGCTCCACTAATGAAATGTTCTCCTATATTATTTCCTGAAAGGTTACAGGGCAGATAAGCAGGAGGATGTATAACCTTGTTTGGATATATAGAACTTTTGGGGTCCCTTGGACCAGCTAAAGGAATATTCCCCTTCCCTATACAATTACCTGCAATGTTATAGGGCAGATAAACAAGAGGGCTTGTAATCTTTTTTTGTTTATGCCTCTGGATATGGTCCTATGATATTACCCTACTAAAAAACTAACCTTAAGCAAGGGTAAATAGTAAACAAGATTAAGGGAGGGTCCTTGTACATTGTCTGCATTCTTTTGGGGTGTCTACATTTTTTGGGTCATGTAGACCTTCTGTTGGGGGGTATATAAACTCTGTGAGCCCCTTTTTTTTTCTTTGGTTCTGTATGAAATGCTCCTGTAATAAACAGACAATTTATTACACCGCTGTCTCATTATTCTCACCACTTGCTAGCCCACCAACTGCACTGGCTACAGTAAGTGACCCCCACAACTCGGGACATCAGGACTGCTGTTGAGTCTCTAGTGATGGACACCCAGGATTTGCCGGCAGGAAGTGAGCCCACATGAAACCTGAGGTACAATGGATTTCTTACAAGGTAAGGGGAAGGCTCTAGAAGGGTTTTCCTTGGCACACTCAATTTTCATAATCAGAGCTTACAGTGATGTATTATGGGACGGAGCTAAGTGAAGGGCTTAAAAGATGAGGGAAATGATCTGAGAAAATTACAACTTATAGTGTGTAAGAAAGGGATTTCAATTAAGAAATGGATTCTGAAAAAAAATGTTAAAATAGTCTATCAGGAAGCCCCATGGTTCCCTAGTGTCTCCCAGATCAGAGGACCTGATTGGGAAGCAGTGATTTTGCTATTTTTGCTCCTAGTGGGACATACTTGAGCAAGACTTATGACAGCTGTGTACCTGCTTGTTGAGGAGGGAGGTATGCATTCATGTGGGGAAATCATAGCAATGTAAATATCACCAAAACTGATAAGCATTGCAATGTCACATACATTAACTGTAAGGTTTCTGAAAGTCATGATAATACTTCTTTGGGACAATTGCTCATTGTTATATGAAGACCTAGTATGGTTATGATACCTGTAGAGAATGAGCATTGGTTTCACTCTTCTGCTGATCATTCTATTGCTCAAATTAATCACCTATTGGGTTTCAGTCAAAAAAAGAGGTATATTTCCTGTATTGTTGTTGGGATAATTGCTTTAATTACTACTGTAGTGAGCATTGTTGCTGTGTCTATATCCATTAGCACTCTGCAAAATCAAATAGTGAAAGCTCAATTTTTACATGAATTATCTGTCAATGTTTCATGAGGATTTTGTTACCATCAGAAATCAACAAGAGTTTTTTATAGCAATAACTCAGCTTAGAGATGATTTAATTGCTATGGCTGAGGAGATTGAATTAATGAAATTTAGACAAAGGTTAATATGTGATTTATATATATATATATATATTTCTTTATGGTAAACAAACAATATAATGAATCAGAATATAACATAACTAAAATTAATAATCATCTTAATGGGCTATGGGGTGACCATAACAAATCCCTTGACATAAATGATTTAGAGAATTTGGCTAGCCTCATGGACCATGGAAGTCAGCAGTCACTACTACCAAATTCAGAGGCAAAAAACATTGTTGATTGGATAAAGAGAGCTCAGGGAATATTACCTGGACAAATACAGCAAATTAATAACCTTCCTAGGAATTGGGGTGGTATTACTTTTTTATGTACTTTTTTACCCATCCTTATCTCCTGTTTTTCTCATATCATTCAACAAGTGGTATATAATGTCCAAATGCATGTTCTGCCTGCAGCCTTTTAAAATAATAAATGTGGGAGATGTAGAGAACTTTCCGGATTTCCCTGGCTTCACTAATGAAATATTCCCCTCCCCTATATTATTACCTTAAAGGTTACAGGGCAGATAAGCAGGAGGATGTATAACCTAGTTTGAATATAAGAACTTTTGGGGTCCCTTGGTCCCACTAAAGGAATATTCCCCTGCCCTATATAATTACCTACAAGGTTGCAGGGCAGATAAGCAAGAGGGCTTGTAATCTTTTTTTGTTTATGCCTCTGGATATGGTCCTATGATATTACCCTACTAAAAAACTAAGCTTAAGCAAGAGTAAACAGTAAACAAGATCAAGGGAGGGTCCTTGTACATTGTCGGCATTCTTTTGAGGTGTCTACATTTTTTGCATCATGTAGACCTTCTGTTGGGGGGGGCATATAAACTCTGTGAACCCCTTGTATCTTTGGCTCTGTATGAAATGGTCCTGTAATAAACAGACTATTGATTGCACCCCCATCATTATTCTCACCACTTGCTAGCCCACCAACTGCACTGGCCACAGTAGGCAAATATAGTCATTCAATGAAATAGAGGACTTTTAAGCATTCATGATGAAAAAAACAGAGATGAATAGAAAATTTGACATTCAGATACAAGGAGGAAGAGAAGCATGAGAAGGTAAACAGGAAAAAGAAGTCATAAGGAACTTATCAAAGTTAAACTACTTACATTCCTACATGGAAAAACAATAATTGTAACTTATGAAACTTTTTTCAGTATGAGAATAGTTGAAGTGAATAGAAATGTGTGTATATATATGCATATATATACATGTGTGTATGCATGTATATATACATATATGTCTATATAGGAGGGTATATGGACATGAATACATATGTGAGTGTGTGTATATATGTGTACAAGTATATATAGACAGAGGGCAAAGGACCTATTGAATAGGAAGGGATGGTACTTAAAAGGTGAAATTGAGAGGTGAGAGAGGAATGTAATGAGAAGAGATGGGGAGAGACAGAATAGGGTAAATTATCTCATATAGAAAAGGAAAGGGAAAAATATTACAATGGAGGGGAAGAAGAGGAAGGCAAAAGTTCAACCTGACTCTCATTGAATTGCATTTAATCTCATAGAGATCTACCATGCCCTGGGGGGGAAGATAGAGGAGAGATCAGATTCAGAGAGGGGATATTCAGTGGGATTGCTGCTTTGGGGTGGTTGGTAGGGGAAAGACGGGGAGAAAATTTGTAACTCAAAATCTTGAGGAAATGAATGATGTAAACTAAAAAATAAACATAAAATTTAATTTTAAAAAAAGATCATGGCTTTTGGGTAATCCAGTAATTCTTCAATTATTTCTCTTCAGTCAATTTTCCAGGTCAGTTTTTTTTTTCTCCAATAAGATACTTAATATTTTCTTTTATTTTTTTTTCATTCTTGTGACTTTGTTTCATCTTTTCTTGATGTCTTATGGAGTCATTAGCTTCCACTTGCACAGTTGTGATTTTTAAGGAATGACTTTCATTAGTGAAATTTTGTACCACTTTTTAATCTGTTGACCAAATCTGGCTTTAAGGTATCTCCTTCAGTATTATTTGCCACCTTTTAAAACAAGCTGTTAATTATCTTTTCACAACTTTCTTTGTTCTAATTTCTTTACATTTTTTTCCTCTACCACTATTATTTGATTTTGAAAATAATTTTCTATCTCTTCAAAGAATTCTTATGGGCTTTTGTTCAGTTCACATTTTTAAATAATTTTGAGTCTTTGCTTATGGCTATTTTTACTTCATTGTGCTTTTGTGAATTTGCACCTTAATCTTCCCTAAAATTATAGCATCTTTCTATGGTCAGATTTAAAAATTTTTTTGCACAGTTTCCCACCCTATTTCTTGATTTTGATCTTTATATAGAAGTTGGGCTGTGTTCCTGGCATGGGTTGGGAAAGTGGTTCTGTCCCAAGTTTCAAGCTTTTTTGCCCTGCTATTTTTAGAACAATTTCTGTGAGTTTGGATGTTTTCAGTACTTTTAAGGTGATGTGATATGGGGAGAGGTGTGGTCATTGCTTTCTTGATACCAGTATGTACTCTGTTCCTCACCTAGGAACGGTCCCTGATCTGTATTTGCAATCAGTACTGCTCCTTAGGGCCTCTGCTCTCTCTCAACTGAAATAATTACTCTTCACTCTTGTATTGTGGCCCAGGAGTGTTATAGGCAATGGAGTTGCCAAAAACAAAACAAAACAAAACATCTGGTTCTGAATCCAGTACTAAAACCAGAGCCCCCTTTAATTTCTTTCTTAATTGCTCCTAGATTTTTTTACTTTCTCTGGCTTGAGAGTCTCTGAAGGTGCTACTATTTCTGTTGCTACCATCCAGTCTCACCACAGGTATTATATCCACACAGGATCTGAGTCCCCTTTACCTCCATGCCTCAGATCTCTCTTTCTGAATCTTTAAGTTGACTTTCACTGATAGAATGTGTCACCTTTCCCTTTTGTTGGCTTTTCCAATCTAGAATTCAATTTGAGATGTTGTTTGGAGGTGAATGTCAGGAGAACTCTGTTGAGTACTCCCTCTATCCCAGTATCTTGACTCCACTCCTGTGAATTTCCAATTCTTTCTCCTGTAACTCTCATTTTTTTTCCACTTCCCTTCAAATATTATATTTCCATTTATAAAAGAAAAATTCAATTCTTTTTTAAAAATCTCATTGCATTTCTCCCAGTAATTCTAGTTGAATTTGGATGCAAGTTGTGGTTTCCTTTGAGACATTGCTTTCAGAAGTTTGAAGTCCTTCTCTTCTTCTGGGACATACAGATCATAAGTGTCTGAGCCTGGATTTGAACTCATGTCTTTCTGACTCCAGACTCAGCAATCCTGTCCACTGAACCATCTAGCTACATCCAGTGTACTTATACTTTGGGAAAATATTCCATCTTCCTGATTCCTCACCAACCTTATTTTTTAACAAGGACTAAATTTTTTTTTAGTTCACATTTCTGGACATCCCTCTACATGTGCAAGCAAAGGTACATTTTTTCAATTATCTGCCATCTCTAATTTGTGGCATATATATGTACATGTATATGTATATAAGTATACATATGTATATGCATATGTGCATATGTATATGCATACACATATGTATATATTTATTATTTCCCTATCTACATGTAAAAATCATTTTAACATTCTTTTTAAATATTTTGAGTTGTAAATGCTCTTACTTCATCTCTTATCTACTCCCTCACTGAAAAGGCAAATAATTTGAAACAATTGATATGTGTGCAGTCTTACATAACTATAAAAGAAAATATGGACCCACCCTCCACAAATTAAATAAAATAATTATGCTTCTATCTGCATTCAGACTCCATTAGTTCTTTATCTGGAGGTGGATAGTATTTTTCATCATAAATCCTTTTAATTTGTCCAGGCTCATTGTATTGCTAAAAATAGCTAAGTCCTTCACAATTGATCGTTGTACAATATTGCTATTATTGTGTACAACATTCTCTTAGTTTTGTTCACTTGACTTTGCATCAGTTAGTGTGAATCTTTCCAGGTTTTTCTAAGAGCATCCTGCTCATCATGTCTTATAATATGATAGTATTCCATCAAATCATATACCACAACTTGGTCAGCCACTCCCCAACAGATGGATTCACTCATTCCCCAGCTGATGAGTCATCCTTTTGAATGACATACCTTAGATCACAGTATCTAAAGATGGAAAATAAGGTTATTTATTCAACTTCCTACTTTTTTTTCATAGATGAACAAACAGGGTCTGAAAAATTAAATGACTTGTCAAAGGTCACAAAGCATTTGTCAACGTTACAACTGAAGCCTTCCTGTCACTAATTCTCCTCTCTTAATCTTATTCTATCATATTTTAATTTAACTCCTTCTAGCTAGTTCTTTCCCTCTTCTGCTGTGGATTTCTTTAACTTAGTCAATGACTCAAATTAGCACCTCAAAGTGTTCTGTGACTATTTTTTTTCTTTTTTAGGTACAACTCACAATATGCACTTTTTTATTAGTTACAAAACTAAGGGGTCTTATTTGGTTATCACATAATCCCCAGTTATTTGATTTCCTGCTTTATGAGTTTTAACTTCACATGTTCTATAAACAATCACATGCAAATGAAACAAGGAATCACAATTCCCAGTTGTCTTAGTGATTTCTATCATCAGAAATGCCTTCTCAGGTCTTGATTGGTCCTCATAACATTCTGTTTTTTTCACACTATCTGAAAACTCTTTTTTCACATTAAACTTGTTTTTCATAAAAACAAAAGTAATTTTTGCCCTCTATCTCAATTTTCATTTTTATACACACATACATACAATTTTTTCAAATAGTTTTAATTATATTTATCTAAGAATGTATTATCTGCCCTTCGCTGCAACCAAATTGATCACATATGAAAAGGAAAGTTCTTTATATGAAGAAATTCTACATTTCTTAAGATCTAAGAGATAATTGCAGTACCTGGTAGATTAAGGGGACTGAAACATATGATTACACATTTTGAAAAATGACAGGAGTATCCATGCTCCTAAAATGACTTGCTTTTATTCCAAATCCAAGAAATATCTTATGGAAATATCTTATGAGAGATAATATATGGGTTCTATCAGCCCCATTGCTGTAAAGGCACTTGTATTAGTAAAATTGAGCATAGATGGCAAATGAATATAAGGAAAAAAGCACAAACAATTGTCATAAATTGGCCATTTTGAGCTTGTTCCATGTATTTCTTGTTGATCTTTTTTGCTGAGTCAGTATTTGAGTTTCCATGTTAGCTATATCTAGAATCACTTTCTCTTCAACCTTGAATTGACTTCCCCCTTTCTCTCCCCTTTTCTCCCTTCCACATTGGAAATTGTCTGATTGGATTCTGAACTAAATCCCTCAAATTTCCTAAGAGTCTCACCCAACATGGAACAGACACTGAAGTCAACTCCAAGAAGATTAACTTAAAAAAAATGTTCTGAGTACCACCTGGATCTTTGGAATAAGTATATAGCCCCACAAGGACACTACTGTGAAATATATTTGTGCCAATAATTTTATTTTTTTTAAAATCAGTTTCCTTACTTTAAAGTCTCGCTGCTATTTGTACATTCTGCTTGACAAAGCAGGACCTATTTTGGTTAAAAAGAAAAAAAATATAGCTCCATTTATAGTCAGAGCACTTTATTTTGTTGACACCTACCTGATACTATGGTTACCTTATTCTTTTACAAGTAGAATAATGGCTAATTCCTATGTTGTAAACAATACTATTTTTAACCCAATTTCCAAAGCATGCTACACATGCTAGGTTTTTTAAATTGAATGAAAGATATGGGGAGCTATACCCAAGAAATAATTACAAATGATTATTTGAAATTATACATTCAGATAATTGCTAGCCCCCCAAAATCATAATTTCCTCATTTTGAAAAAGCAGAAATAGTATTAATCCATTCAATCCATTAAACAGAGTGGGGAGCTTTACTTCATCAAAACCATTCACTCTGAACAAAAGGCTTTATTGTTTCCCACTTTAATGCCTTATCCACATTTTGAGATCAAGCAGAAATGCATTTATAATGTTTTAATTCATACCTTGACAGAGGCTTTTCTGCAAGTAAATAAAGAGAGGAGAGTGTACACAATTAAGGTCTTTCCCACAGTGCTACCTGATTTATTAATTCTGCCCATGCCCAATGATACTACTCTATGCTATGTTGGTACATAGCACCAAAGTAATGAAGACTTAGGAGACATCTCTTATTAAATCTTTCCAGGGAAGCATATAGCAGGAGGCCTAGCAGGAAACTAATAAGTAGCATTGTAAGTGTGAATGGGTTTATAGATTAGCAAATAAAAATTTGTCTGTGCATGCAATTCCTGTATGGCAAACAACATTGGGGTCTATGACCTGAAGTACTCAACCCTTGATTACTTCCTGCCAGGCTGTTCTGGGTCTTTTCATTCACTAGTTATTGGCCTGACAGTTCCTATAGCTTCTGCTTTTTTGTGATTTGCCAATAAAGATATATGATGTAAATGGAAAGGACATTAATTGCATTGATTAAAGGAATCCAACAAATCAAAGTTGGTTTGTTTGATTGGCAGAATGAGGAGGGGAGTCACTATCATGATACAAATTTAACAAAGAATAATAGAATCCTGTTATGGCTAGGGAACCCAGAAAAAAGGCCACCAACACCCTCATTTAATAAGTGAGGAAGCTGAAGACCAGAAAGGAAAAATTAGTATCCAAAGATCACACTAGTGCTAAGGACCAAGGTCTGCTGAATCACAGGCTAGTGATTTTATTGCCTTTGGGGGCAGAGCATGAAAGGAGTATAGTGCCCTCCATAAAGGAACTCTTTTCTCCAATGCAGAGCAGGAATTTGATGGGAACTTTTAGTTTTCCATAAGTTCCCTGGGGCACTAAGAAATCAAGATAATATTCCCTGATAATATTCTTAATCCCTATTAGAGGAAGGATTTAAACCATATCTTTCTAATTCCAAGATTGGTCCTCTATCTATTAGGCTAGCCTACCTTTTCCCACTATATCATGTTGACAACATTTTTGGTATTATGCACTGTTAACTTATTTTTAGAGATCCATTTTTCTGAATATAGTACCTTCTAGCTGTTTTTAACTGGCTCAAAATAGTGAGTGGATTAACAGGTTAAAGTATTTTTTTTTCTATAGCAAGACATTTTAATTGTGTTTTATTGTGAATGAGCTTAAGATGTAGGAGAATATTTGCTTTTATGTGTGGGGTTACTTAGATCAGGTTAGTCACAGTTTCTTACCATAACACAATCTACTTTTGTGATGGGACATAACCAGATGGTTTGGATTCTTCACTGAACCCAAGGAGAGATCATAATATCTCCCATTTACATAGAGCTTTGAGGTTTGCAAACCATTTTACCTGTCTTATTTCATTTTATCAAAGTGAAAACAACCCTGCAAGGTTGGCACATTTATCATTGACATTTTATAGAGAGGGAAAGTGAGGCGGAGAGAGGTTTTTCTGAGGCAAGATTTGAACATAGGTCTTTTTGGCACAATCAAGTACTCTATCCATTAATTCTTATTGGGGACGAGGATGATCTCCATTAGTGGGATGAGTGGACGGGATGGAAGAACTGAACCTGAAAAGAATATTCATTGTATTGGGAAAGAAAGATTCAAGGAGTGGATAAAGCATGAGGATAGGGAAAGTTACATAGATAAACAAAATTTTCCTTATTGCCTATTTTCCCCAGGTTCTGTGCCAAAGTGAACCAGATGGTGACCTACTTATCTTGTCATTCTCTATTCTCTTTACTACTGCTGCAAAATTTATGATTATGAACCCAATCTGAATTGATTTTACTTTAGACGTAAGTGTCCAGATAATGTGTTTTTAAAGCATGTAGCTAATGAAGCTTAAAAAAGATGGCTAATGCTAAAAAAGAAAAGAAATGAAAAGGAATGAAGAGAAAAAAAAGGCTTCCCAAACACAGTGTGTTTTCCTTGCTTGATAGGGCTTTAACTGCTTTTCTAAAGGAAAATTTAAGCATATCATTAGAAAAACCCCTAGATGATCATTCCTTTCTATATAAGCATGTGTGTGTATTTGTGTGTGTATATATGTGTATGTGTGTAGCAGCAAGCACCCTAGCATACCCAGGGTGGCTGCCAATTAAAGAAAAGCAACTCAAAATGGTTTAACAGTCTTGCTTAAAAGAATATATGTCATTTACCTAGTTCATGGGGAAAAGGTCAGCACCCCAAACTTCAGAGAATACAAACAAGCTATGAGCAGAAGCTACAAGAGAAACATATCACCAGACAGGCTTCCAACTGTCTTACCATTACATCCATAACTAGTCAGTTACCAGAGAGGAAAGAATCAACATCTGGGTTTTCAAAGATGGGGAGCTCAACGGCTACTCAGAATCTCTTCTGGCAAATCATATAATGTCAAATGTCAAATCACAAAACTCTTCTCAAAATGAGCCCCCAAACAAAATCTCACATCAGGGAATATATAGTCTTCTCCTGGCTCAGAGAATGTCACAACCCTCTTGACTCACTGCCCAATCACAAAGCACCAAGGTGTGGGCATTCTTGAAAAACAAGCCTCAAGCCACAGGCTCCATGTGACCACATCCAGCCTATCAGGGGGCAGAGTATATTTTCAAATCAAGACTATCAAAAGGCTTTGGTGCAGGGAAGATCTTAGATTCCCATTCCCATAACAATGTGTATACACAAACACACACACACACACACACACACACACACACATATATATATATACATACATATATACATATGTGTGTATGAGTGGAAAGGATGTAGAAAGATTACATGAGAGAAAGGAAAGATTGGCTGCAAGGAGGACAATGAAGAAGTTATAATAGCTAACTGAGAGGAGATCAGGGTAATAAATGCACAGGGTGGGGATGACATTATTCAGAGAGGAGAAAGAAAGCAAAAGATATTGTAGAGATAGAATCAACAGGACTTGGTAACTCTTTGGGTAGAAAGGAGAAAGAAGAACAAAGAATTGATAAAAAAAATGATTTTCTTGTTTATTGCATCTTTGATTTCTCAGTTTATGGAGCTCCTAGTAAATAACTTTTTCTGCCAATAAAAATTTCATCTGATCAGCAATTTATGCTTTTTGAGAGAAGAATGAGTAGCTTAAGAGGATAAGTGGCTTGCCAAGAGAACCACAATTATGCATCACTGTTGGGCCTTAAAGATAGGCCTTCCTGAATCAAGTCAGCTTTCTATCAGTTATGTAACACTGTTCATCAAATCATGATAATATTTAAAATAAAAATTAAATAACAAGCTACTGCTCATAATCTCCCAGATCAATAACAAATTTAAGAATAACATTTTAAGAAATGTTGCCACAATCATCTCAGAGTTATTTTGGAGGTGGAGAACCTAAAAAAATAGGTTGATACATCTACCATCAATGTTACCCTATCTCCTTCTGGAGTTTGCCAAAGGTACCTCAAGTGAATCTGAAGAATTTGAACTTATTTCCCTATCCCAATCCACACACACACACACACACACACACACACACACACACACACACATGTTCACTTGTACAATTTCCCAAAGAATATTAAATACAAAAGAGTAAAAACAGCTTAGAGAATTGTCTTTCAAACAATTTTAGCTAAACTCCATAAGTTAAGCTGAGAAGAATGAGATAACTCCAAGAATAACAGTAGCAGCAATAATAATGATGATAATTAGGGGCGGCCAGATGTCTTAGTGAGTAAGAGCACCGGCTCCAGTGTTGGGATGACCTGGATCAAATCCGGGCTCAGATACTCAGTACCACACCCAGCAATAACTGGCTGTGTAACCTTGATCAAGTTACTTAAACCCGATTGCTTTAAAAAAAAATGATAATAATATGGATAGGGACTGAATCTAGGATTGCAGTGGGGTACGGAACATTCAGGTGAGAAAACTTTGCCAATGTGATTTGATGCCTCTTCTGTAACTTATAGTCTTAAAGGGTTGCCAAGAACACTGATAAGTTAAGACACTTGTCCAGCAGCACAGAGCTAATATATGTTAGGGGCAGGGTTTCACTCCAAATTGTTCTGGCTTACAGGCCAGCTCTCTAACTAAAATCACTCATACTGATGATAATAACAATATTGATGATAATAGTCAATAACCCAAGGTAGTCCACAATGTGAGGGATGGGCAATGGCAAAATTAGTTAATGTCAGCCATTGTGATGTATAAACAATGGGGACTCCACTGTCCAAAGAAAATTTTAGTGCTGAAATTCTCTATCACAGTGCATAAATTACCAGCAAAGCACTTTATGAACTTCCTTTCAGAGAAAGCTTCTTTGTATCTTTTTAATATCATAATTCATTATATCATAGTATCATAGATTTGGAGCTAGTCAGAGGTCATCCAGTCCATCTTCATTTTACAAATAAGAAAAGTGAGCCCCAGAGAACTCAAGTGAACTGCTCAAAGGCACACAGGTGGTAACATCAGGGACAATTGAAGCAAAGCTTGTTATCCTTTAGGGAAAGAGTTGAAGTTCACTATTTTTCTGCCTAACCATAAAACAATTTTCAATGATCCTAAATAGAAATAGGCAAGCATACAAATTTAAGAGAGAACTATATCTTTAAATCTTCTTAATCACATAATGCACATAGATGACATGAGTGTACATAGATGACATATTGCTCTATTAAAACTCATGCATTAAGCTAATTTTTCATCTTGTGAAATGGCTCCTTGATACTATTTATACTAAGAATAAAATAGTTAATGTACTCTCAGGAAATATAGTTACTTTAGACTTCAAGTTTGAAACCAGGGGTAAAATTGAACCCATGAATAAAAATCATACTTAGAAATGCCTTGGCCTCTTATAAAAAGATCTAGTATTGGATGATACAGATGTTGATCAATGGAATAGATTAAACACAAAATACAGATGTAAATGACCAGAGTAACCTATTTTTTGATAAACCAAAGATCCAAACTATTGTGGCAAGAACTCACGATTCAACAAAAACCACTGGGAAACTGGAAAACATTCTGGGAGAAACTAGGCATAGACCAACATCTCACCTCATATGCCAAGAGAAGCTAAAATGAATACATGATTTATATATGAAGGGTGATATTATAAAATAAGTAGGTGAACACAAATGAAATTACCTGCCATATCTATGAAAAGGGAAAATGTCATGGCCAAATATGATCACAATAGGTAAAATGGATAATGATATGTGATAATAAAAAAGTTTTTGCACAAACAAAACCAACACAACAAATATTTAAAAGGAAGAAGGAAAGTGATAGTAAAAAAAAGCAAGTTTCTTTGATAAAATTATCATTTCTCAATTTTATAGAGAATGGAGTATTTTTTAAATGAAAGTCATTCCCCCAATGATAAATGGTCAAAGGATACAAAAAGGTGTTTTTGTAACAATTCAAAGCTATCAATACTCATATGAAAACATGCTCTAAATCAATAATAATGAGAGAAATACAAATCAAAACAACTCTGAGGTATCATCTCATTAGATTAGTTAACATGACAAAAAAGAAAATGACAAATACTGGAGGGGATATGGGAAAATACATACACTAATTCATTGCTTTTGAAATGTGTCCTCAATAACTGTGTGTTGAGCTGTGAACTAGTCCAACCAGTTGGGAAAAATTTGAACCTGAAAATAAAAATTAAAATAGAAAAGAAATATCTTGGTCTCCTCAAGTTAGAGACATGGAACATAAACCAATCAAGAATAAAGTTATTAAATAAAGTTAATTAAAGTTATTAAAGAATGTCAAACCCATGTTTTAAGAATTACAGCATATATGGCCTCAGACACAACACAAAAACTAGCCATATGACCTTTGGCAAGTCACTTAACCCCAATTGCCCTCCAAAGAAAAAGCAAAAGAAAAAAGAATTACAGCATATAATTATTTTAATATATCCATTTGTACTTATAAAAATGGATCATAACAGATTTCATCAGTATACTACCAAAAATCCAAACAATATACACAGGGTTCATTAACCTAAAGTAGCTATGAAAAAAATGAACACTTCATCAAAAAGGAGGAGAAGACAATGTCATAGAGGACTATAAATGTATAAAAATTTATATAAGTTATGTTGGAACAAGGAAATGTCATTTCATTGAGAAATAGTAAAGACTGACACAAGATACATGCTATCACTTTTTTTGAATGTAACAGTAAGTGGTTTATCTCCAGTTGGAGCCCATGAAATAGCAAATTTCCATGTAGAATCAAAAGTCCCTACATAGGCTACATCCACATGAACTCAGCAATAGGATGAAAGGAAGCAGCATATAAGTGGTTGAGTCATACTGATTTATTTGCTGAAAAGGAAAGGTACCTTTGGCAGCATTTAAGCTCAATTCATAGCCAACAGAGATCAAAGATGGATTCTCCCTAAGGATCCCAGACTCACTGATCAACATAGAATATCCAATGAGTAGAATCTATTCAACACAATCACTACAGGCTGTAAAAATTTAGTACCCAACCAAATGGTTAATAAAAGCACCTTAGGATGCAAACTTGTCTTTCCTTCTCCTCCCCCCATCCCCTGAGAGAGTGAATAAACTCAAGCTTAGCCCAGTTTCTAATACCACCAATTGCTATCGAAGTGCAGCATCACTGCTAAATGAATCTTTGTCTTACACAACTGAGTTGGTTGCCAAAGATTTATTCCTGAAGGTCATTAGTTATTCCTTGGTATCAATGTTAAGGGGGTTTAATATCCTAGACTTTGGCGTACTAAAATACCACGATACTCTGAATTCCATAAAACAGAATATACACTCTCCTTACATTTTGAAAGTAACAAGATCAAGAGTGTCAATCACTTTATCTAAACAGAAGTGAACAAATTCAGAGTCCAAGGACCTAGGCCCATTTCATGGGACTGCATGGTCTCAGAGGGGAGAAGGCCTAAGATTCTCCACTCAGAATGCTATCTCTAACCAGACATCATCAGAGAAATTGGAGAGATACACCTAGAAAAAGAGGCTAAACTGAATGACTCAGGCTTGTTATTGTTAGTGATGTTTTGAAGGCATCCCCTGTACCAACTACATAGCCAATCAAAAAAACTTTGGTTGGAGACAGGAATCTCCACATATACTCCAAAGTCTCTATTAGGCATTTTCATGGCAAATCATCATGGCTCTCAAAAGCAGGTTCATCAGCTTTTCCATGTAGAAAAGTCAGAGAGGTGCTCTGACTATATGCCAGTTCCAGTTAGAGTAGTACAGGTACTTTTTGTCTAAGAGGCTCTTGTGAAACTAGTCATTGTGCTATAAGAGACCACTGAATAGATTATCTCCAGGCTTGGACAATATCTCTCTTTAATCTATAGTGTACCCAACTTCCTTATGGAATAAAGAGGAGACAAGAGTGACAATTTTATCTGAAGGACAAAATTCTATATTAATTTCTCCATCTAGATGTTCTTTTGGTATCTCAAACTCAATATGCCCCCATACTAAACTCACATTCCTTTCTAAATTCTAACTTCTTCCAAATTCCCATATTTCTGTTGAGGATATGAACCCTAGAGTAAAAATATGAAATCTTACAATTGCCCTCAGATTTTT
The DNA here is from genome assembly GCF_028583685.1 of Petaurus breviceps papuanus. Taxonomy (NCBI): domain Eukaryota; kingdom Metazoa; phylum Chordata; class Mammalia; order Diprotodontia; family Petauridae; genus Petaurus; species Petaurus breviceps. The sequence goes on from NW_027187351.1 coordinate 8,165,693, forward strand.
GTACCATGGTTTAAATATATAGGTGTGAAATGCTGACTGAAGACAGGATGCAATGTAAAAATTTGGTCACACTGTATTTGCCAAGTTTCATGCAAATCTAATAAAAAAATTTCGAGTTTCAAGTAAAGATGAGAGACAAATTTGTCTATTTATTTGTATAAAAAACTTTCTTTCAAATGACCTTATTGTCTCCTAGAAAGAATCATAATTACTTTAAATTCAGATATATTAGAGGAATATGTGTATCTCTTGCCTTTAAGTATTTTTCCACTTGTTATGAGAAAATATTTTAACTTCCCTCATCCTGAAAATCTCTATTTATTTCCTATTTTTCTCATGGCTAATCTTGATGGAATGTTTATCCTAACTAATGCTGTGATTTTTCAGGCCAGTGTATTACATCCTGAGAGCTCAAAGCATCGAGTGTTATAATACCTATGGTTGCCCAACTGAAACATACATATTTTCTACATAATAACTATTCTGCTAAAAATATGAGGAAAACTGTGTAATTTTAAAAGCCGCAGTAGATTATTTCATCACTACTTTTGTCTGCAAAGTTCTAGGGTGGGGAAGAAGAGGGAGAGAAAAAGGAAGGTTGCCATATTTTAAATTTTGTTGAAATATGAAGCTTTTCTCCAAATGACCAAAATTTTATAATAGAGGTCAAGAAATTTGAATAGCATTCCCTGGATATACATTCTGACCAAGGACTTGATTGTATTCATTAAGAGAACTTCTATTCCATGTACCTATATCTCAATTTTCAATGTGAAATCTCTTGAAAAAGTTGGCTAAACTGTATACTTCTGCTTACTTGCCACCCACACCATCATCAGTTTCTTTCATTATAACTGCAATCCCTATTATTTTCTTGAATTTCTCTTTCACATGTCACCCATAATTTTCTAATAAACAAATCAATAACACTTTGTTGAAACCTTGTCCAGAATGCTGACACTATTGAGAACCCTTTCTATCTAGATACTACTCCCTTCATTTCAAAGACACCTAACTCTCTTGATTACCCTACTATCTAAGTACTGTTTCTTTTGCATCTCTTGGTTCTTCAACATGTTCTTTACCTTTTAAGATCATCTTAATAAGGTAATCTTTCTTAAATATATTTTCAGCACTTTTTTTTTCCTTCTCTCTACACCACGGTCAAGAACTTGTGACTTGGAGGCTCCGTATGACCCTCTAGGTCCTCAAGTGTGGCTTAATAAAGAGGACCTCAAGTTCCCATTAATAAAAGAATTTGGTCTGTGAAGTTTGGATTCAGTCAAAGGGGAGGACTTGAATATCTAGAGGGCCCCATGTGGCCCTCGAGGCTGCAGATTCCCCACCCCTGCTCTGCACTCACTCCTTTGGTAATTGCTTTCACTCCAATAGTTCCAACTATCCCCATTTTTTTTCAAATGATTCCCAAGATCCTATCTTTATGCAGCCTTATTCTTGTTCAAGAGCTCCAGACCTGCATCTGTAATTCCCCATAATTGCCTGCATCTGAATGATCTCAGCAACTCAATCTTAATAAACCCAATTATGCGCTTAAAGCATGCTTCTCCTGGTGGTCTCACAATTTTTATTGGTGGGATCAAAGCTTATCCAGGTTTTCATATTCAAAACTTTGGTGTTGTCTTTGACTTTTCTCTCCTCCCTATTCCTGCTTAATTAAATATTTTTTTTTGTACTTAACTAATTACTAAAGCATATTTTTTCTACTTTCCCAATATTTCTCCTATTAGTAGAAATGTGACCCTCCCTCTCAGTACCTATTAAGTAAAGATTATCCTACCTCCATTCTCTTTCCTTTCCATTCCATTTTTTTAATCTCACTTCCATTAAAATCTCTAAAAAAATAAATCTAGCTCAGAAATTTCAGTGGCTCCCTATTACTTATTAAGTGAAGTTCAAAAAATTTTCCTGACATGAAAAGCTCTTTATAAATATGGCACTATCTTGTTTTTTTCAGTCTTAGTTCCTCTATGCAATGTAGTTCAGACCAACTAGATTATTTTCTGATCCACCAATATATACTTTCAGATTCCTACCTCTGTACCTCTGCTCGACTAAGCTAATATCTACAATGTCTTCTTAAATTCCTATTTTGAAACTCATTTCAACTGCCATCTCCTGTATTAAATTTTTCCTTAACTCTTCTCTCCATTTACAACTATCTAACTTTACCACTTAGACCAATATGTCACATTGTTTTGCAATTACAGCTAGTTTACTATATGCTGCATTCCCCTTCTATACTGTTAGCTTCTCAAAAACAAAGATATTGTATTCACTATTAAACTTTGTACCTCACTCCTAGTGTCAAGATATGTGTGGCACTTTAAGCCATTTAATACTCATTTGTTTAATGGAACAATAAGTACTGAATGCATTTCATTCTTCAAAGAAAAAGTGAATATTTTATCTCAATTAATGATAACACATAATAGCCAAGACAATTTCAACCAGTATATGGTAAGATTTGAAATGAAGAGGTATTTTGCACTATAAGACAAATTGATGTGTTGATTCCATGTCTGATTTAACCATGATCTATTAATTAATAGAAGGAGCTGAAAGCTTGGAGGAGGGACCAAGTAAATCTACTGGGAAGGACAAGGATAAGAAGGAACCACAAGCTAATTCTAAAAGAGGAAATGTGAGAGATCACTAACTCAATGATTCAGTTGATTTCTGCTCCTGGAAGGATGATTCTGTTAAAGGGAAAATTGTAACAGCCTCTCCCTAAATCAACATCTCTTTAAGGTGGAGCAGACTGAGCCCTAGACCAGAAGACAGAAGACCTTGGTTCAAATACTATCTCTGTTACTACCTGTGTGACCTTTGGTAAAGTATTTCATTGTTTTAGACCTCAGTTTCTTCATATGTAAAACTGGAGGGTTGTATGTCTATAAAATCTTTTCCAGTTCTGTATCTTATGATCTTATGAATCTGTTCCTGCTAAAGCTGAGATATTCATTAGAATATCTTAGATATTATAAAAATATTTTATTAATTCTCTGTGTTTCTGAGATAGTCTTTCCCTTTTTGATCCATATTATACTCAACTATAAAAGTGATTTTCCTAAATTGTTTTACTCCTTTATTACTCCTTTACTCAATAGATTCCAATGATTCTCTACTGCCTTTAGGGTCATACATACATTTTTTTAACTTTTAAAGTTCTTCACAATATGGCCCCACACTAATTTCCCAGATTCATCAAATATATATTATACCCTCTCCCTCATTCTTTGGTCCAGCAAAACTGGCCTTCTTGCTTTCCTCACATGGCATTATATCCCCTGTTTCTTCTTTTTTTCCTATTGGTGCCCCTTAAAGTTGGAATGCATTCTGTCCCTCCTTAAAATTTATGAAAACTTTGCTCATGTACCACAATTTATATCACTCTTTTCTTAATGTCCCACTCCCTAACTTATAAAGTACCCCCCAGAAAAGTATTCTATTTATTTTGTGATAACTAGTATCAATTAAAGATGTGTGAGTGATGGGTTCAGTTCCCTCCATCTGGCACATATTAGTTTTGGGAGCCCTGAAAAACCACTTAACCTTTTAGTGTTCCAGACAAATCTCTTAAGACATAAGTTATAAAAAATGTGTTGGTATGAACTGGTAGAGGAATTTTTCCCTGGAAGCTCCTTACATGGGTGAAATATCGGGTGTGATCCAAAAATATATTTAATTTTTAATTTGTATTTACTTAGACCATGGGATTCCTAATCTGGTTCTGATGCAACTTCAGAAGTGAAAGGAGGTGAGTTTTAATTGGTGGACAGAATGTGAAGAATGATGTGATGTTGCATAAGAAGCAAGGGATAAGGAGCATAATAGAAGTGTCTCCAGACATTCTTCAGGAGACACATGAGCAAACACTTTGGAATCTGTAGACAAAAATCTTTCTTTTATATATTCTCTCCTCCAATAGAATATAAGCTCCCTGAGAGTAAAGATTTTTTCATTTTTGTGTTCATATCCCATTTCTAGTACCTTTTCTGACACTTAGTAAGTGCTCAGTTATTATTTGTTGATTGACTGAATAATCCATTCCTTAAAGTATGACTTGAGAATTTGTAGTGTATCCACAGATATTATAGGAGAGATGGAAAATGAATCAGCAAAGGAGACTGTGAAAGTAACAGTCACCCAGGCAGAAAAATTGTGAATGACCCATGTCATAGAAGCAAAGAGAGTAAAGAACATTGAGAAGAAGAAATTATGAAAACCTAAAGATAAGTTAAAAATCATAAGGGCTGAGAAAAGTCCATTGGATTTAATAGATGACAAATGATCGGTAAGCTTAGAGAGTACAATGCAATAGAGTAGTGAGGTTAATCAGAAGTCAGATTGCAAGGTCTGTAAAGGGGTAAGGAAATGAAGGCAATTTCATGTAGACAACTTTTTCTATGAAATTAGCTATGAAGCAAAGCAGAAATCTAGAATGACAGCTTGAAAAAATGGTAGGGTCAAGTAAGTATTATTATTTTTGTAAATATTTTTAAGGATTAGGGAGATATAGATATAATCAGAGTCATTGAGAAATGAACAAACAAATAAATAGAAACAGAAGATAAAAGAAGAACCTCCTGTAAAATATGGATGGGAATAAGATCAAGTAGATAAGTAGAAGAATTATTGTTGGAAAGTATAAGGTCACATTTTCTTCAGAGACTAGAGGAAAGGAACAGGTATTGGGGGATGATCTAGAAGGTTTTTGATGTATGGAATAGTAGTTCAGAATTGATAAGTGTCTTCTATTTTCTCAGAAGGTAAGAGGCTAAAGCCTTTGATAAGGAGGGAATGAAGATGAGCTTGAGAAAACAGAGAAAGTGAGATAGTTAATTAGGAAAGAAGATTAATGGTCATGCAGGATGGAGGGACTAGTCAAAAGTAGGTAACTTCAGTTTTTAGCGGACCTAAAAGACAAAATTGTGGAAGCAGGAACTATCTTTTATCTTTTTTTTGGAAACTCTTCTTAAGACATAGTATATGCTTAATAAATGTTCATTGACTAACTGACCAGCTAACTCTGGGAGTATTCAGCTTTCCATAACTAGGAGTAGATAAGTCAGATGGTGGTGGTAATGCAAGGATTGGGTCTATCAAGGCAGAAGGAGCAATAGAACAGGCATCAAGGGATTATGGTTTAGAAGATACTGTCTACTATATATTCAAGACTATGAAGGGAAGAAAAAGGCCAGAGGAAAGGTCATGGACTAGGGAAATGGGAAGATTAAAGGGACTGGAGATTGTGGAAGGAGAAAGTAAAACAGAAGAAAATATGGAAGGTTAGAAGTATACGGTCAATTAGGGAATTTCAGATTTTAAGGTCATTGAAATAGCACAGTTTTGAATTATGGTAAAATCTAACACTATCTATCCCTATGAGTAGCTGAGGTGAAACAAAGAAATAATTTCCAGGGGAAGATTTAGTTTGATGAGAGTTAGGGATGTTTGGAGGACCATCACTATGAATATTGAAGCTCCTGAGGAGGAAAACATGATTTGAGAAGACCAGCAATCAGGCCAAAACTACAAGAGAAAAAAAGATAGTGACTCTGGGGCTGGTAGATGATGGAGAAAGGTATAGATAGGGTAAAATAGAAGTATACATTGGCTGTAAAAAAAGAGAAGCTTCTAATTGATAGAGACAATATGACTGTCTGGAAGGGCAGTGAGAAGCATGGAGTTTACCTAGAACAATTCCTACATCATTGTATTAGGGGTCATAAGAAAAGAAGCAACCAGAACTAGATAGGGTAGCCAGGGATGTTATTTGTTCACAAGTGAGCAAGATTCTGTGAGCACAAGAAGGTTGAATGATTATGAGACAAAGAGATTTAGAATGAATGGAATATTTGTTAACAACAGAGTAGAGATGCATGGGGAATAATGAAAGGGGAAAGAGTAGGAGAGGGACAAAAAGGCATGAATGCTCACAACAAGTTGCGACATCCACACACTCTGGCAAACTGGTCACACTCCCTAGGACCTCCACCGTAGACAGTGATCCAGATCCAAGCAGGTTAAGGCAAAAGCGATTACTGCCCAGACTGGGTGCTTGGCCAGGAGCTCTGAAGCAGCCACATGGCAGCAGCTGCACAGCCACCACAACTCAGCTGCTTCTCCCTCCAGGGGGCAAAGGCCAGAATGAACTCCCAAGGTCACAATTCCCAAAGGCCACAGCGCACTGACCTTTCACTTTGTCCTTAGCATCTATGGGTTGATAATTCTGGAAACCAATACAGCTGCTGGTGATCTGAAGTCCCTCCAGCTGGCAGCTGGTTGTGGCTGCCGTGAAGGTAAAACCTCCAGTGAATGTGGGATTGGGCTCGACTCCCAGATGGCTGCACGGGCCCCTTCCTGTCAGCCTACTGGGCTGTCTTCAGCAGAAAGTTATCTTCTGTCTGTCATTTTGTGGGTTCTGTAGTTCCAAAGTTTGTTTAGACTTATTTTTACATGAATTGGAGGAGGTGGAAGTGGGAGCAGTGCAGAAGTCCTGTTTCACCTCTGCCATTTTCCCAAAAGCCATGATCAAAGAAAGAGCAAAGACATTATACTTCAAGAAATTATCAAGAAAAATGGCCCCAATATTTTAGAACCAGAGGGTAAAATGGAAATTGTAAGATTCCACTGAACACCACCTTAAAGAAATCCTAAAATGAAAACTCCAAGGAATATTATAACCAAATTCTAGAGCTCCCAAGTAAAAAAGAGAATACTTTAAACAGATGGAAAGAAGCAATTCAAATCCCATAGAATTAGAGTCAAGATCATGCAAGATGTAACAGTTACTATTTCAAAGGAACAGAGGGCTTGAAATATGATATTTTGGAAGACAAAAGGTCTGAGATTATGACCAATATTAGCCTATATGTGATAAATGAGCATAATCCTTCAAGGGAAAAAATGTTTGTTTGTTTTTAATGGGATATAAGACGTTCAAAGCATTTCTGATGAAATTACCACAGAGGAATAGAAAATTTGACTTTCAACTATAAGACCTAAGAGAATCATGAAAAGGTAAAAAATGAAAGAGAAGTCATTAGGGAAAATAAATGTTAAAAATAAAATAAATAAAATACGACTCAACTATATTTTAATTCCTAAACCAGGGAGACCAAAAACAGAAAAAAAAACTACAGATAAATTTCCTTAATGCATATCTATGTAAAATTTTAAAATAAAATACTACCAATGAGATTACAGCAATATATCACAGAGATCTTACACTATATCCAGGTGGCATTTGTATGAGCAATGAAGGGTTTTTTCTATATTAAGAAAACTATTAATAGAATTGACCATGTGAATAACAAACAAAAATAAAACATATGATTATATCAATAGATGCAGAAAAATGCTTCTGAAAAAAAACATACCCCTTCCTTTTAAATAACACTAGAAAGAGTAGGAAACTGGAGTGGGGTTTTTTTTTTTTTTTGCATTTTGGAGAGGGGAGGGCAGGGCATTTGGGATTGAGTGTTTTACCCAAGGTCACATGGCTAGTAAGTGTTAAGTATCTGAGATTGGATTTGAACTCAGGTCCTCCTGACTCCAGGCCTGGTGCTATATTCATTGAACCACCTAGCTGCCCAATGGAGTTTTCATAACATGCTAAGCACTATGTGTATAAAACCAAGAGCAAACCTTATCTGTCATAGGGATACACTTGAAACAATCACAGGAATATCAATCATGAAGCAAGGGTGTCCATTATCACCACTGTTACTCAATATCGTACTAGAAATGCTACCTATAGCAATAAGACAAGAAAAAGAAATAGGAGGAAAAAGGTGATGAGAAAACAAAGCCATCACTCTTTGCAGATGGTATGACTGTATACTTTGAGAAGCAACTAAAAAACTAATTGGAAATAATTAACAACTTTAGTAAAGTTGCAGGATATAAAATCAACCCACATAAATCTTTAGCCTTTCTACATGCTATCAATCAAACCCAGAAGAAGAGATAGAAAAAAATTCCATTGCAATCATTGCAGACAATATAAAATATTTGGTAGTCTACCTGCCAAGAGATAGCTAGGCACTATATGAACACAATTACAAAACAGTTTTCACAGAGAGACAGATCTAATCAGTTAGAGAAAGAGCCATTGCTTATGAATAGACTGAGAAATATAATAAAAATGACAAGTCTACCAAAGTTAATTTAATTTTTCAGTGGCATGCCAATCAAACAACCAAAGAATTATTTTATAGAGCTACAAAAAATAATAAGACATATGTAGAAGAATGAAAGATTGGAGCAGTTAGGTGGCACAGTGAATAGAGCATCAACCTTGGAGTCATGAGTTCAAATTTGGCTTCAGATGGTTACTAGCTGAGTTACCCTGGACAAGTCACTTAAATCTAATTGCATCCAAGTAAAAAAAAAAGTTTAAGAATATCAAGGAAATCAATGGGGAAAAAATGTGAAGAAAGGTGCCCTAGCACCACCATATTTCAAACTACATTACAAAGTGGCAATCATGAAAACAATCTGTACTGGCTAAGAAATAGTGATTGATCAGTGGAATAGATTAGATACATAATGCACAGTAGCAAATGCTCATAGTGATCTGATGTTTGATAAGTCCAAAGATTGAGATTCATGGGAAAAATTCACCATTTGACAAAAAAATTGCTGGTAAAACTGTAAAGTAGTTTGGCAAAAACTAGGCGTAAGGGGCGGCCAGGTGGCTCAGTGAGTAAGAGCACAGGTTCCAGTGTCGGGATGACCTGGAGCAAATCCCGGGCTCAGATACTCAGCACCAAACCCAGAAATAACTGGCCGTGTAACCTTGAGCAAGTTACTTAACCCCGATTGCTCTAAAAAAAAAAAACAAACTAGGCGTAGACCAGCTTTACACCATATATGAAGATCGTGTCAAAATGGATAAATGATTTAGATATAAAGGGTGATATAAGAAAATCACTCAAGAATTCTAAAATGTACCTGTCAGGTCTGTGGATAACAGAAAAGCTTATGACCAAATGAGATAGAGAGAAGCATAGAAAGCAAAATAGATAATTTTAGGGTGTCTTTTTTTGCATAAAGAAAACTAATACAGTCAGTATAGGAAGGAAAGCAGGAAATTGGGGGAAAATATCAGAAAAAGTGTTTTTTCTGATAAAGATCCCATTTTCCAAATGTATAGGGAACTGAGCCAAATGTATAAAAAAAATCAAAACAAAACAAAACAAAGAGTGCTTAGGTGGTGCAGTGAATAGAGCTCCAGCCCTGGAGTCAGGATTACCTGAGTTCAAATCCAGCCTGAGACACTTTAGAGTTACTAGCTATGTGACCTTGGGCAAGTCACTTAACCCCAATTGCCCTGCCTTCCCCCCTCCCAAAAAGCAAAAAATAAAAATAAAAAACTAATTTATAAAAAAATAAAAGTAATTCTCCAATTACTAAAGAGTCAAAGGATATGAACAGGTGGTCATTTTTCAGAAAAAAGAAAACAAAGCTATCAAAGGCACTTGAAAAATGATCTAAATCACTACTGATTAGAGAAATCAGTAATACAATAATAAAAATAAAACAACTCTTAGGTACCACCTCACATTTATCATATTGACTTAAATGACAGGAAATGAAAATGAAAATTTTTAAAGGAAATGAGGACACTAATGCGGTGTTGGTGGAGCTATGAATTAGTCTAACCATTCTGTAGAATGATTTGGAACTACACCCAAATGGATATAAAAATTTTCCCATTGCTTGGCCTGGCAATACAACTACTAAGTCTGCATTTTAATGATACCAATGAAAAGGTAAAAGGATTTATTTGTGCAAAATATTTATAACAGTTCTTTTTGTGATGGCAAAGAATTGTAAATAGTGGAGAATCAACTGGGGAATAGATGAACAAGTTCTATAATATGATTGTGATGGAATACTAGTATAATATAAGAAATTATGAGTTGGATGTTTACAGAAGAAAAAATAGGAAGAATTACATATGAAGAGATGCAAAGTGAAGTGAGCAGAACCAGGAGAGCATTGTACACAGTAACAGCAATATTTTAAGGATACTTAACCATGAAATACTTAGCTATTCTTGGTAATAAAATGATCCAAGACCATTCCAAAGGACCCATGATGAAAAACTTCTTCACTGATGAATTCTAAATACAGATTGAAGCATACTTAAAAAAATTTTGGGAATTTTTTTGGTCTGTTTTCCTTTATGATGTGACCAATATTGAAATATGAGTTTCATAACTTCATATGTAAAACTGATATCAAATTACTTGCTTTCTTGGGGTACAGGGGAGTGTGCCAAATAACTTTGAAACTAAATTTTAAAAATATTAAAAAATTTACATGCAATTAGAAAATATTTAATGAAATAAAATATATTGAGAAAGAAAAAATCACAACTTGGAACAAGAGGTACAAAATCTTGCCAATGATACAAATTCCTTGAAAATTATAATGGACCATATTGAAGCTAATGCCTTCATTAAGCAATAAAAAAAATTTAAAAGAAAGTAAAAAAAGTAGAAAAAAAGGTTAATATTTCATCCAGGCTAGGTAATCCAATGTCTAGAATGTTAGGTCTAATCTGGAATCAGACATTAATTGTGGGACTTTTGGTGAGTCAGTCCTGTTTGCCTCAGTTTCCTTATCCACAAAATGATTTGGAGAGGGAAATGGCAAATCACTCCAGTAGCTTTGCCAAGAAAACTTCAAATGGTTTCACAAATTGTTGGACATGATTGAAACACTGAACAATAACAACAAAATATCTCATAGCTTGTAATAACTGACCTAGAAAACAAATTGAGGGGGGAAATTAAGAATCATTGTACTACCTATATGCTGTGAAAAAAAAAGAAATAAGCCTGGATATCATATTTCAAGAAATCTTAATAGAATACTGCTCCAATCTCTTAGAATCAGAGGGCAAAGTGGAAATAGAAACAATCCACCAGTCATGCCTTGCAAGATACCCTAAAATGAAAACTTTCATGAATATCATAGTTAAAATCAAGAGCTTACAGGTTACAAGAAAATTCAGGCAGCCAGAAGGAAAAAAAAATATAAGTAACAAGGATCCCCAGACAGGATCACACATAGTTTATCAGCCAATATAAAGGAGAGGACAATTTGGAATAAGGTATCACAGAAATTAAAGTATATGAGTTTACATCCATAAATTACATACACAAGAAAATTTGGCATAATGCTAGTCAGGAAAGATATGCACCTTTAATAGATTTCCAAACATTCCTGATAAAATGACAAGATCTGTAGCAAAGTTTTGAAGTTCAACAACAAGAGTAGAAAGAAACCTAGAAAAGTAAACATGAATGAACAATCATAAAAGACTAAACAAAAGATAAACTTACAGACTAATATAGGGTCACAATACATTTGTTCCCTTTGAACACTATTATCCTCACCAGGCTTCAAAAGTAGGATTCTGTTAAACAAGTCATGAGAGTGGTTCAGTTATATTTTTATGATCTTAAGAAAAGAATGGAAAGAAAGGAGAAGGAAAATACATGGGGTGGGATGGGGAAGAAAGAAAAAGAAATTTAAGGAACTTATATAATCAAGACAGCTTTATAACATATAGATAGCTCTATAACAATGATGAGGGTGAAGATGGGAGTGGCTGACACTTAAAACACATATATTATAATGGACCATATTGAAGCTAATTCCTTCATTAGGCAATAAAAATTTTTAAAAGAAAGTTTAAAAAGTAGAAGAAAAAGCAAATATTTCGTCCAGGCTAGGTGATCCAGTGGCTAGAATGTTAGATCAGGAATCAGTAACCTGGAATCAGACAATAATTGTGTGAACAAAGACATACACCCAAAGAATTGGGTGCAGACATATATTTTGCTTTATAGGGAAAGAGGAGAAGGAAGAAGGATTAAAAAACTAGAGGCAAGGTAGATGAAGAGAGAAATTAGTACTAAACAAAACATTTTATACACACACACACACACACATATACATACATATAACTAATTTTGAAGTAGCAAAGGACCAGAAACAGAGGCGGTGTCCCCAGATTAGGAATGGATGAAAAAGTTGTGGTATATAAATTTGATTGAATACTATTGTGCTGAATTCTTTACAGCATAATGAGCCAGAATTCCAGAAAACTAATGAGGAACCATGTTACCTACCTCCTTCCAGATAGAGAGGTGAAGGATTCAGAATGCAGCATGAGAAACATTTTTCCGGTGATATACCCAATATAGAAATTTGTTTTGATCAACTATGCATATTTTTAATGTTTTTTTTCTTTTATTCTCATTCAGAGTTGAGGAGTTGTTATGTGAGGATGAGAGGCACATCTTAACTGGTTAAAACAAATACACTATTTTTTAAAAAGAAGCAAAGGGGAGTGGCTAGGTGGCACAATGAATAGAGCACTGGCCCTGGAGTCAGGAGGACTTGAATTCAAATCTGGCCTCAGATATTTAACACAAAAAGCTAGCCATGTGACTTTGGGCAAGTTACTTAACCCCTATTGCCCTCCAAAAAGCAAAAAAAAAAAGAAGCAAAAGACATCTATAAAGGACACTAATCACAATGAAATCCATATAGACAGGGCAGTAGGAACTCACCATTTAGATGTGTTTTGTGAATATCACCACTACTCCCATTGGTGAAATAGCAGGCCAATTGAACAAATATTTAAGAATATAGTAAGAAATTCCCAAACAGTCCAAGTCTCTGGATGTTTTCTTTCATGTAGATATCTTGTCTAGATAAAAACCAATACAACAATAGGAGCAACAGTCATAGCAAATAAGAAGAAGAATAGTAATGACAAAAATAAACATAGCTACCATTTATGTAGGACCCTAAGTTGCTCATGCATAACCAACTGCCACACTCCCAGCACAGTCAGAGAAAGGCAGCAGAGGTGGAATGATATAGTCTTGATTCAGGATGAGCTGGATTTTGATCCTCCCATAATTACTTATTAGTTTTACAATCCCAACCAAGTCATATTAACTTTAGTTTCTTCACCTGTAAAAGGAGTATAACAGTAGCATTTATCTCACACTATTCCAAGGAATATATGAGATTGTGCCATTAAAGCACTTTGTAGATTTAAAAGCTCTATATAAGTAAGAACTACAATATTACTCCTCCTTCTCCTGCTCTTCCTCATATCAGGGACTAAGGGGAGTTGATAAAGGTCAGGTTCAGAGTTTCTAGACAGTTGCCCCCAAGATCTAAAGAGGATAGATTTTACAGATGTCTGAATTTGATCAAAAAGGGGCAACCAGTTATAGTTTTCACTAGGTGGGATGGGACCTGGACAGATTGCTATATTAAAAGTCAAAACTGCTGAGTTCATATCCCACATTTGACGATTAATACCTCTTTGTCTTTCAGTACATTACTTAAGCTCCTTGGTTCTCATTTTTTCTCAACTATAAAATGAGAGGGTTGAGGGTGATAACCTCTGATCCCCTTCTACCTCTAGATACAGAATTCCATGATCCCATAACTTATCATTAGAATGTAGTAATGGAGCAGAATTCAAAAAAAAAGGTAAGATAAACATGGTCAAGGATTGATAGTATCCTATTCAAGAGACAGCCACAACTATCCATTTTGACACCTGACGTAACTGGGGAGAAATCCTTGGAAACTGTGAAATTACTTATAGGGAGGCTGAAATTAGAGGAGGGCTAGGAGAGTGAAAAGCTAAGCTGGGGTGTGACTAGCGAAAGGAAACACAATTTAATAATTTACTATTTTAGGAAATTACTATTTTAATTTAGGAAACTTACTATTTTAAATAATTATTTTTATAACCTCAGTCATTTTATGCTACTGAAGTTGTTCAAATTTTGTTGTATAAATATTGATGCCTTGGGAGAAAATATTAGTTACCTTGCTCTTGCAAGAAATTATAAACTTTTGTAGAAATATATGATTTTGAAAAGAGAAGAATGGCAGGAAGCAGCTGCTGGAAGTTAAGAGGACTGATTTAATTTGAAGTACACTGGAGTTAGGATTTTGTTGAAGGTGTGTTTTTGAGGGGGTGTCAGCTATGTATATATTTACCACCCATTTCTCTGCTAAAAGCAGAACTTCAAAACAGTTGTCCAATATTGCTGATATTTTCATTTTTTAGAAAACAAAGGGAAAAATTAGGGAAAGTGCTATTCTGGAGTGACTTTGACAACCAAGGAAGAATGCATCAGCAAAATTGAAATAAGCACCTTGAGCCATGTAACTGCTCCCATCTTTTTTTTTTTTGGTAGGAGATTGTTAAAGAATCATGGAGAATACGGAAATGGTCACATTCTCAGTTTAATTAAATTGTAAAGTCTTTAGCAATCCCTTACCATATTCAGGGATCTGTGCTAAATTCTAGGAGTATAAAGGCAAATGTCAATATTGTCTTTCCCCAAGAAGTTTTTACTGTTATAAGAGATAAGATTTGCTTGGAAGTAAGTATAGCACAAAACAGAAGATGATAAGGTTGATGGAGTGGTCTAGACAAGTTGTGATAAGAAATATCATCTTGGAGAAATCACTTTCAGCTGAGAGAATCATGAGTTGGCACCTGAGTCATATACCCTGAAGAAAAGGGATTTTGAGGGAGTATATTACAGGCATGGCAGCTGACCTCATAAAGGCACAAAATTGGGAGAAGGTAGGACAAAATCAAAGAAAGACTATTATTCCAATTTGGCCAGAACATAGAATTCAAAAAAGAGGAATAGGGTAACACAATCCTGGAAAGGTGCATCAAAAATCAGATTGGAAAATTATATTCCATTTTAAATTTCACTTTCTATAGGAGCATTGGCTTGACCAGGGCTATTACTGTCTATAATAAATATGAATGAGAAGAATCTTAATTATTCACTACGAACTAGATCACTTTACAAAATACCAACAAAACAAACATAAGCTCAAAAGATTATCTTTGGCCTCAAGGATTTCATATTATAATAGAGGAAGGCAATGTATTTTAATAGAATGGTGGCCAAGAAATATTGTTTTGGAGTGGAAAGTCAGAAGGGCATAAGAATTAGAGTAAGAAGAAAGGTAATTGAAGAATCCTTGCCAGAAATGGTAATGTTGATGATTTTACATGCACTTTATAGAATAGTGTGGAAGTGAAGAGGAAGATGTAGCCTGTAACTGGGCAAGATAAGAAAAAAATTCTCACCAATAAGAACACACAAGCAGGACTTCAGTTCTAAATGGAAGGAAAGGCTAGAGTCTCAAGTGGCACTAGCATTGATGTGCTTAGAAAGTAGTCTTAAATCAGTTTTGTGAGGAGGATACTGGCCTAAGAGTTAGAATCTGGACATTCACATGAGTTGGAGAGAAAAAAAAAGAATCTGGGTCATTGACTACTATGGTGGGAGATCCTATGACTCTGTGAGACTTCTAATGGGGAGTCCACTGCCTGATGGACAGGCTATATATAAACCTTTATACTCCCTAAATACAAATATCCTGGGACAAAGTACCAGTCATTCCAACGTAGTTACAACTCTGGTCTTGCCCAATATAAAAGGGTCAGGGAGAACAATGACTTGGATAACAGAATAGATTCATCTAGGTTAAGCATTCTTTGGGATTGAGATATGCAGGGCAGCTAAACTGAGTTTGAGTATGTACAGAATTCTGTTATAGAACCTTTGATGTGTTAGGTTATATAGTTATAACTGGTTTTGCTCTCTTGAACTTAGCTTGATTAAGGTCCACATGAATTGTTCCATCAATGTGACCTCCTTCCAAAATCATAAATAACTCATGGTCTTAAAGCACTAAAAATTTCAAACACTGAGCAACAATGATCAACATATTTTTCCTATCAGAATCCCGAATACTGATTTTTTTGTAGGTTCAACCTGGACTCACTTTAAAAGTATTTTTGAACCCCAAAATGCTTTCCAGCTCCCCCAAGCTTCATTCTTGGGCTTGTTTCATTCATTAAAAGTATCACTCAGTGGGCAACCTGCTTCAATAAAAAATAAATCATCAATCCTATCTCGACTTGTTCATCAAGAAAATTATGAGATAGGGAGTTTGAACGATAGCTGAATTCATTCTAAAAATACTAGCAACTTGTTCCACTAGACAATGATATTTAGGTTGAGCTTTTGGTACTCAACAAGGACTGAGAAAGATGGACTAGCTGTAACTGTATCAGGTGTATTTTGTCATTTAAGGATGCCCCCTAACCCTGTACTGGTACCTTTGGTTTGGAGGTATTATACTTATTTCCATAGGGCAGTACTTTGCTATCACAAGGCCACTGATACTGTCTACCACAACGGTGGTTCCTCAGACAAAATGGTAGGTAATTAGAATGGGAAGGAGCAAGCAAAAGGTTGCATGGTGGTTGAGGATGCAATACTGACAACGTATCCAGGAATCTTAGGTAGGCAGAAAGAAGGAAGGAAAGAATGGTGGAAGGGTGTCTTAATAACCTATTACATGTCAGCAGCTGTACTAATCACTTTACAAAGACTATCTTATTGGATCCTTGCAACAACCCTGTGAGATATATGCTATTATTTTCCCCATTTTACAGTTGGGGAAGCTGAGAAAAACTGGGATTAAGTGCCTTGTACTGGGGCACACAGCTAGAAACTGTCTGAGACTGTATTTGCACCCAGATTTCCTGACTTGAGTCCTAGGGCTCTCTTCTTTGCAACATGTAACTGAAGTTTTGATAAATGTACTAGGTCATGGATGGATGTAGAAGCAAGCTTTCAAATACAGAGATCTTCCCAGAAGAAGAGGGGAATAGAATTGAAGCAAGGATGGAGAGAACAGAAAGCTAGGAAAATCCTGAGACAAACTCAATTCCTAGTTCCCAAGGACCAGCTGTAAGAAACAAGATGATCCTTGATTTAAATAACTCCCACTGAAATACTTTCCATAAGTTGCTAGTACTACAGAAATAGTTCATAACTCATTCTCTGGATCATACATCTAATGTGTGTGTGCATGAGTGTGTGCATGTGTGTTAGTGTCTGTGTGTGTGTGTGTGTGTGTGTGAGAGAGAGAGAGAGAGAGAGAGAGAGA
>NW_027187351.1:8182769-8221979 GCF_028583685.1 Petaurus breviceps papuanus
AGAGAGAGAGAGAGAGAGAGAGAGAGAGAGAGAGAGAGAGAGAGAGAAAGAGAGAGGGGGGGGGAGAATTTTAATATTTCCAAAGGTAGAAAATCTTTGTTCTTTTAAGGGCAGATTTAATTTTTCTGAAAAGTCATCTGATGATTACATCATAGATTTAGAGCTTAGGAGCCATTTTTTTAAAATGAGAAGACAAGAAAGGGTAAACAAACTAGTTTCAGCCAATAAAGAAAGAAACAACTTGTAGTAATTGAATAATCCCTGATGTTCCCAGAAAACAGTTAAAATGAATATACTTTACTCTCCATGGCAAAGAGTTGAGGGATAATTAGGGCAGAATGTTATCTTTATTGACATATGTAATATTGATTATGTTTTACTTAATCACTATTATGCACAAGGAAGCATTCAGACTATGCCCTCCTCCTCCACCATATATTGTTATATCACCAGACTATTATATTAGTAAGATACCAAAATGTATTTTTGAAAAGTCACTTAGCAAATAAAGTAGTAGATCAAACCAATAGTACTGTCTTTTACATTGGACTCAGTCTGCTCCTGTGTAAGTAAGGAGGTTGGTTTTATTTTTAATTAGTGATATCAACTATCAATTATTTTTACAAGATTTACATTTCTCAATATATCCTCCCTTACCCCAAATATCTCAGAGAACCATCTCTCTTTTTTTTAAAGCAATTGGGGTTAAGTAACTTGCTCAAGATTACGCAGCCAGTTATTTCTGGGTGTGGTAGTAAGTATCTGAGCCCGGATTCGATCTCAGGTCATCCCAACTCTGGGGCTGGTGCTCTTACTCACTGCACCACCTAGCCGCCCCTAAGCAATTGGGGTTAAGTAACTTGCTCAAGGTTACACAGCCAGGTGTTTCTGGGTGGGTGCTGTGTCTGAGCCTGGATTCGATCTCAGGTCATCCCGACTGTGGGGCTGATACTCTTACTCACTATGCTACCTGACTGCCCCTAGAACCATCTCTTGCAACAAAGAAAAAAATGTTTCAGCCAAATAAACCAATGCTGCAATGTTATATATAGTATTTACAGGACAGCTAAGTTGCTTAGTGAATAGAATGCTGGATCTGGAGTTAGGAAGACTTATCTCCCCAAGTTCAAATCTGGCCTCAGGTACTACATGTGTGACCCTGGGTAAGTCACTTAACCCTATTTGATTTAGTTTCCTCGTCTGTAAAATGAGCTAGAGAAGGAAATATCAAACCACCCCATTATCTGTATAGAAAACCTCAAATGATATCATGAAGAGTTGAACCTAACTGAAAAATGACTGAACAATAAGTGTTCCAGACCCATATCCCACCAAAGAAGGGAGATGTCTTCTCAATGCTCTTCACTGAATTCAAGCTGTCATTATTATATTTACATCTTTCAGTGTCCGCTACTTTATTGTTGTCCTTTCCATTTACATTGTTGTAGTTATTATGTTGCAGTTTCCTTCTTTTTCCTTACTATATTTCCATTAATTCGTGTAAACTTCCCAGGCCTTTCCATGTATGTATGTATGTGTATATATGTATGTGTGTGTAATATTTCTATTTCTTACATTGCAATAATATTCCATTACATTCATGCACCACAAGTTATTTAGTCATTCTACAATATGTGGACAACCACTTTCTTTTCATTTCTCTCAAGTAAAAAAGTGCTATTGTGAATATTCATCATATATTGGGCCTTTAAAAATATTGACCTCCTTTTCTATATATCAAGGAATACAATCTTTGGGTCAAAGGACATGAATACCAAATTACTTTCCACAATGGTTGAACCAATTCTCAAAGCTCTAGCAACAGTGTACCCTTTTAATATAGACTATTATCATTTTTTTAATCATCTCTCTTTTTTGGGTGTGATATGAAACCTCAAAGCTATTTTGATGTGTATTTCTATTATTATTAGTGATCTGGTACAATTTTTCACATGACTTAATCGTTTGAATTTTTTTATGATTGCTTTCTCATATCCATTGACCACTTATGCATGGGGAAATGGTTTCCAGTATTATGTATTTTTTTTTGGTATCCTGTAGTCTTTTGTATCAGTCCTTTATGAGATATATTTGATGACCCTATAAACACACACATACACACAAACACAAACACACACACTCCAAGAACACAAAGGAACTGTTTCACTGTCTAACTAGTTGGATTATCTGTTAATGTATAAAGGCATTTCAACATAATCTAATGGAAATTCTCATTTCTTATGAGATTGACTCGATCCACTCTTTGGTTAAAAGATTTCTCTGGGGATTAGATTAATGGAGCTCTAAGTTTGATTCTAGCTACAAATATTATGTTGCTATTACTTGATTCCAGAGCAAGTTAAGAGTCTAAAAAGTTGAGACTGATTTTCTTATTTAATACAAAACCTGTCTTTGAAGTCATTGGTGCATTCATTCATTTATTGATTCCTTTAACAAACTTTTCTAAAGCACCTTCTATGTGCAAGGCACAGCTTAGCATTGGAGAAAGAAAAGCTTCTATCCTCAAGGAGCATATGTTCTGCTAGGAGAAAAGAGTTTCAAAAGTTTCAGAAACAAATCGAGCAACTAAGTAAGTTTGTAGCTTCCTTAATAGACTATGCTGAAGGGGACTGAACTAACTTGGATTTATAACTTCTGTTTTCATTTTGTGTTGCTTTGTTGAAAATTGTGTCATTAACATGTAATTTTGCACAGATTCTTCCTTCCTATAGCAAACCTACAAGAAGAATTGGCACTAATTTTTAAGAGCATACCTATTTGTATAATACAGAAAACAATGCTTAATTATTATAGAAACAACTTGTAAAACTACATTTTCAATCATGTTTGCAACTTTGATTTCCTTGGAAGAAAGATATCTGACAAATTCAAAGCAGCTTTATTTCTATGTGCTTTCAAGGTGCCATTATGTAAGAATTTATAATCAAAGACCTCAACTGAAGAAAAAAAATGTTACTTCAAATGATCATACACATTAACATGTATTTAAAAAATAAATTCTATAATTTCAAAGTTGTTTTCATTTCTGACTCTCTGTCTCCATCTATCTGTCTGTATCTTCCTGTCCTCCCCCGCCCTCGCTCTCTCTTTCCCTTGTCCCTTCCTCCATCCTTTCCAATAACTTCATATTACTGAAAATTCATATTTTATTTGCCAGAATGATTCATTCTGTAATACATGACTTGAAGTTATGTGGGTATAAAATGGTCCAATGCCCTAAATTAACATACCTATCTCTCCTAGCAGGTATCTATCTCCTAGCAGCATTATCTATCATCCCAAATTTCCCTCAGTAAATTAAAAAGGGTATTGGGGCATAGCCTTCATACCTGTTTTTTTTTAATGATGTAGATGAATACACACAAAATCACTATGTGCTGTTATTGAAATACGATCGATTCATTTTTTGTGGAATTTTTTTCCTTACCCATTACTCTCATAAAGATATTCAGGATTCAGAGACAGGAATAATTAGTTCTTTAAAGCAGAGGTCATTTTTATTTGTTTTCTATGCATTCTTTAAAAGGAAACTTTTATTTTCTCTCTTTAAAATGTTCCTCATATGTCCATAACATTTATACTTGAGATTCATAACTTAGTCTCTAAAATGATCTATAAAACTCCCCAGGTTAGGCATAATGTTCGAAATCTATTAAAATATGACAAATAGCTGACTTTTTGAGTAATTACTTATTTTTATTTCCTTTTTCTTCCTATATATGCTTTTCTGAAAATAAAAGTATATCTACCTTCCCTTCATAGGTTAATGTCAACAATACATCGGGTATTTGTTGACGTTGTTCTTCTGGCACTGACGAAAAACAAGTTTCCAAAGTAAAAGCAATCTTCTAAGACACAAATTTAGGTCATTCTGTATTTCTTATAAATATATAGGAAGTACCTCCATTTTATATCAAATTGAGTTCAAAGTGTTGTTGTGCTGTCTGTACATTTCATTTCTACCACTTAATATTGACTAAGAATAGAGGCATGAAAAAATTTTTCAAAAAATGAGCAAATAGTACATGTTAACATGAATGGGAGATAATAATTTAACACTTATTTAGTGCAACAAGTTTTGCAAAAGATTTTCCTTATAATTATTATGCTCATTTTATAGATGAGGACACTGAAGGGTTAAACACATGCCCATGATTACATGGCTCAAAAGTGTCTCAATCAGAATTTGAAATTAAATGTCTGCACTTCTATTCTTGTATTCCATCTACTTTGCTTTAACATGAATTTTACTATTTTGTGGATAGAAATAGAAAATAAGCATTTAGTAAGAACCTCCAAAATTCCAAGTATTGTGCTAAGTGTTGGGGACACAAAGAAACGTAAAAGATAGTCTTTTCTCTCAAAATAACCCACATAAATGACTAGTTACTACAAATTTTGGCCGGGCACCTTGAAAGATCTATTCAAAGAGAACATTCCACTAAAACTTATGCCTAGTTCCTCTCCCCTCTGTCCCTGTATTTATTATATGTTATACTATGTACTATACTGTGGTATTCTTTCTCAAGTGCTATCAGCTCAAATCCCCATGGATTCTGTTCCCCCACTTTTAGGTGACAGACTAGCTGCTGAGTTCTTTCTAACCACTTAACTTCAATTAGCTTTTAAAAATGGATATTTATTTCCAAGAAATAATAAAAGCAAAAGTCCAGACATTTCGTTCCAATATTTCATGGCCACATACTCCATTATTCCTTCAAAGTCTTTGGGAAGAGAGGCTCAGACTTTTTAAAATTTCTATATATCTGTGGTTCCACAAAGTTCATGTCTATTATGCAGCATTTCAATTCAAAGCCTTCCCCAAAGTCTTTACCAGACACTGTCAACAAAATCCTCAAATCAAGAACAGAAATCTACCAAGAGAGAGCAGTCAAAGAGAATAAAAGACTGAAGTCAACTAAGTCCTTTTGAAGGTGTTTCCAGTTCCGGTTTCCCAACTGCATACAGTCAAAGTTTTATTTTTTTAATGTTTAGTAGACTAGAACCAGTTAACAAAATGTTTTTGCATACTCCAAAGTTTCTCCAACTCACCTTCCTTATGTGTCATCCCAATGATCTGAGAAACCTCTTGAACATGGAATAGTCATCAGGCAAGCAGATGGATGTACTCTGTGCATTCACATCTGCCCCCCCATTATACTTCTATCACCCTTTCAAGATATTATTCATATATATTATCCATATCCATAGTAGACAGGATAATTCTGAGGGAATCATATCATAGACGCTGGACTAAAAGGAGAGAAGAGATTAACCATTCCACCAATAAACATGTATTAACACTAAATGTAGGCAAAGGGATATTATTACTGCCTTAGGAGACCAATACAATGTAGATCAAATATAGGAAACATGTATCTAACCGTTGGTTCATCACTCAAAATCAACTCAATTATATAGATTGTTCCCCAAATCCATAACTCTTTTTGGTTCATTGTATACTCAAACAGATTTCAAGCTAGGAAATCTTGACGATAACTCTTGGTTAGGTACACAAAGATGTGTTACAATGTATCTAAGGGGTATAGGATAGACTCTGTTATACAACATGAGAATGTAGAAAATATCAATGACATAGCCTACAAATGCAGATAGCAAGTAAAACACTCCTCACATTAGCTGGTAAATAATCAACTCAAATATTATTTCTCCAGGTTCTAAAGCCCTTCAGTCTTGTAGTGATACATGATGGTTTATGTTCCATTCAGAAATAAAATGAAATTAAGGTTGCTGTTGGCAGCCTCCTGGCCAACCCATTCTGGAAAGTGATAAGAGTGCCTTCTCAATGGACCCACATAATTTCAGTAACTCATGGTAACAAAGGAATGAAACATTTCATTCCCTTGCTTCTCCATATCATGGCTTTGTCCTTTACTCCTGCTTTTTCTAGGTATGGAGATATCATGTAAAAGATCATCCTCTCTCAGCAACATTAATACTGCTCAGGCAATTCCCTTTCTTTTGATAGATGACCTGATCTTCAAATTCTTAATATTTGAGTTCTTCTCTAATATATTCCTCTTATCTTGATAGAAATCTAGAATATGACATCGTGAGTCCTAGGAAATTCCTCTTGTCTGACAAGAAAACCAGATTCCAGGACTCTAGGACTGGGGAATGCTAGAGAAGGAACCCTCTGTAGCATCATTTGGTTATCTTGTTTCCCTTTCCAGATCTGCCAGGTAGTTGAGAGATTATATACCACTGCCATTCTACTGATGGTATCAGGAGCTCATTGTCATACAGGAATTCTTATCTCAGGAACTCTGTAGCTCTCAAGTGATTTTGCCCCAAGGCAGCCATTAATAGCTCCTAAGGTTTAGGGATTTCATCTGTGAGAATCCACTCATGTGCATTGAGTTCTATTCCTAGAATTGATGTACTCCCACAATTCCTTTGGATCCAAAGAAAAAGATTTAACAGGTGTACTTCAGTAAAAAGAAGTAGTTCATTCCACTTTTGGCCTTTCTTTAACAGTGGAAGCCAATCAATCCATCAAATATCAACTAAACCATCTTTTAAGAGGCTCTCAAAAATTCCAAAGGCTTACTATCCTGTAAATTCCTTAGGTTGATCAGAAAATTTTCTTGATGCATCCCCTACAAATGCAAATGATACATTTTAAAATTTTCATTATAACTACTCATATATATTAATACTCAGAAATCCCCAGAGATAGGAAAAATCAGTGTAGAAGTGAATATATTCAGTCATATCACGAAAGAGTTTTGAGTCTTGAGGCCAACAGATGCTAATCTGGCTTGTTTCAAGAAACAGATTGGGAAGAAAGACAAGATTACCCATGCAGATCATCTATGTTCTTAATATTCTCCCCCCTGAATTTTGTGACACAAAAACAAAGCAGTACAATGACTGGGAAGAAAAATAATGTTTAGAATAAAATGACACATGATAATTTAGAGATGATTTTCTATGTGAAACAGCAGAGTGCAGGGGAATTCAGTTCAGTTCAATTTAAGAGTTGTTTGCAAATAGCCTAATATGGACCAATTTCCTAGGATTCAGAGAAATAAATCAGTACTTGTCTTCAAGAAGTTTATATTTTACTAGCATTAAAATTTCTGACAAGCATTCTTGCAGAATGAAAAATTATCAATCAACAAATATTTGTTAAGTACTGACTGTGATTATTGCTAGGAATATAAAGACAGACATGAAATACTACATGCTCTCAAGGCATTTACATTCAAAGAATAATGGCATTACTAGTGTTTCTTACTTGTCCTTTATCATACCTAACCATAAGATTGAATACCAAGGAACAAAGGATCATAATTAACTTCTCTGAGATTCCCCCTAAATATTTGGGAGCCTTTTTTTTTATTTTTCCATTCATTTCATAGAAGATATATGTGTGCTTATGTGTGTGTGTGTGTGTGTGTACAGTTTCACCACTGGAATCAGGCTATCTGGGTTCTAGTAGCAGAATTTTCTACTAAATCATATTGTGATCTTGGGCAACTCATTTCACAGCTAGATGTCAATTTACTGATAGGTAAAAGGAAAGACTTGGGCTAAAATCTGGAGCTTTTAATCTTTTTGTGCATCTTGGACTCCCTTTGATGTTCTTGTGAAGCCTATGGACCTTTACTGCAAATAATGTTGGAAAATACACAAAATGAAAGACTTAGGATTACAAGGGAATGTATGTTTGCATGTGAATATCCCATTCTAGTTTTTATTTTTTTGGAGGGCAATTGGGGTTAAGTGACTTGCCCAAGGTCACATGGCTAGTTTTTGTGTTAAGTGTCTAAGGTCAGATTTGAACTAAGGTCCTCCTGACACCAGGGTCAGTGCTCTATTCAGTGCGCCACCTAGCCACCTGTGATAGTAATGGCAATTAAAGATTCCCCTGTATTGGCTTGGTTTTCAAATTGATTGTATTAAAACCCAGAGTTTGTTAATCCCACCTGTGGGATGGGCTTGTTGATGTGAAAAGAAAGTCCTGAAGTGGGAGGAGCTGGTGACGGAGATTTGGAGAGACACTGGGGAGAGGCGGAAGTTCTTTTGGGAAGCAGCACCTCGTGGAGAGAGAGAGACTAAGAGATTGCTGGTGGCCGCTTTGAATTGCCCTGGACTTTTGAGACCTGCCCCCTGAGCTGCCAAGGACTGAGGAGACATGGCTGTTTTGCTGGTACTTTGTCTGTCTGTTTTGATGTTATTTTGCCAGATTTGTCCACTGGTGAAAGACTGTCCTGTTGAAGAAGTCCTGGAACCTGGCATTTGGTTAAGAAGGCCTGAGACTGTCCTGCAGACAGAGAGTGAATACTGTCCACTGGTGAGGGACAGTACTGTTGTTGCAGGGGTCTGGAGACTGTCTGGCAGACAGAATGAATACTGTCCACTGGTGAAGGACAGTGCTGTTGTTGCAGGGGTCTGGGAGCCTTTCTGTTGGTTCAGAAGCCCTGAAGAAGGATTTTCTTGTTGTATGTTTACAGAAATCCTGGGAGAGGGCTTTGCTAATGTGTTCAGGGGTTCTAGGGCTGTTCTACAGACAGAGGATAAATTCATGAAGGGACTGGCAATGTATCTTATGGCCTTGCTAAGCCTTGTCTCTCCAGGAACTAAGATTGCTGAGAACTTGCCTCGTGTCAAGATGAAGAAAAGACCTCCATTTGGGTATTAAGTGCTGTGTTTAAACTTGATGTAACTCTGGGGTAGATTCAATTGTGATCCAGGGGTGGGGAACTTTTGACCTTTTTGTGTTCTATGGTTGAGCAAATGAATGTATTTTACTTATGTTTGGAAACTAATCTCCATTTGAGAAGAGGGGCTTTGTGGTGGACTTAATTAAGGTGTAGCCTAGGGGTGGAGAAGTATTTGGAACAGAGACTTTGTAATTGATTGAATGATTGGAAAGTCCTGGGGTGGGGTAGGCCTTGGAGATTATTTAATCACACTTAGTAAATGCTGTATTTTGAATGATGTCATGTTTTGATCTTCTCTGTTCTGGGTTTGTTACTGAATAAAATAGAGAGCACCTATGCTGGTATTTTGAACCTGGGAAGTTGCCTTTCCTTGGCATTATATTACACCACCCCTACCCATTCTAGTTTATGGACATACTGAAAACTATCCATGGACAATAGGTCACCAACCCCTAAATTTAATGATATCTTGGTTCCCTGCCAGTTCTTTTGTTTTATGGTAGATTTTCTGTGTTCTATCAGCTAAGTTATCTTCAGAAAGCCAGTGAACTTTTCTAGCTCAATTTTATCATCTGTATATTACAGAAAATAATTTTTGTCCTCTCTATCACATACAGTTGTGAATGAATCATTTTGTAAAACTTAAAGTGCTATATAAATGTGAGATATCTTATTTTCATTACTATTATCCATTGATAAAATTTTTGATGCACTAGAAGAAAACCCTTCCTGACATCTCAGAAAACCTGTTATAATGCTAATTAGGCAATAGTACATCATCTGTAGTACTAGCTGTTTGCTTATGATGCTGTTTCATCTAATGTTTTTTGTGGAATGTTATCCTCTCATAGGGATAACAAAAAAGTGAGTTGTTAGATTGTTGATTCTGTCTTATTGGTTGCCATTGTGGGAATTTTTGTCTATCTGCTGAAGATGCCAAGTTGTTGATGTTATATGTAGAGTTTAATGTGATATGAACATTGGCTTGGAATAGAGAAAAAAATTGATGTTTCAGTGCCATTGAAAAGGAAAACAGGCTTGAATTTGTTTCAGAGGAAATGCAAAAAGCAGTTACACCCAGGGAAAGAACAAGGAGAACTGATGTGGGATGGATCCAATTCTAGAACTTGTGACTGGCCTCAGATGACCTCCTTCAGTCTGCCAGAGGTATCCATTCTCCTCCATAATGACCCTGAATTGTCAAGGGCCAAAAATTTACTTCATCTAAAAAAGTATGTCATCTTCCCACAGTATGGGGCCTCGAGTCAAGCTGAGGTAATGGCTCAACACTGACTCCACTCTGTAAGCTCCCTTCTTTCTGAATCAGCATCCCTGGTACTGACCTGTAACATCTTTTCAGTACCATGAGGCACATACATATTAACGTGGGGGGAAGAAAAGCTGAGAATGAGATGACATGAAATATCATAGAATTTAAAGGAGAGATCTTAATGATACAGGTTGGTGCTGATCCCAAAGCAGCTTTAAAATCTAAAGTCTCTCTGAATTTGATTCATAATGCATACTGAAGCATTGTTTTTCAGATGACCTGTCAAGAATCAAAGGTCTTTGGGCCTGAAGTATATTAATAGTTTACTGCTCACAGATGTCCAACTCCCTATCTTCAAAATTAAATAAAAGAAATTTACTTTGAGGTTTAAGCCTGTAACAGATTCATTGAGTAAGTTAATGCCTTGTATCTACTTAATGCTTTATTAATAGCTTACTCAATGTAATATCCTGTAGGGATCAGTGGGTCCATCTCTATTATCACATCTGCCTATGTATTCAGCTCCCTACCCACTAGCACACAGTTTTACAAATTAGGAAAAAAATTATTTGTATAATTTCCCTTCCTCCTCCAATCCATTTTAATTTCTACTTTTAAACAATGGCAACTACTTGCAGAAGATACATCTCTAGCTGAGTATCAAAGCAAGTAAAATGCTAAAGGAATATAACCAGAAATAGTCTGTGAGAGGGAGCACTCATCTATCTAGAGCCTTATTTTCATGATCTACAGATGTAGAAACTTGGACTCAGTATTTTCTGGGTTCCTTTACAACTCTAGACCTGATTTCTATGATTCTCCAACACTGCAGAAAAAATGTGGGTAAGGGACTTCAGCTGATGTTTGTTTCTATTTCTGCTTAGTCTAGGGCTAGCTTTGGGCATAAATCAATTCACATGCAGACTTATATAAGCTTTCTTTTATGATGTGATTTCAAAGATGTCAGCAAGGCCTCCACCCCCTCAAAAATTTGGATTCCTCCATGACTCAGAATGGTCAGGTGATTAAAAAGGTCTGCTACTAAAATATATTATTAAAACAACATAATTAAATAAAATCGTTATTAAATTCTGTTATTAAAATAACATTAAACTTTATTATTAAAAATGTAATCTGTCAACCTTTCTGATGACTGAGATTTCATCCTTAGAAGTCCATGGAAGATTGTTAACATTTCCTGAGAAAGAAGAGACTGATGAATGTGCATAATGAGAGGTATGGTTTTTGGAAAAGTCCAGTGCAGAAGTTTCTTTTACTTGATTGTGCTTATTTGTCACTAAAGTCTTCTTTCTTTATCTTTTTTGATGGAGGGATGGAGAAAAAGAAAAAATGATCAATAATTGTGAAAAATAATTAAAAATGAAGTTCATGGAAGACATTGTTTAAGGGAAATAGTTCTTGACTTTGAATAGGAACAATTTAAATCCTAGCTCTTAATGGCATAATCATGAGGCTACTTTATTTTCCTCATCTATAAAAAAAGATGAGAATTTATAAAACTTATTTTACAGTTATGAGATAAATATTTAACCCTTAAATGACATACAAGCCAATGTTAAAGTGGCAAATAAATGTGATTTAATATTTTGGTGAAGTCTTCTTTCCTATTAAAATGTCTCTGGGTTAATTGACACATTAAGTCTCCTTTGCAAGTCAGAGTACACAATTCAGCAGATCCTTCTCAGTGTCCATTTGTTTACATATGTACTTTATGTCTACTTGGAATCTCATAGAATTTTAGTTTTGTATTTGCAATCACAGGTCCTAGTACATGGTACGTGATATAAAGTAGATATTAATTTTAAAAAGTTTTCTGATTTTTTTTACTATTAATGTTAGAATAGGAACAGGGTAAGCAGGGGACTCAATGCTGTATTTGTAGGCAGTTTGAACTAGAGATCTGTTCTTGCATCAGACACTACCTGTGTGATGCTGGACAAGTCATTTAACTTCTCTGCTTCAGTTTATTCATCAGCAACATTAGGATAATAATAACACCTCCCTCATAGGATTGTTGTGAAGATCAACTGATATAATTTAAGTAAAGTACCTTCCACACTTTAAAGTGATACTTTAAAATTATTTATCATCATCCTCATCATCATTATCATAATAGTATTGATAAAGGATATATTGTCATAGGGCCAATAAATCATCACAGGAAGGTCTAGATGGGACCATGAGAACAGTTGAAGAAGGCAGCCAGTGGTGAGGTCCCTGAAAGTTGGCAGGGATATATACCCAATCATGAAACCACACAAGTGTGGAGTTCATTGCAGTAGCATGAGTAGAAGGAATTAAAGGCAATGCCCATGCTGTAAACATTCAGTTGAATGCTGCCATGTTCTGATACATTCTACCAATAGATTTTTGTCTGGTTTTAATTAATACCAATTTTTAATTTCTACCTTTAAATTGTCCTTTGTACAACTCATCTAAAGGAGCTCAGTGTGGTATGTAACCATGGTACAAATGGAAAGAGATAATTTCAGATTCTACCTCTGAAGCGTATTGCTTACATTAACTTGGGGAAGTTACTCCTTGGTTCTCTGTTTTATGATCTATAAAATTATAAGCAGTAGATGGACTCAAAGATCTATTATGGCACTAAATCTATGAGGCTATGATTACCTTTTTCCATTAATAAATGCTTTGTTGCTTGATTGATCAGTTCTTGCTTTTGTATCTGTTACCTATATTATCTCTCATATGCCCCAATAATAATGTTGGATTGAGAGTTAGAACCCTGGCCTTTGACTCCTGACTCACTCTTTGTGTCATCTCTAGTAACATTAGTTGTTTTGTTATATAAAATAAAGGATTGTGCTAGTTAGCTTCTAAAGTATTTTTTCTACCAAAATTATGACAAATGAGAATTAATCAAGAGAAAGAAGGGAGCTTAGGTGTGAAGGTGTGAAGATCGCCTATCCATTTCCCTTACCTTACAATTGTGTGGAGGACTCTATCTTTACCTGAACCAAAAGTTTTTGAGCCTCAGATGTAAATACAAACTTTGATTCAAAGTGTCCTGTCAAGTTTAAGGTTAAGAGCTTAGTGATGGGATTTGCAATTTATAACTGAATGTCTCACCCTCTGAAATTTCCCTTCATGAAATGAATAGTGATGTTTTCTAGGAATCAGGCAAGAATAAAAGACATTTGCTTTTGCTAACACCTCTCACTTCTCAGCTTATGTTGAGCCCAAGGACCTTATCCATTGTTTTTTCTTGAGGAGTAGTAGAAAAAAAATTCTCTAATACAAACCGCTGAGCATGCTAGTGGCATCCCTAACACAAACATTCTCCTGCTCTTATCCTAGTATGAGATGGTCCTTTCCTGGAATCTCACAGAGATACAACATACTTAAGACCTTGAACCTTAGTCATGTGACTCCCTCAATGAACCTTTTTCTAATTAGGGATACTCCGCCTGGACTCATTCCTCAAGGTTTAGCAAACTCCCATTCCCCTTATTTTTTCCCCATACCAATGATTGTGAATACAAAGCTGCTGATGCACAACCCCCTTTCCTATCCCCAACTTCTTGCTTCCTTATTCTCCTCCACCTTAATCCTACTCCAACAATGTTCTGCTTCAGACCTCTCCTAGGATACCTGCTCTTCAATGAGCAAACTTCCTTTTATTTAAAGTCTGCCTTTCTTAATCCTTCAACCTTATGGCAGTACTTCTGCATTGCTGTTGAAATAAAGCCCCTGAGCCACCACTTCTGCAATATTTGCAGACGAAGTTTGAAATGTGGTAGAAAAGTTCAGTCCCTTGAGCCCAAGAAATAAGGAATTTAGTTACTAAGGATCATATTTTCATAGAATTGTTTCTGAGTTGATGTGCCAGAGTCATGATTTCACCTACTAAAATGATACTGGTGGCAAGTCTATCTATGGTTACAATTTTGTTGATGAGAACTCCATCCCAAAATCAACTGGTGCTGGCATCTTGCTTATAGAAAATGTTAAGATGAACACAAATAATTTCTATTGTTTTGTTGACCCTTGATGATTATGAATAATACGTGTAGATAGATACATGTATACAGTAATACATACACATGTGAGAGAGAGTCTATATCAGCAAGGATCATACATGCATGTATGTATATATAAGTACATGCATGCACACATGTTTGTTGTGCACGGTCGACATTGGTCATAAAAACAAAGATTGATAGAACTATATAAATATCTAAGTATCTACATAGCCATGTCTGTAGCTCCATCTATCTATATATCTGTCTTAGCCACTAAAACATTCCTTTAGTAGAAGAGAAGAGAATGGGTGAGAGAAAATGAGCATTTATATGGTGCCTGCTATGTGCCAGACACAATGCTAAGTAAGTATCTTATAATTATTGTCTCATTTTATTCTCACAACAATCCTGAAAGGTAGGTGCTGTTATCTCCATTTTACAGTGGAGGAAACTGAAGTAAATAGAGGTTAAGTGACTTGTTTAGGGTTACACAGATGGTAGGTATCAGGCTGGATTTGAACTCTCTACTCTATCCTAGTTAGAATGTAAGTTCCTTGTGAGCATAGATTTGTTAACTTTTTTCTTTGTTTTCTCGGGGCTATGCACAGGACCTGATATGGAGTAAGTGCTTAATCATTATTTATTGAATGATCTGTAATGAATAAAATTTATCATTGACAATAATTAGCTATAATTTTTGAGCTCTATATGCTATTGTCTTTGGGTTTCATGTTTCTTTTCCTCCTACAAGTCTGGATAGTTTGCAGAATTAACTCTCCCGTTATAAAATTAAAATCAAACTACAAAATTGAGAGAATAAAATCTTAATTAATTTAATTAAAATAAAAATGTCATGCAGACAATTTAAGATTTTATCCCTGAATCAAATGTCCTAGAAATGTCAGGATTTCTTAATTTTCTATTAAAAATTCCCCATCTTTCAGCAATAACTTTCAAACCTTACAATGTTCACAAGAACCTGAAATAATAAAGGAAATGAACTAAATAGAAGCTCCATCTTTCAATCATTTATAAATCATCTCCTTCCTTATGGATATTTCTCTCTCCTACAATCAAACAGGTTTCTACCTAGCTTAGAGCAGTCTTTTTTTTTTCTTTACATGAAAAATTGCTGAAGTGAGAAAAGTTAGCTCTAGACTCCAATTTTCCAATGAACTTTGCCACTGATTATTGTATTATTCTGGGTGAGTCATCATTCTTTAGTATATGAGGTTGAGAATCTAAAAGATTAATGAAGGTGTGTGGGGGTCAGGGGAGACCAAGACCCAGACAGACAAATAATCCTTTTTTATGCCTGATATGACAGCAACTAAAACTATTTTAGAGTGTAAGAATCAATGAGAAAAGAGGAAGAATCCCATGACTATATGTAGTCTGTTGACATCAAATATTTTTTCCTGTTGAAATGATCATGGTGTTTATGGAAGGAGTGAGGTAAATGCTATAGGTATTATTCTATCATTTTTATAAATAGGGAAACTGAGGCTAAGAGAAATTTAAAAACCTTAATAAGGTCATACAGTAAATATCTGAGGCAGGATTCAAACCTGGGCTTTCCTGCCTCGATGTTCAGTACTCCATCCACTAGAACAGGCTACATCCAACAAAAGTCTGGCATAATTGGAGAGGGTGCTAGTTGATATTGTGACACATGTTAGGTTCTATGGATACAACAAACCAGAGCGAATTGTGATGACTGGCACAGGGAGCAGCCTGCAGGATGATAATAAAATTTGTACTAAGTTCTTGTAGGAGACATGGAGGATTGTTTTGAGAATTTACTTCTTTCATGACCATGAATAATTCATTTAGTCTGTCCAGGTTTCAATCTCCTTACATGTAGTCTGAAAAATTTGTGGTACCATTGAAATTCATAAGGCTCACTTGCAACAGGAAGCCTCTGTTTCAGACATGCCTCCTCTTCCTCCCTGGCATTTTTACCCTGTTTATCTTAGGGGCCACCCTGTATTTGGAACATTTCGTGCTAGAATTTTCTATGATGAAAATTTCTAGACATATGCGAAAGCCCACCAGGGCTCCTGGCCCAACTCTGACATTTCCCTTCCTGTAATATCACAACCAGGAAACTAATCAGATCTATCTTCTGGGGACTCATTGTGTCCTACAATTCCCCTGGTCCTTGGTTGCATTGTTGAACTGCCCTTAAGTTGTGGCAGATGGAATCTAAACATCTTTGTATGGAACTAGTAAGAATGAAAAGATATCGATATAACCTGAATGTCACAGTCTTGGGTGGCCTCTTTCAGGACCAGTATACCCCTTCTACGACTTGGTATGGCCACACTGAACGAAGTGATACTATATCTTTGTCTCTCAGGTAGCACATTCAGTTGTATACTATGTAGTCTATCACTAATGTCCTGGTTATATGCATGTTTTGAATGACTGAAATCTCATTGTATTCTCTGTATCTCTCTTGCCTTGTCCCCACCCCCAACTTCTACCTTACGGCCCTAGTATCCTATCTGGGGCCTCAGACCTTTCATTGTGTGATTTAAAAGTGCCCATAATAAGGATAGCTAGGTGGTGAAGTGAATGGAGTCAGGAGGACGTGAGTTCAAATCTGGCCCAGTCTCAGACACTTAAGTAGCTGTGTGACCTTGGGCAAGTTACTTAACCCCAATTGCCCTGCAATCCCCACTCCAAAAAAAAGTGCTCATAATAAAGATTAACTATTTTTAGCTTCACTGCTCTGTATGCCTTTTCAATGAAAGCCATTTACTCTCCCTAGCAACTAGAGTGGCCTTGAGGGCTGGGGAATACCGTGTTTCCCTGATAATAAGACACTGTCTTATTATTTTTTTTGGACAGAAAAACACCAGAGGGCTTATTTTCAGGGGAGGGCTTATTTTAATGAACATTGACAGCAATTTTAATAAACAGGTAAATGTGAACAAAAAAATGTACCTTTATTCAATAAGCAAATCACTGGGGAAGAACAGGATGACGCACTCACTGCTGCAGCTCTGATTGGATGCAGCTCAGAGCGCGGCATGCATTTCACGGGGGGGTGGGGGACGGTGCATACAGAGGGTACCGTAATGTAGCGTGTAGCGCAGGGGATCACCTTCACTACAGTAGCAATCTCAATAGGGCTTATTTTCGGGGGAGGGCTTATTTTAGAGAAATCTTACACAGTAAGGGGAGGGCTTATTTTTGGGATAGGTCTTATTATCGGGGAAACACGGTAGGTGAAGGAAGGTTTGACTGTGTTATCTCTAAAATCCCTTACCATTCTAAATCTTATGAATCCATGAACTATGAGAGCTGCTCTGAGGAACTGACCCTTTGTAGTTATCAGTAGAACCAGCATTAGCAAGCTTTCTTCTGAGGAGCAACACACATTGCATAGTTATTTATTCTCAGAAAAAAAGGCAGTTTTAAAATAATGACAAAAGACAGAGAGTATCCTTTATCTGAGATCAACAATCACAGCCCCATTATATTGTTTCATGGGGACCCTCCCTCTTGTTCTAGATCTCAAGACCCTATTCTCTGCCTTGCTGTTTGACCTACATTCTGTACTTAATCCTTCTTGGTCAACTTTGACCACTCAACACCCCAACATATCAGTTTCCATCCTGTCTGTTGCCTTCTGGCTTGAGGTCAACCCCTAAATCAGGGGTGCAGAATTTGTGACCTTGAGGCCACACATAACCTTCTAGGTGCTTGGGTGCAGCCTTTTGACTGAATCTATTTACAGAACACATCTTTTTATTAAGGGGATTTCTTCTGTGAAGTTTTGGCTTACTCAAAGGGTTGCACTTGATGTTCTAGAGGGCTCCAGGTGACACATCCCTGCCCTAAATACTTTGCCAGGCCTTCTTTTTAGGCCTAACCTTTACTTATTTTCATAGAAACATAGATTTAGAGCTAGTAGAGATTTTGGAGCCCATTGAATACAATCTTCTTGTTTTACAGATGAGGAAACTGAGCTGCAGAGAGTCTTAAATGATTTGTTCAGGGTCACACATCTAACAAGTGTCTGAGGTGGGATTTAAATCTGGGACTTCTTTCTCTACACTGTGCTTCCTTGGCTTGACATTTTAACCCTAGTCTCAACTGTATCCTCAGAATTTAGTTACTGTACACACCTCTATTATATATACTAATCTCCTATGTGTGATCTCTAACTTGCATCTTTGTCTAGCAAATCTAGACAAGTCTGTTTGACAGCTCAGCCTCACCTCCTGTCACAGATGCACCTATTTTCTCTTGCCTTTCGACAACCCATGATATAGTGTTGACCTATTATTATATGTGTATACATATATGTATAATACACTTTTGTCTCCTCTGATAGAATGGACAAGACCTATCTTTCTGCTTTCATTTAAATTCCCAGGCTCACATAGTAAGCACTTAATAAAAGTTCACTGATGATTTAAATGTGAGTTCCTTGAAGGAAAGGAGATATGAGATAGATAGATAGACAGACAGATATATGTATGTATGTATATCTCTGTGTGTGTGCATGTGTGTGTATGCATGCACCTATAGTCATTTCTGATACATATTAGACTCTTAATCAAGAGATGTTAGTTGATTGATTAGTTAAGGATGCAGAGAGTTGTCCTCCTTTCCTCAAAGTAGAAACACCTTGGACTTATTTTGCCCATCATTCAGTGATACTCAGAAAGATCAATGCATTTTGATAATGTCTAAGGAGACAAATTGATTTTGTGAGAAAGTGGAGAAGAAAAGGGGCTTAAAGTAACCCTCTCCCAAACAGTTTAATTAAAATAGTATTTTTTTTTAATTTCTGGACCAGACCTTTGATTCCATTGGTCTCAGGAAGTCCTAGTAACCATGTTCCTTCTACTAATGCAGATCTACAGCTGTAATGGGAATGTAAATTTGAAGATCTTCCCTGCCCCTAGGCTAAAGTGCACCTGGAGCCTGGGGTGGGAGGCTTGTTTTTCAGTAGATACTTCTTGATTGACCAGTGAGTCAATAAGGTGTTACATTCTCTGAGCCAGGAAAAGGCTATACAAGCCCTGATGTGTAGCTTTGTTTTGGGGCTCACTTTGAGAAGTGTTCTGTGATTTGATCTGGATTCTGGGAAGCTGTTGTCCAGAGCCCCCTGGCTTTGAAAAACCCAGATGTTGATTTGGTATGGATGTAATGGTTGGATAGTTTGCAAAGCTGTCTACTTGATCTGTTTCTGTCTTGATAATTCTGCCTGTATACTTTGAAGTTCAGGGTGCTGACCTTTTTCCCCTGAACAAGGTAAACGATATATGTTTGACTGATTAAACTAAGCTTGTTAGCCCATTTTGAGTTGCTTTCCTTTACAAAGCAGATCTAAGAGCCTGTGTTGGCAGCAAACCCTGAGGACGCTTAGGGTGCTTGCTGCTACAATAGCTGATCTACATTTTAGAGTCTTAGATAATTGACTGGGTGAACTGAGAAGGTAAATGATTTTCCAAGTTTTACATACGTAGTGTGTATTGGAGTGTTTCAGTTTTGCCTTTGGGTACTCATCATTGAACACAGTTCCAGGCACATAGAAATATATTTGGCAATTGATTGTTTGTATCAGATGCAGAACTTGAACCTAGGTCTCCTAATTTCCTGACCCAGAAGCCAGATTTATCCATTAGCTGCTGTGTCTCAGTAGTACCTGCTATTTTTGTGGCAGGGGCAGCAAGATGAAACAATGGATAGAGTGGAAGGCCTGGAGTCAGGAATACTTTTTCCTGAGTTCAAATTTGGACTCAGATACTCACTAGCTGTGCGAATCTGGCAAGTGACTTAACTTTGTTGGCCTCAGTTTCCTCATCTACAAGATCTGGAGAAGGAAATGGCAACCACTTAAGTATCTTTGCCAAGAAAACTCCAAATGGGACCACATGGATTCAGACATGACTGAAAAAATGTCTGAACAACAATTTGTATGGCACTTTGGGTTTTTCAAAGCACTTTCACATCCATATTCTCATTCTGTCTTCACAATAATATTGTGAAGGACACATGGCAAAGATTATCATCTTTATTTTATAGATGAAAAACTGGGACAGAAAAGTGAAAGAACTTGCCTAAGGTTATAGTTAAGGGTAAGATGTGAGATCAATACTTGTTATACAATCTTGTTGTTGTTCAGTCATGTCTGACTCTTTGTAACCCCTTTTGGGGTTTTCTGGGCAAAGATACTAGAGTCATTAGCTACTGGTCATTTTATCCTATTTATGTCTAGGACTCTAGTGGAACTTTGTACACTGCCACTTTGGCCCTTCTTCAATTTTTCAAGTGTAATGTTATATAATGTACAAGACCTTACACTTCACACAGTCCCTGGATCCAACTGTTATCATTCATGGCACCCTGGGGCTGTCTTCAGGTCACCTTATCAAGAGTCTGTGCTAGACCACAGTTCCCAGCTTTACTCATATTAGCACAAACAATACTCAGAGAAGAAAAACATGTAAATCTGTGATCAAGTCCAAGTCCTTCATTTTATATTTGAAGAAACTGAAGCCCAGATGATGTTCAATGAGTTTCTGCAGACAGAAAATATCCACATGTTAACAATATATTAGCCATTTTTTGAGTTAATAAACCTCTGTGGGTAAGAAAAGGAAATAAACATTTATATATTGTCCATTGTGTGTTAGACATTTTACTAAGCACTTTTTAGGAAATTATCTCATTTTGATGTCTGGATTTCACTAGACTAGTTTCTCAGACAAGAGATATACTGTCTATTACTGCAGTCATTCATGAAATCTTTTTGGTGGTACCTATAAAAATATGTGCTCTACTGATCAATCTTTTGATAAGCCAAAGAAAACTGTACACCAAAATGAGACATTGCAGTAGGTTTGTAGAGGAGGAAAGTAACCTACATATTAAACAAAAGAGAAAAAAGGACTAATTCAGCATGCCCTGTTTTATTTGTCTTTTAAGCATTAGAAGAATGAATAATATTAAGACAGCAAATTCCCATTTCTATGGAACTCAAAGAATTATACAACTTAAAGAGTTCAAAGATGTTTTTGTTGTTGTGTACTCTCCTTTTATCAGAAAGACACAAAGGGTAAGAAGTTGGATTATATTAAGGATTTATTAATTCTATTTAAAAAGCGACTTCCAGGATTTTTAATGGAACCAAATATAGATTCACTCACTACATCTAGAAGACTATACAATGAGAATTAATGTTACCTTCTACATGAAATATTTTTCTGATTCCCTCAGCTATAAATGACACCCAAATTACCTTGTATTTCTTTGTGTATGTGTGTGTATGTATGTATGCATGTGTGTATTCCTACATGCTTAAATATAGGTATACAAACAGACATATTTGTACATATGCATATTCTTGTTGTTGATTTTCAGTCATTCAGTCATGTCCCACTCTTTGTGACCCCATGGACTATATAGCGTGCCAATATTGTACATGGACTGGTAGATGATACATTGGATACAATGCAGGGCCTGGAACCAGGAAGACACATCTTCATGAGTCCAATCTGGCCTAAATCACTTACTAGCTGTGTGACCCTGGTCAAGATAATTAATCTTACCTCTCTTACTTCCTTATCTGCAAATTATTGTAGAAGGAAATGGCAAACTGTTCCAGTATCTTTGCCAATAAACCCAAAATGGGGTCATGAAGAGTCAGACACTACTGAAAGAAAACAGTCATGGTATTTTGGCAAGGATACTGGAGGGATTTGCCATTTCCTCCTCCAGGGGATTGTGGCAAACAGAGATTAAGTTAGTTATTCAGGGTCACATAGCAAATAAGTGTCTGATGCTGAATCTGAACTCAGATCTTCCTGACTCCAGGCCCAGTACATTTCTCTGTCTCTCTGTCTCTCTCTGTCTCTCTCTCTCTGTCTCTCTGTCTCTCTCTGTCTCTCTCTCTCTGTCTCTCTCTCTCTGTCTCTCTTTGTCTCTCTCTCTCTCTCTCTCTCTCTCTCTCTCTCTCTCTCTGTCTCTGTCTCTCTCTCTCTCTGTCTCTCTTTCTTTCTTTCTCTCTCTCTCTCATATTTCCTTCCCTTCCATTCTCATATGACACAGACAGAAGAGAGACTTAATTAATAGAATATAAGCTGCTTGAGGGTGATGACTATTTTATTTGTTTTATTTAATTTATATTTTTCTTTATATCTCTCATGTCTAATCTAGTTCCTAGGACATGGTAGGCAACAAATAAATACTCATTGATTGGTTGATGGTCAGTGATGACTCTGAGCCCCTGACTTCAAGATCATCAAATACCTTTTAAATGGGCCAAGGAATATGGTATTTTATAGAGTACTCTTTTGAACTTAACTGCATTTTATCATTTTTCTAATGGTCTCCAAATAGATAATCAAGGAGTTTGTATAGAGGATAACTCAAGCTGAGATAAAAATGGTAAATTAATGGAAATACACAGTTCTCTAAAATTCCAAATAAATGGGCAATGTGTTGGGGGTGTTTCTGTTTGAATGCTGTTTTCTATGGAACTAAAGCACTTTGCAGAGATGATTAAATCTACACAAAATCTCTTTGAGATTAATTCCAACTTCATTATACAGGTGATGAAACAAAGTTGTAGAGGGAAGTATGTCAGGTGAAGCTGGAAATTAATCTCTGGTCTTTTTGTTCCTATGCCCCTATTTAATCATTGACATAAATAGTTCCTCAATGCTTGAGCACTTTATCAGAGCAAGAGAATTTTATTTAGACACTGCAGTAGAGTAGAACTAGTCATGTAATCTACAAAGGACCTTGATTCTTTCATTGAATTTCAGTGAATGAGTAATGATTCCTCCATTCACAAGGAACCACTAATTATGCTTTCTTCATTCATATGATTTAAAGTAGAAGTGATTTACCTTTCAATTAATTTATGCTTTGCTGGAAATAGATCTAGGCTTGACTAGTCATAAAGGAAATTCATTCAGTGAGAGGATGATTTGGTTACCTACCATCACCCTTTTATGTCTCTATCCTTTCCCCACTGGTAAATAAGCTATAAAGTAGGCCCATTTATAAAGCTGACCCACATATAGCATGAAGCACACAGACAACATTACAAAAGTGCTCTTGTACAACCACTAGAAAATTTCTATGGACTGTTATATCACTGATTTAATTTTAGTAATCTATTTTTCCTATTACTAATTCATTTAATTATTTTACTATACATTTAGTGAAAGGAAGCATGATGTAGTGTATAGAGAAAAGTTGTAATGAAAAAGACTTACCTGTTGCCTATGTGTTGGTGGAGAAATCTCCATATACTCAAGAAATTTTCTAAGGTTGTAAACTATGGATAAATAACTGATCATCATTGGTGGAGGGGTTTTCTGCACCAGTAGTTCCTTTCATTGGTTTACCAGATTCTCTAACCAAGGTTTTTTTTTTCTTCTTCTTTTACTTCTCACCCAGAACCACTGAGCTAAACACAAAAAGAGAAAGAAAAGAAATATTAGGTCTAAAGAAATATTAGCTCTAGGTTCTGACTTCCATGAACTAACAATATAATTATACATAAAAGATATGTGTGTTTGAGTATATATTTTCTCTCCCAACATTTTCTTTTTTTCTTTTCTTCTCACTTAAAAGTGTATAATTTGGGGGTGCAGCCAAGAGGTGGAGTAAAAGCAGGAACTTGCTTGAACTCCCTCTCCAATCACCTCCAATAACTGTAAAAAAATGACTCTACACAAAGTTTACAGCTACAGAACCCACAAAGCAACAGAGAGAAACAAATCTCATGCTGAAGGCATCCTGGGAGGCCATCAGGAAGGGTCTATTGCACCAGGCTGGGAGACGAGTGCAGTCCCATGTGAGTCGTACTGGCCCAGACCCAGGGCAGCCTTGACCAGCAACCCAAATTGGCTAGAGGAGACATCAGGAGAGTGAATCACCAGCAGCTGTGGCAGTTTCCAGACTTCTCAACCCATAAACGCCAAAGAGAAAGTAAAAAGTCAGTGGGGAACTCTGTTGGAACTGGTCGACAGAAGAATGCAGTTCAGCCTCTTCTCCTGGGGCAAAGTGGTGGTGGCAGGGGCAGCCAGGTGGCTCAGCGAGTAAGAGCACTGGCTCCAGTGTCAGGATGACCTGGAGATCAAATCCGGGCTCAGATACTTAGCACCACACCCAGAAATAATTGGCCATGTAACCTTGGACAAGTTACTTAACCCCGATTGCTTTAAAAAAAAAAAGGAAGTAGTGGCGGGCAGCTGCAACTGCTGCCACATGGCTTTCTCCACAGCTCCTGGCCTGCAGGTTGTAGGGATAACAAGTGACCATTCAGAGGGTAATCACTCTTGCTTTGACCTGCTTGGATCTGGGTTGCAGTCTTGGGTATTGGTCTTGGGGTGAGGAACACCAGTGTGCCAGAGCTTGTGGTGGCAGTAGAGAGGGTGCCCTCCTCAGAGGTCTGACAACTGTGAAAACCCCCAAAATTTGGGGTCCCCTCTAGAAGCAGAATTCTACCATGACAAAGAGTTCGACAGTCAATTAATTGACTGGCAAGATGAGCAAATAGAGGAAGCACAATCAGACCACTGAATCTTTTTCTGGGAACAAAAAGGATCAAAACATGGAATCAGAAGAAGACAACAAAGCCAAAACTCCTGCATCAAAAGCTTAACATAAAAATATGAACTGATCAGAGGCCATGGAGGAGCTCAAGAAGGATTTTGAAAATCAAGTAAGAGAAGTGGAGAAAAAATTGGAAAGAGAAATGAGAATGATACAAGAAAATCATGAAAAGTGAGTCTACAACCTGACTGAAGAAAATAACACCTTACAAAAGACTAACTCAAATGGCAAAAGAAGCCCAAAAAGCCAATGAGGGGAAGAAAGACTTAAAAAGCTGAATTGGTCAGATGGAAAATGAATTTTAAAAACTCACTGAAAAGAATAATTCCTTCAAAACTAGATTGGAGCAAATGGAAGCTAATGAGTTTGTGAGAAATCAAGATATTATAAAAAAGATCTAAACAAATGACAAAATAGAAGGTAATGTGAAATATCTCATTGGAAAAACCACTGATCTGTCAAATAGATCCAGGAGAGATCATTTTAAAATTATTGGACCACCTGAAAGCCATGATCAAAGAAAGAGCCTAGAAATCATCCTTCAAGAAATTCTCAAGGAAAACTGCCCTGATAAGGGGTGGCTAGATGGCACAGTGAATAGAACACTGGCCCTGGTGTCAGGAGAACCTAAGTTCAAATCCGACCTCAGACACTTAACACTTACCAGGCATGTGACCTTGGGCAAGTCACTTAACCCCAATTGCCCTGCCTTCTCTCCTCCAAAAATAAGCAAAAAAAAAAAAAAAGGCGGCTAGCACTGGCCCTGGAGTCAGGAGGACCTGAGTTCAAATCTGGCCTCAGACACTTGACACACTTACTGCCCATGTGACTTTGGGCAAGTCACTTAACCCCAATTGCCCTTCAAAATGCAAAAAAGAAAGAAAGAAACAGGGGGGGCAAAATAGAAATTGAAAAAGATCCCAAAAAGAAAGCTCCTAGGAATATTATAGCCAAATGCCAGAGTTCCCAGGTCAAGGAGAAAATATTACAAGCATCCAGGAAGAAACAATTTGAGTATTGTTGAAACACAATCAGGATAACACAAGATCTAGTAGCTTCTACAATAAGGGATTGAAGGGCTTGGAATATGATATTCTGGAGGTCAAAGAAGCTATGATTAAAACCAAGAATCACCTACCCAGCAAAACTGAGTATAATGCTGTAAAGCAAAGCACAAGCAGCTTTCTAGAGAACTGTTGCTGTGAACAGCTTCAAGATTCTGATTACATAGTATAGTGAAGTCTCTATTTATTCATTAATAAACTAAGATAAAACCTTGACAGAAACCAAAGTACAGCAT
This sequence comes from Petaurus breviceps papuanus, assembly GCF_028583685.1. Taxonomy (NCBI): domain Eukaryota; kingdom Metazoa; phylum Chordata; class Mammalia; order Diprotodontia; family Petauridae; genus Petaurus; species Petaurus breviceps. Next base: position 8,208,645 of record NW_027187351.1, read on the forward strand.
TCACAATGTTATGATAGAACAACTTGTCACTAAAGTGGCCACCTAGTTTTAAGCAAAATATATCATTCAGAAAGTCCTTAACTCAATCATCCTTAAGGAGCAGGCCTCCTTAAGGGACACGAAGTACAAAGGTCAAAGTTCTCCACCACTAGGTCACAATAAATCATGATCTCCTCAGTCAGCATTAAGCACCCAAGAAGAGGTCTTTTCATCTTTACTTGAGGCTGGCTCTCAGTTTCCATGGTTCCTTTTTCATGGTGCCAGCTCCTGCCAGGATCTATCAAACCATCAACTGGATTCAAAAGCAGGCAGCTCAGCTCCTTGTCCAGTTTCTGTTCCACAATGAAATTCACAGTGTCCAGTCCACCTCAAATCCTTCACAGTTCCTGTTTCTGGGAAGACAAAGCTTAACAGAGTTACAATATGATTCATGCACATTGCTGGCACCATCATCAATTCACTATCTGCCTTTGAAATCAACACAGACCCATAAACAAGGTCCAAGAAGTCAACACAAATCATCAACATAGAGATCAAGACAGACCCACAAACAAGGTCCAATAGGTCAACAAAAATTATCAGTAATATACCAGAATCACTTAAGCCCTCCTCCAGGACTTCTGTAAATTAATAACCATAAAATCCTCTTTCAGGGCTTCTGGTGAGGTCCCAGGGCATCTGCACAAAGTATAACAAATAAAAATCAACAAAGACAGAATGGACAAACATAGTGTCAGGATACCAAAAGTTTTCTTTTTCTCAACTCTGCCACCACAAGAGTTCTCTTCTCAGTTCTTCTCAGTTCTTTTCTCTTCTCAGTTCTTCTCAGTTCTGCTTTCTCCAGACTGGGCCTCTCCTTATTAGCTCCTCCCCTTCCTGTTGTATCAGCAACAGGAGTTCACAAGTTCTAGGGTTCACAAGTTGTGGGGTTCACAAATTCTGTTTCTCAACAAAGAATTGGTACAATCATGGGCAAGGCTAAAAAGAAACTTGAACTGAAACAAGGTGTTAATTAAATAGCTGAAACAAGGTGTTAAGTACTTCTTTGATTGCCATTACAAATGTTTCAGGGGGAAATATGGTTATTAAATGAAATAGAGGACTTTAAAACATTCTGGATGAAAATATGAGAGCTGAATAGAAAATTTGACTTTCAATACAAGAAGCAAGAGAAGCATGGAAAGGTAAACAGGAAAAAGAAATCATAAGAAACTTATTAAAGTTGAACTATTTACATTCCTGTAGAATGGAAAAACGGCTGGAAAAATGATCAATGTAACTCATGAGACTTTTTTTATTATGAGGATAGTTCAAGGGGATATATATATGTATACATACATATATAAGTATGTATAGGAGGTGATATGTGTATAAATATATATGTGAGTGTGTTTATATGTGTGTACTTGTATACATAGAGGGCATAGGATCAGTTGAATGGGAAGGGATGATATCTAAAAAATAAAATTAAGAGGTGAGAGAGGAATATGTTGGGAGAAGAATAAAGGAAGAGATAGAACAGGGTAAATTATCTCATATAAAAGAGCCAAGAGAAAACTGTTACAATGGAGGAGAAGAACAGGAAGGCAAAAGGGAATGGGTCAACCTTACTCTCATTTAATTTAGCTTAAGGAGGGAATAACATACACACTCAATTGTGTATCTTACCTTACAGGAAAGTAGGGGGAATTCAAATAAGAGGGGGGGATGATAGAAGAAGGGCAGATTGGGGGAGAGGCTAGTTAGAAGCAAACACTTTTTTTTTGCCTTTTGGAGAACAATTGGTGTTAAGTAACTTGCCAAAGATTACATGGCTAGTTTTTTTTGTGTGGGTGTTAAGTGTCTGAGGTCAGAACCGAACTCGGGTCCTCCTGACTCTAGGGCCAGCGCTTTACTCACTGTGCCACCTAGCCACCCCTAGAAGCAAACACTTTTAAAAAGGAACAGGGTCGAAGTAGAAAACAGAATGAGTGGGCAGCAGGATAGGATGGAGAGAAATATAGTCTTTCACAATAACTACTATGGAAACATTTTGTATAACTATACATGTACAATTTATATTGAATTGCTTGTCTTCCCCGTGGGGGTTGGTGAATCTAGTTGTCCACTGAGTTCCCTGCCAACTATGAAACTTTATACTTTGAGCATTGTATGTCACCTTAAGAAGTTATTCTTAGCGGTTGCAACAATTTAGGTTTCCTTATTTTCATTTTTAAAACTATGATGTGCAGTATAGAGATGGAAGTTACCACTCTTGGAAAAGAATAGAGAAAGCATCTTTGTATATGGCTGCATATTTGAGAATTTTGGGGTATGTAATGTGGTTGGGGCTAGGCATCAATGTGAATGAATGAACAAAACAATGTGTCATTCTGGAAATTTTGCCATTATGTCATAGACTGAAATAAAATTGGGAAATATCACTGTCCTAGATAAGTAACATTCAATAAAAATCTGTGGAAGACAATGGGACCTTCCTGAAAAAAAAAAGAATCCTACTAAAAAAGGAAAACAAAATTGTGTCCATTATAGTCTAATTTGTCATGATTGTGGATTTTTTGGCATTGAAAAAAATGCAAAGCATTAAAATGCTAATCTCAAACACACACAAAATATGAAAATTAAGCTAAAGTAATGTATTTTTCCTTTTACTTTCAACCTATGAGAAAGTGACAGGCTGACAAAATAGACCAGAATAGACTTATATAAACATATACAAGGGTGTTTCCAAAATCTCAGTACAGTTTTAGGGTAAAGTGCTAAACTCCAATGAGACTTTTAGAAAACCCCATATATACAGCTTATAACTACAATAGGACTTTTGGAATACCATATGTGTGTGATGATACACACACATACATACATGAAAATAGACGTATACATATGATTGTGCATAATATATACATATGTACACATGTGCATGTATATAATATATTGATGTATATAGATATCTATAGCTAATAGATAGATATATAAGCTATAGCTAATAGCTAGATATCTATAGCTAAAGATTAGATCTAGGTAAATAATGCAGTTTCCCAGGGTTGTTATGGAGCTGATTACAGATTTATAACAGTCTTCTGCATTTATATCTATAGGATTATACAAGGAGAATTGGCATTTAAATAAATGGCAATTTGTAATAGCAATTTTCAAAGAAACACTGACAGGATTCCTTAGATTAAAATTCTATAGGATGATGTAATCCAAGAAGAACAGAAAGACTGAATTTTTATGGGTACAAGCAGAAGTTTTTTGATAAGGAAGAAAATAGGGAATTGTCTAAAACTAACAATAAATAAAGAGAATGGATGTGAAATTCATTGATTATTTATATTTAGAAGACTTTTCTAAAAGATGTAATGATGGAGAGGTAACTGGGGATATAAATGAAGAAGTCACAAGAGGCTAAGAATATTCTTAGGAGTATTGAACTCCAAAGTGAAGTGAGTCTGGTGATTATGTCTAAATTCAACAAAATGGGCTGTATAGATAAATTGAAGGCAGAAAGAAGAGGCAAAAAGAGATTGAAAAAAGAACCCATTGCTCAAAGTGGATACAATAATGATACCAGATGATAGGAAAGAGACAAAACTATTTAATCTTGTGATGGTTCTGTTTTCTCTGATAATGGAAGGAAAGGAGGAATAAGAATTGAATTTGAACATAAGGGGCATTATTATATAACAGAGCACTTACCTTCCATGGGTAGGTTCAAGTCACCTGGTCTGAAATAATGACTTCTGAGTGTACTGGGGGGAAAGCAACAACAACAATGACAACAACAACAACAAAACCTGGTAGATTTGATGGCTTAGTCATCATAAGTAATCTTAGAAAAAGTCATGAAAAGTGGAACATGTGCCATAGGAGTAAATATAGGCAAATGTTCCATATTGTCCCATCTGTCCCTTGTTCCACAAGGGGAATGAAGTGGAATTTGAAAATGAAGGGCCAGAGAGATTGACTTACATTACTGTCAGTGGTCATTAGCAAAGGAAAGTATGTCATAATCATAAAGATCTAGAAATGCCTCATGAACAATAGATTATGCAAATGAGCCACATTTTCTTTTTGACAGCTAATAAATTAGTAGAATATTTCAATAAAGCATTTAAATATTTCAATGACTGAACCTAAAGATGTTGATGGATGGAGTTCCCTCTCAAAAAAATTTAAAAATGAAAATTTACAGGGTTTGAAATAAAAAAAATATATATATATTTTTTTAATTTGGAGGAAGATCTTTAGTTGACTACCCTGAATATCAATTCTTGTATTTAATACTTTTTCAATTTCTTGTTAAAATTATGATTGAGAAACTTATAAATACACATACACATATGCATGCATATATACATACATGTGTACATACATGCATGCACACATATAAAAACTAACACATACTTCTGGATACAAAACACTTAGGAAGCACATTGATAAATTGCAATGGGTCCAGAGATGCACCAACAAGATAGTGCTGGCATTAGAAAACATACAATAGGTGAGTTGGTTTGAAGAAATGGGAATATTAACTTGTAGAGGAAAGGACTATTTAGAGGAGAAAAGATAGCTGTATTCTAGCATTTGAAAGGTTGTTATGTGGAAAAGAAGTAATTAAGAGATAGGTCAATAATAAATAATTTAAAAAATAAAGTTTCTATGAGGTGCCTGGAACTTCACTAAGTGCCAGGGATACATATAAAAATGACTAATTTTCTGTTCTGAAGGGGCCCATATTTTAATTGGGAGAAAGAATACATTATATGTGGGATAGAGGAAACATTTCAAAGCATATATGTATAAAATTATATAGATAAATACATGTGTACATATATGTATATCCATGTGTATGTATAAATATATATATATACTTGGATACATGAATCAATATGTGTGGTTAAAATATATATTTATACAGTAACATTTAAGGTAATATAATTTAATTAATAAGATATTGATTTATTATAGCCGTAGGATATACAATTTAATATGTAAATCAATTCCTTGTAGAAAACAATTTCAATATATATAAATTAATAATCTCATTTTATACTACAATGCATAATGGAGAATAGATGAGCTACTTAATGTTTTTATACTTCAGTATCTTTATAGAAATGCTCATTTTCAGACAATGCTATGCTTGAAATGAAAAAAAATCATTTATATTTGAATTATTTCCAAAAGGCATATTCCCAAAAGAATGATACTATGTATGTTTTCAGTTTCATGTAAAATAAATCAAAACTTGAAATCTCAGGTTGATATTGGGGAATTTTATATGCAAATTATGTTGTTTCATATAGGGGTTTTCATAAGCTTTTTGTATCTATTTGGCTATATGCCCATCCTCTTTCTCTATTATCCCTGTAGGATATACCAAGAAAATTGATTTATGGATTAATCCTTTTCTTAAGGCCTTACATTCTAGCAATAAAGTAGAGCAAGAGAATTAAAGAAAAGTCTTCACACAAAGCTTTAGCAATGATGGCCCCCAATAGTTATACTTCATTAATATGCATGATGTGATGTTAGCACACTTATTGGAGCTTGCATGCTTTCTTTTTAAATATATGTATGTCTATCTATTGTTTTAGACAATTTAATAAAAGTATATATTACACTCACATATATGTGTGTGTGTGCGTATATATATATATAGAGAGAGAGAGAAAGACAGACAGACAGACAAACAGACAGAGACACAGAGACAGAGACAGAGAGACACAGAGAGAGAGAGAGACAGAGACAGAGACAGAGAACGGGAATGAGGTGAGCACTCAATGATTGAACGGTTTTATGTAGTTTCACAATATGGTGGTCTTCACTACTCCCCAAATCTATTGTTAGTAAAATATATGTTGTGTGCTAACCTGTTTATACATTTTTGATGCTTCAGAATAGGTTCTTCTTCCACCAACACTGAATGAGACTTCTTTTTGCTTTAGTTAGCTGTCTAATGAGTAGCTATTGGTAAAAGCTTTGTCACCTGGTGTCTAGTGTTTTGGTATTTAGCCCCCAAATATGTAACTATTCAAAAGGAGTAGTACAATAAATATGTTGTGTTTTGTTGACATACTATTTCATTCTTGCCCAGTAGGAGAAAAGTGATCTCAGCTTTTTAATTTTTTTCAGTACTCATGTGTATTCTAATATTGTATGAGGATGTTGAAGCAAGGACTAATTAGGTAAGGTAAAAGTGATGGCTTAGGGCAAGAACACAATTTCATTAAGCACTTTCTAGTTGCCAGGTACTGTGCTAAGCACTTTAAATATATTATCATGTTTGATCCTCACAACAACCCTGTGAAGTAGGTGCTATTTTTATCTTCAATTTATAGTTGAGGGAATTCAGACAGACAGACCTAAAATGATTTGCCCAGGGTCAAATACCTGGTAAATGTCTTAGTCTAGACCTGAACTCAGGTGTTTTTGACTCCAGGCTGAGCACTCTATCCACTATGCCGTCTAGCTCCCAGGCATCAGTTCTTCCTTTATTTAGGCTGCTTTAATTGCATTCAATTATTATTGTTATTATTAGTTTTTATATATGTTATATGAGTTATTCTGAGTAAGAGCAGTTCAACCTAGAGTTTCTTTATCAGCTTCCTTCACTTTTTCCCTTCTCTTACATTTTCCCTTCTTGCCTCCATACAATTTGAAGTGAAAAAATAGGTGTTTTTTTCCTTTTGGAGGGGAATTTGGGTAAAGTAACTTGCCCAAGGTTACACAGCTAGTTTTTTTGTGTGGGTGTTAAGTTTCTGAGGCTGGAACTGAACTCCGGTCCTCCTGACTCTGGGGCCGGTGCTTTACTCACGAAAAAATATTTTGAGAAGAACTTGATCAAGTTTTGGTGATGCTTTTACTGAATGACAGAGTAAAGTTCTAAAACTTTTTACCTTTTTCACATTGGACAAGTCATTTATTCTTTCTAGGCCCCAGTTCACTCATCTGGAAAATAGAGTAGTCTCTGAAGACCCTTCCACCTTTAAATCATGGCAAATGGGATGTTCTGGTCATGATTGGCTAGAATGGTGGGCTGAATTCAATAAGGTACAATTTAACATGGATGAATGTAAAGTCCTATGTTCATTATTTTTAAAGTAGTAGTTACACAGGGTGGGAAAACAATGCTAAAAAAAATTAGTGCAAAAAAAGAACTGGAAGTTTTAAAGGATATAAACATGAAAATAAGCTGATTCCAGGAAGAAAAATGGAGCATTATTCCCTATTCTTGGGCAAAAGGGAAAAAAAGGAAGTCAACAAAAACAGTATAACAAGTGAAATTTCCAGTTCAATCTTTGAATTAAAATTCCCTCATTCTTCATCCCTCCTTCCTTTTATGCTACCCCCTCCCTAGAACAACATACATAGTGTTTTTTTCTCCTCAAATATTGATCATGGATAATGATAAGGATAAGGATAATGAAACTTGCATCAATTCATTGATAATATTAAAATGAGGAAGTCAAGGGAGAAATTTAATGCAAAACTTTTTTTTTCCCACACATTAACTATTTCCTTCACTTTTGCTTTTGGAATAACTTTTTTTTTAATTATGTAATCACAAATATAGTCACAATGATCACAGTGTAATCCCAAATATGTAATTACAATCATCAATTGTCCGTTTTATTTTCTCTATTGTAGATCATGAACTATTCACTTATCCATAATTGCAAGGCATTTTCTTTTTTACTCCTCTGTTTATAATGACTTTGTAGCTATTATTGTTCTGTTCTTCAGTCATGTCCAACTCTTTATGACCTCATGGGCCATAACAAATGAGACAGATGATTTTAATTGAACCTCTATTTTTTTTTCTGATCAGAATTAATCAGTTTAGTATGATTACATAGGGGTAGTGATTGTTAGCCATTATTTGTATTATGCTTATCTATCAATATACATTTAGTCAGTCTAGTTTTATAGTAGGCCCCAAACTTTAAACTACAAGATTACAAGTTTACTTGCTGTTATGTAGTTCACTTACTTAATCACAGGAAGCAAATTAGAGGATCTCCATCCTTTCTTTCTGCTGAGTAGGGGACAAAGACCAGTGTGTTCGAGATAATTCAATGATATGAAAAGTCTCCTGGCTATTTTTGTCACCCCTCTGTTCCTTGTCATTCCTCTATTGTCTAACATGGGGAAATGGCCATGAGCATTTGATCAGTAAGTGACCCCATTTGCCAGCCTGTAGCCTGCCTGTCTACCATCCCGTCTTCTCATAATGTGGACAAAGTATTTAAGTTTCAGCTTCAGTGTTTGACCATCTAGTGAATAGCCTGAATTAATTTGTTTAAGTATTAACTGATTTGACCTCCTTGTTATCCAAGGGACTCTTAAAAGTCTTTTCCAGCACCACAATTCAAAAGCATCTATTTTACAGAGTTTAGCTTTTCTTATAGTACAACTCTTACAACCATACATGGTTACTGGGGAAACCATAACTTTGTTATATAGACCTTTGTTGGCTAGGTGATGTCTCTGCTGTTATTATGCTGTTCAGATTTCCAATAGTTTTCCTTCCAAGGAGCAAGTGTGTTTTCATTTCATGGCTGCAGTTGCTGTCTGCAGAGATCTTAGAGCCCAAGAATATAAAATCTGACACTGCTTCTATTTCTTCTCCTTCTATTTGTTAGAAAGTAATGGGACCAAGCTGCCAAGATCTTAGTTGTGTGTGTGTTTTTTATGTTAAACTTCAAGACAGTTTTTCCACTCTCCTCTTTTACCCTCATCAAGAAGCTTCTTAATTCCTCTTCATTTACTCCATCAGAATGATATCATCTGCATATTTGAGATTGTTGATATTTCTCCTGGAAACCATAAGCCTGGCTTCTGATTCATCCAGGCTGACATTTTGCATGATGTATTCTGCATATAAGTTAAATAAATAAGGTGACAATGTACAACCTTGTCATAACCCTTTTCCAATCTTAAACCAATCAGTTGTTCCAGGTTTGGTTCCAACTGTTCTTAACTGATGCCTATATGCATACATGCATGCAAGCATATATAAAAACATACATACATACATATATGTGTGTAGTGTATATCCATTTCAAACTCACCTTTTTTATATAGTACAAGGTCTTGGTATCAACCTAAGTCCTGATAGTCTGCTTTCTAGTATTCCTAGTAAATTTTTTCATGATCTAGGTAGACATGTGTTATTTGGGTTGATTCAACACTCTTACCTTTTTCTATTAACTCTATATGTTGTATACATAATTTGCTTCAATAATTTGCCTATTTTTAAACTAGAAACAAGTAACTTTGATTATTTATTGCTTTGTAACATAGTTTGAGATGTATCAGTTTGAAGCCCCCTTCCTTCCCACTTTTTAAAATTATTTCCCTTGAGAATCTCTAGATGAATTTTTTTTTCTAACTATATAAAATAATCATTTGGTAGCTAGATTACTTTGACACTAACTAAGTAAATTAACTTAGGCAGTACTATAAGATTCTAAACCCCTTGAGGCAAGAACCATTTTTGGTTTTCTTTGCTTTTCTATCACTTAGCACAGTTTCTGACATCTACTAGGTACTTATTATCCATTTTATTTTACGGGCATGGAACAATCATGAGTAATTAACATTTTTCCAATTATTTTTGTCTGTCTTTTTTTAAAGAGAGTTTTAAACATAAAAAAGAAATCTATAAATCAATTTCCCTAGTGAACATATATATGTATATAGATTTTTAGCAAAAATAACAAAAATCATATTCATATTTTAATCGATGCATAAAAAGCTTTTAACAAAATCCAATGCATTTTTCTATTTAAATCACTAGAAAATACAGGAATAAAAGAAACTTTCCTTAGAATAATAAGTAGTATTTATCTACAGCCAAGAGCAAAAGTTATTTGTAATGGGGGTAAGCTATAAATCTTCTAATAAGATCATGGGTGAAGAAAGAATTCCCATTATTACCACTGCCATCCAATATAGTAATAAAAATATTAGTTATAGCAATAAGACAAGAAAATTGAATTGAAAGAATAAGTGTAGGCAATGGGGAAACAAAAAAAATTGTTTTTTGCAGATGACATGATGGTTTTCCTTGAGAGCCCTAGAAAATCAACAACAACAAAAAAAATAATCAAACAACAATTTCAATAAAATTTCAGGTTATATAATAAGTCCACAAAAATCATCAACATTTCTATATATTACCAACAATATCTGGCAGAAATCAATACAAATTACTACAGATCACATAAAATATTTGAGAGTTTACCTTCCAAGACACACACTTGAATAGCATTAATGCAATTTAAAGATGCTCTTCTCATAAATATAGATATAAATAATAGGAGAAATATTAGTTACTCATAGGTAGGCCAAGACAGTATAATAAAAAAGGCAATACTACCTAAATTAATTTACTTATTCAGTGCCATACAAACCAATCTACCAAAGAATTATTTTATGATGCTAGGGGAAAAATACTAATAAAATTTATCTGGAGGAAGAAAAGGATATAATGGGAATAAAATATTGAAATGGAAAGGAAAAGGAACTAAGTGTCAGATTTCAAATTATAATACAAAGTTGTAATTATTGAAAGAATTTGATAGTGGGTGAGATACAGATTGATCATTTGAAGATATTAGATATACTATATATGGAAGCAAATGCACACAGTAATCTAGTATTTGATAAACGCAAAATCAGAGCTTTGGAGATAGAACTCACTGACAAAAAAAACTAAAAAGCAGTCTGGCAGAAAATAGGCATAGATCAACATCTTACCATACCCAATCTCAAACTATAAATTACCAAGTTATATCATCAAAATAATTTAGTACTATATAAGAAATAAAGTTGTTTATTAATGGAATATATTAGGTCCACAATATATGGAAGTGTATTAACATGAGAGTCTGGCAAAATTTAGAGATGGATCAACATCCCACACCATATACTAAGATAAGTTCAAAATGGGTCCACGATTCAAACATAATAAGTGATATAACCATATTAGAGAAGCAGGGAAGATATTTCTTGTAAAATTTAGGGTAAGGGCAAGAGTTCCTGACCACATAAGATATGGCAAGGTTCATGAGATGTAAAATGTATAATTTTGATCCTATAAAATTAAATAGATATCTATACTAACAAGACCAATACAGCTAAAATGAGAAGAAAATCAGGAAAATGAGAAAATTTATGTTGTTTCACTGATAAAGTTCTCATTCCTAAAATGTTTAAGGAACTGAGTCAAACTTGAAAAGAATAACAGTCATTCACCAATTGATATATGGTCAAAGAAAAACTCATCTCAACCAAGAAAGAAATTTCTGGATATCACACAAGAGGGAATTTCCTGAAGTATGTAGTATGAAGTATCTATAACATGCTTGGGAAGGGGATAGAGTGAATATTGACAACTCTGCTCATGTCAGCTTCCTCCTGAAGTCTTAATATCCCTTCAACAAATTGATGTGGGGGTAGCATCGTTGATCTTTTCTCATGACGTTGGAAGCCAGAATCACCTGAAGTGTTTGCAGAGTTTGAAGATATTTCACAGATGAAAGAAATCTTTCTTTTCTCTTCTTAAGTCTGATTCATGTAGGCATGTGGTATTGATCTCCACCAATGAAGAGAGAATACCATAGCAATGGGCTTTGGAACTTGGATTGCATTCCTCCTCTAGTCTTAAACTCTTTTCAGTCCCTTGGCAAGACCACCTGGAGCAAGTTCAAAACCTTTAACTCCACAGTAAAAACACAAACACACTCAAGTCAAGTCTCAGACAAGTATTAGTTGTGTGACCCTGGCCAAGTCACTTAGCACTTCTCTGTCTCAGTTTCCTCATTTCTAAAATGAGAAAAATAATAGCATCTTACTTCCAAGATTGTTGTGAGGATCTAATTTGATTATATTTGCAAAGCATTTCACAAACCTTAAAGTTCTGCAAAAATGCTATTATAGTAATTATTAATAGTATTAAATAATGCAGGAAAGTAAAGAAGGATGAATTTTGATAAACTATGCTTTTAAGCAAAAAAGTTATTTTCCTGGTGTCACAGGTAACTAACCTTTGGTACCACTGAAGTTAAAATAAAGATAATGGTAATTACCAATACATACATCACAGATTGCCCTATACAGAGCATCACCTGGGAAGATACTACAGTGGCAACTGTCTAACTACATATAAGACATAACAAATACACACTTCAAAAGTACGTTCTTTTCCATAGTGCATAGCAATCAATCAGAAACAATAAACATGGCTAATAAAGCAAGGCTAGCTAGCTCCATAATAACACTGTCAGTAGAGATAGATGTGTATGTGTGTGTGCATGTATATGTAATTGTATGTATGTGCACATACATACAGACACATACATATATATGTGTACATATAAATATGTATATACATGCACATGTATAATAACTATAGGTAATAGCATATATGCAACTAAATGAACTATAGAAAGAATAAAGCACAAATCAAGTGAATATAACTGCAAAATAATAAACAAATGTACTTAAACATGCAATAATACATGTTTAGCAGTAAACTTATACAATTACTATACTTTCAAGGTATATACCACATGGGCAGTCTATTGTACTGTTGCCTACTTATACCAAAGTATGGTATGGAATGATCAGTATGATCATTATAAACCTGTTTTATATAACTAAACTGGTAACTATGTCAGATTATAACCAGTATGTTATATTTCAGTGTGTTGAATCTATACCCTAGGAGTCTCTGTAAGTTTTCAAAAAGTGAGTTGCCTCTGACTTTAGTTCTCTTGCCCTTTAATATGCAGTTTCCTTCACTGGATACATTTTCATTGCCTATATCTGTGTCAAAAAGTCTTTGTACAGATGGTGGACAGTATCTCTTCCTCAGCCTTTTCCTTGGCAAATGGCCATCACTCATCACCTGCTCATAAGAACATCCAATATGGTATCTCTTTACTACAGGGGTTATAGTCTCCAATTTATTAATAAATAAAAAGGATTTCTCTCTTGTTCTTGCCAAATCCTCTGTGCTCCTCATGAAGGTACAAGGCATTGATCTTTGCCAACAAGGAGAGAGTCCCATACCAATGGACTTTGGGCTTTGGGTTAAATATTATTTTATTTTCTCTTCTTTTTGTTGTCCTAACAACTCTCTCTCTCTCTCTCTCTCTCTCTCTCTCTCTCTCTCTCTCTCTCTCTCTCGCTCTCTCTCTCTCTCTCTCTCTCTCTCTCTCTCTCTCTCTCTCTCTCTCTCTCTCTCTCTCTCTCTCTCTCTCTCTCTCTCTCTCTCTCTCTCTCTCTCTCTCTCTCTCTCTCTCTCTCTCTCTCTCTCTCTCT
>NW_027187351.1:8222379-8296770 GCF_028583685.1 Petaurus breviceps papuanus
CTCTCTCTCTCTCTCTCTCTCTCTCTCTCTCTCTCTCTCTCTCTCCTCAGCCTTGTTTTCCTTCTTTAAGGGAGTTCAATTATAACTTTTAACATAAATAAGGTACTTTAAAGTGACAGAAAAAGAAGCATTACATAATTACTGAAGATTACTGTAAATTATCTGCACTCCATACCTGTTGGAAATAAAATCTTTAGGTTCCCCCATTTCTCCTTCTTGTTAGTAGATCACTTGGAGAATTGCAGTGACAAAAAAGCTTGTTGAGTTCTTCAACTTTAATTAACATTTCATTTCTCACATGCTTAGTATCTTCTTGTCTCGTTAACACCTTAATACTCAGCACAATTTCCTTATGCTTGTCTTACTAGACTCATCTTGTTTTACTACATTTCTTTTTCTCTTGTTTTTATATTCCTTCACTTCAGTTCTGTCTTCTCCTCAGGTCCTTTACCTATAACTCCTCCTTCTTCTCCTTAAGTCTTTCTACTCAAATTTTCATTCAACTTGAGTTCATTTCCTTTACTCCTAGACCTTTGTGATCCTTATTTATCCTCCTCCAATTTTCATTCAAGTGGTCCCAAAGTTCCCCTCTCCAAATCTAATCTCTAGCTTTAAAAAATAATTCTAAAGCCCTCAAAAATCCTCTGCCTCCCCCTCCTCCCCCTCCTTCTTCTTTTTCTTCTTCTGCTTCTTCTCTTTCACACTCTAATAAAATAGCTATAATTATAAATATATATACATATACATACATACATATGAAGTCTTCATTGTTAATAAAATATGAAGAGAGAAAAAAGAAGGAAAACCCACTGGTAGAATAAATGACAAATGCTACAAATTAAGTAGAGAATATTTGAGTGAGAAATGACTAATTCCATTTCAGTTACTCCAATCATTTTTGTCCTTTGAAAAGCAGTTAGCATAGCACCTGGTATATATAGTAGGTACTATGTAAATGCTAATACCCAAGTTCCATTCTAACATCTGATGCCATAATATACAATAAATCCTACCTGATAAAAGTATATTATTCTTGTGATAAGTTGCTGTATTCTTTTTGCTAATATTTTATTTTAAATTTTGCATCTATATTCATGAGGGAAATCGGTCTATAATTTTCTTTCTCTGGTTTTTCTCTTCCTGATTTAGGTATCAGTACCATGTTTGTGTCATAAAAAGAATTTGGTAGGACTCCTTCTTCACTAATTTTCCCAAATAGTTTGTAGAGTATTGGAATCAATTTTTCTTTAAATGTTTGATAGAATGCACTAGTAAATCCATCTGGCCATGGGGATTTTTTCCTTGGGAGTTCACTGATGATTTGTTTGATATCTCTTTCTGAGATGGGGTTATTTAAGTAATTTAATTCCTCTTCTGTTAATCTGGGCAATTTATATTTTTGTAAAGATTCATCCATTTCACTAAGATTGTCAAATTTATGTGCATACAATTGGGCAAAATAATTTCTAATTATTGTTTTAATTTTCTCTTCATTGGAGGTAGATTTCACCCTTTTCATTTTTGATACTTACATTTGGTTTTCTTCTTTCTTTCTTTTTCTTTATCATATTGACTAAAGGTCTATCAATCTCATTGTTTTTTTCTCTTTTTTGTAAAACCAGCTCTTAGTTTTATTTATTAATACAATAGTTTCCTTTATTTCAATTTCTTTAATTTCTTCTTTTGTTTTCATTATTTCTAAGTTAGTATTTAATTGGGGATTTTCAATGTGTTCTTTTTCTAGGTTTTTCAGTTGCATGCCCAATTTATTGACCTCTCTTTTCTCTAATTTATGTATATACTCAGTGATATAAAACTTCCCTGAAGAACTGCCTTTAATGCATCCCACAAATTTTTGTATATTGTCTTATTATTGTAATTCTCTTGAATGAAGTTGCTGATCATTTCTATGATTTCTTGTTTGACCCACTCATTATTTAGGATTAAATTGTTCTGTTTCCAATTAATTTTTAATCTATCTTTCCATGGCCCTTTATTTAATGTGACTTTTATTGCATCATTATCTGAGAATGATGCATTTAATATTTCTGTCTTTCTGCACTGAATTGTGAGGTTTTTATCCCCTAGTACATGGCTGATGTTTGTGTATGTACCATGTACTGCTGAAAAGAAGATATATCCCTTTTTAACCCCATTCAGTTTACTCCACAGATCTATCACATATAGCCTCTCTAAAATTCTATTCACCTCATTAACTTCTTTCTTGTTTATTTTGAGGTTGGATTTATCACGTTCAGAGAGGGGGAGATAAAGGTCCCCCACTAGTATAGTTTTCCTATCTATTTCTTCCTCTAATTCCCTTCCCTTCTCCTTTATGAATTTGGATGCTATACCACTTGGTGCATACATGTTTAGTAATGATATTGCTTCATTCTCAATGGTGCCTTTTAGCAGGATATTGTTTCCTTCCTTATCTCTTTTAATTAGATCTATTTTTGCTTTTGCTTTATCTGAGATAAGGATTGCTACACCTGCTTTTTTTACTTTAGGCCTCCACATGCTCTGGCAAGCTGGACACAAACCCCAGGATCTCCACCCTAGACTGCAATCCAGATCCAAGCAGGTTAAAGCAAGAGGGATTCCCCTCAGACTGGTCGCTTGGTCCCCCTACACTCTGCAGGCTAGGAGCTGAAGCTTCAAGGTGGTGCTGGCTGGCTGTGTGGGCATTTCAGTGGCTTCTCACCCCAGGGGAAAAAGCCAATTCACTCCTACTTACTGGGTCCCAAAGTCCAGACTGCACTGACCTCTTACTTTGTCCTTCGCATCTATGAATTGATAATTCTGGAAAGGGCCACAGCTGTTGCTGATCTGGAGTCCCTCCGGCTGGTGGTTGGTCAGGCCTGCCCTGGGGCTAAAACCTCCTGCTCACATGGGCCTGGGCTAGGCTCCCAGAGCACTGTGCTGGCCGATTCCTGCCAGCCTGCCGGGCTGTCCTCAGTGGGAGGTTCGCTTCTCTGTGTCATTTCATGGGTTCTGCAGTTCCAAAGTTTGTTCAGAGTCTCCTTTTTACATGGATTGGGCAGGGTGGAAGCCAGAGCCCCTTGGAGGTTATGCTTTTACTCTGCCATCTTGACTCTGCCCCCCATATCCCCTTTTTTCAAATGTGTTTCTTGTAGACAGCATATTGTAGAATTATGGTTTTTAATCCATTCTGCTATCTACCTCCATTTTATGGGAGAGTTCATTCCATTCACATTCACAGTAATGATTAGTATCTGTCTCTTTCCCTCCATCCTATTTCCTCCCCTATTTATGTTTTTTTTTCTTCCTTCTCCCTTCCCCTCCCTAAGGGTTTAACTTTTGGCCACGGCCTCCCTCAGTATTCCCTCCCTGTGATCCCCCCTTCTTTAACTACCCTTTCCCCTTACTACTATTTCCCTCCCTTCTAACCTCCCCCCCATTCTTATCTCCCCCTTACCCCTACTACTGCTTATAGGACAAAATGGATTTTTATACTTATCAGAGTATGTTATTCCCTCTTTGACCCCAAACCAATGAGAGCAAATTTCATACAGTGCTCCTCTCCCTCCCTCCTTTCCCTCTATTATAATGAGTTTTTGTATCTTTTCATGTTAGAATCTTAATTGACTAAGTTGATCCCTCTTTGAACCAGAACCAATGGGAATAATATTCAAATGATGTTCATCTCCCTCTTTCCTTCCCCTCTACTATATTATGACTTTATGTCTCTTTGTATGGCATAATTTACCTTTTTCTGCCTCATCCTTTCCTTTTATCCCATTACCATCCCTTTGAACTCCTTAATAAGGTTTTCTTTTATCATCATATTAGTTCATTTATACCCACACCCTCTATCTATGTATATCCCTTTTAAAGGTAGTGATAATCATATAAATTTCAATATTGACAGGTATCAGCTTCACATATAGGGATATAAACAGTTTGTTCTTGTTGCACCCCAAGTTATGTGCATGTGTGCCTGAGTGTGCATGTGTGCTTATGTGTGTGTGAGTGTGTGTTTTCCTTGTTTACCTTTTTATGTCTTTCTTGAGTCTTGTAATTGAAGATAAAATTTTCCATTGAGCTCTGGCTGTTTCATCAGGAACGTCTGGAAATCCTTTATTTCATTAAATGAGCATCTCCTTGCCTGAAAGATTATGCTCAGTTTTGCCCAGTAGTTGATACTTGGTTGCAGTCGTAGCTCTTTTGCCTTACAAAATATCAAATTCTAATCCCTCTGATCTTTTAATGTAGAAGCTCCTAGGTCCTGTGTAATCCTGACTATGGTTCCACAATATTTAAATTGTTTCTTCTTGGCTGCTTGCAGTATTTTATCCTTAACCCTGTAATTCTGGAATTTGACTACTATATTTCTTGAAGTTTTCAATTTGGGATCATTTTCAGGAGGAGACTGGTGTATTCTTTCGATAAATATTTTACCTTCTGATTCTAGGACTTCAGGACAGTTTTCTTTGACAATCTCTTGGAGGATGTTGTTCAGTCTGCTTTTTTTCATCATGGATTTCTAGTAGACCAACAATTCTTAGGTTATCTCTCCTAGATCTGTTCTCCAGGTCAGTTGTTTTTCCAGTGAGATTTTTTACACTTTCTTCTAATTTTTCAATCGTCATATTTTGCTTGTTTGACTCGGTGCATCATAGAGTCCTGAGCTTTGATTTGACTGTTTCTAAATTTTAGTGAATTATTTTCTTTGGTTAGTTTTTGAAGGTCCTTTTTTAGTGAGGTATTTTCTCCAGTTCAGTCACAAATTTTACTTTTTAAGGATTTGTTTTCTTTAGTGAGACTTTTTTTCCAATTTGGTCACTGTAGATTTAAATTTATCTTCTATCTCTCTAATTTGGGTTTTAAAATCTTTCTTGAGTTCCTCCAAGAATGCTTTTTGGGCTTGAGACCAGTTCATATTTCCTTTTGTGGTCTCAGGTGTGAGTATAGAGTCCATGTTGTCCCCTGTATTTGGTTGTTCTTGCTTGCTATGATAAGCTCTGATCGATTTTCTTGCCTTCCCCTTCTTCTCAGTTTCCTTCCTTCCCATTTTAATTTCCTATTTCCTAATTTCTCAGGCTGGGAGCTAAGGGCCTGATTGTAGAATTTGTGTGCTGTAGCCTCTGGGTGTCTAGACTGAGGCCAAGGCCAGAATACTCAGTGTTTCCCCTGTGTTACCCTGAGGCTCACAGAGTAACCTATACAGGAGGGGTGGTCTGGCCACTTCAGATTTCTGCCACTATGCACCTGGGCTACAATTCAGCCAAGCTCAGCAGGTGGTGGCCAGCAGTGCTGGTGTCTTCATATTCCCCAAGTAGTTTTGCGGTCCACCTGGGCTTCTGTTGTTAGTGATTGCTGGCTCCAACCCCTGGGCTTTGGGAGTTCTTGCTGGTCAGGTGAGGTGGGGCTTGTTGGGACGGCCCCCACACACACTTCACTTCAGACTCCTTACTGCCTCAGTTACACCCTTTCTCAGTGACTCCTAAGCCTGAGGCTTTTTCCTCTATTTCAGGATTTTACTCTGGGTGGAACATTTATTTCTGGGTTTTATAGGGTCAGGGAGGGTGAATTTGAGCAACTAGAGTTTACTTTTCCATCCTGGCCCCTGGAAAATCAGGCAGGTTCTTTTTAAACTTCCAGGTTGTGTGCTGATAGCCCCATGAGAAGCTGCTATCTCTTCTGTGGGCCCTGTGCTTTCTCTTACCCAGCTCCTACAAATCCTCCCATTCTGTGGTGAGATGATAGTGAGATGGCTATGAATTGCCCTTGGGGTAAGTGAGTCTTGTGGTTGGGGCTCTGTCTCTCTCCACTGTAGTGAGCTCTCTAACCTGGGCTGGTGCAGCCCCCACGTGTTCCACACTCCCCCTGCCCAGATCCACGTGGGCACTCTCCTCCGCTGGATTCTGTCACCCTCCATTTTCCAATGGATTGTGACACTCTAAAATCCATTCAGATTCACTTTTTAAAGTTTAGTGACAGGATTCTTGGAGGAGCTTAGAAAAGTTACTGCTTCTGTTCCACCATCTTGGCTCAACCCCCAGTGATACAATATTTTTTAAAGCACTTTGCAAACCTTAAGGATTTCTATAAATACTAGTTTTTATTATTTATATTATTATTAGGAAGAGAAAAAGATATATATTAAGTACCTACTATGTGCCATGCACTATGCTTAGCATTTTATCAATATTATTTCATTTTAGGGGCACCTAGCTGGTGCAGTGAATAGAGCACCAGCCCTAGAGTAAAGAGGACCTGAGTTCAAATCTGACCTCAGATACGTAACACTAGCCATATGACCTTGGGCAAGTCACTTAACCCCAATTGTCCTGCATTGTCCCCTCCAAAAAAGCAAAAAAAAAGTATATATTATTTCATTTTAACCTAACAACAACCCTGGAAAATAAGTGCTTTTATTTCATGTTTGTCTTTGTGTCTCCACCCCCTTTAATATTTCCTGGCACATAGTGGCAATTAATAGATGCTAAGCCCCTTCCTTTGGTCCATCCACTAAAATGGCATTCCTTTAAAGAAGGTACCAGTTAGGCAAAGGCAGCTTGAGAGATTTGACCATGAAATAAGTGAAACAAGTGCATATCAATGGACTGATTGGTTTGAAAAAGATTAAACATTACCAAAAAGAAGGAAATTTATATGATTATCACTACCTTTAAAAGGGATATACATAGATAGAGGGTGTGGGTATAAATGAACTAATATGATGATAAAAGGGAAATAAAGTTGTCCAAGCAGTACTTTTTAATCTGGAAGTAGGAGATAGACTTTAAATCCCCAATTGTTTTTTCCTTTCCCCAGCATACAGAGAATGGTGCTTATTTTGATGAAGACCAATATGAGATGGAAATGGTACACAGTCTTCATCATGTAAACAAATATTGATCATCTTCATGTTGATTGGTACTGGTCGACGTAATATGGCTCTTTTGTCGCCTCTCCTGGATTCCCAATTCAGTTACCAACATACAATTGAAGACAATGTGGTTTTCATTTATGATCCTATAAAAACTGCTTAAGGGTCCCTATCATTAAAGGCACATACACTGGAAGTTTGTAAAGAGAAAGATTTTTCTCCTGAAGTACTGAAAAAGGCAAACATCACCTTTCAGCACATGTTTAGAGAAGTGCCAATCATAATTAAAAAATCACATCTGATTAACTTACTAATGTGGCAACTAGAAAAGAAATCAGCTGTGGCAGATAAACATGAATTACTCAGTCTAGCCAGCACTAATCATCTGGGGAAGAGCCTGCAATTGTTGATGGACAGAGAGAGTGAAATGAACTAGGATATAGTCGATTATAACATCTATATGAGAAACATCAGTAAACAGCAGCAACAAAAACATCAATATCAGCAACACAGTCAGCAGGAGAATTTACAGCTCCAGAACTGAGGATAACCTCCTCTCCCTGAAGAGGACACATCTAAATTCTTCAAATCTCCTCAGACACCTGCCAGGATGGATTCACAGCTAATTGCAGACCAAAGTAACTGACACTTATTGCTAGAATATCGAAGAGTTCACTGCACAAAACTTGAGCAAACTCTTTATGGCTCAATCTCCCCAAGAATACAACAACTAGAAAGAGGAAATCCATGACATCTGGTAGAATAATTTGTTTCCAGATAAGGTACTTGATATGTCCTCTGACTATCTACAGATAATTCTTTCAAGAAATATAATTTTCTTAATGAAAATGACAACACTTATTTGATATTATTGGCTCATTTTGGCAATAAAATAGTTGTTATTAAAAAATAAAATTTGTTTTTAATAATAAAAAAAGGTGTTTGATGATCTTAATCATTGACTAACAGACTCATAAAATAAGAGGCAGTAACCAAAGATAGCATCCAAATGCTATTTTGTGCTACTAGAAAACAGAAACTCTTTAATTCCCTTGATGTTCAGTGTAGCCCAGTAGCATTTTAGGACTAAGTGATAGTCATAAGGCCTATACTCAAGCCTATCAGAAAGAGCACATTTAGCTATTTAAATGAGGTTGATCAGTATCTTAACTTGTAATTGCATATCTCGACTCATATCTTCAGTGTTCAAAATTACATACTTTTTTAGAAAATAGGACTTACAAAATACATATCACATTTTTAATACAGCTAAATAAAATATTATGTGGTCTCCACAGCTCTCAAATTGGACAAATCTAATATTAACATTGACTGCTTTCCTTTCACTACTAATGCTATTATTTTCTCTTTTAAGAGATTGGCATCATGTGTTTTTACCGATTGTGTGGACAAATAAAAGGTATCAGAGACATTGAAGCTCTAATGTCAATGTCCTAAATTAAGAAAAAAAAAAAGAATTTAAAGCAGCAGCTCTCTCATCTAGGGAAGAATCGATTCGGAGCAGCTGTTGATAGCCATTAAAATGTTAACAGTGCCTTTGGAAAGTTAAAGGGCTAGCACTGAATTTTTAGGCTTGTGATTTGTCCTAGGAGTTTCAACTGCTAAAATGGATTGCAGTGAATTAATGGTACCAGAAATGTGTGCAATTAACATTATGAAGAGAGAGCACAAATCATCTTGCTTGTTGATTTGAAGCTCTTCCATAGATTATGTTTTATAATGAAGATGTAAATTATAGTATTGAGGTTATTTATATTTCTACTTGCTCCAGGGAAACACAGCAAGGTTTAGCATGCATAGCCTTCTTTTAAACAGGTTGGCATTGTTGGGATATTTTGGCAATAATAGCCAGAACCTGCATTTTGAAAAACTTACAACATTTTATTACAGAATTTTAGGTCATACCAGGTCAAATACCAACCTCCTCCTTCATTTAATACTTTTTGCATTTCACTGATGATTTAGTAAAAGCATGGACCAGCTGGAAGTCCTTACCATTTCAGTTGGTAGAAAAGCTAGCATCATAGATGTAGTAGGATGAAAAGCAATATATTTCTCATGAGCTATCTTGGCATAATCGAATGGCCTATATATAGACTAGTATTATTAATCTAGTATTATTAATTGGCACCTGGTACAAGTCATTAATAAATAATTAGAGCCAAGTTGGTAGCAGAATAGGTAAGTAGCCTAAAATGGAGAATGAGAAGAAAAAGGGAGAAAGGGAGGGAGGAAGAGGGGGGAGGAGAGAGACAGAGACTGAGATAGAAACAAATAAGGGTAGAAACAGACAGAAAGAATGAGGAAGAGAGAGAGAGAGTGAGAGACAAGAACATATATACATATATATGTATATATATATATATATATATAGTAGAGAGAGAGAGAGAGAATGATAACTACGATAATGATGGATAAATGGCAATGTAAACAATAAATGGTGAACACATTCTGCCCACCTCATCTCTACTTATTCCTGAGGTGTGTCTTGTTCGCAACATATACTCTGAACTCATTTTCTTGCTCTGGGTTGATGTAGTGTGCACTGAGGATGACAAGACAGCAGATGGAATGAATAAGCAATTACACAGTTCTTTAAGAAATTTATTCTTGGGCGGCCAGGTAGCACAGCAAGTAAGAGCACCGGCTTCAGTGTTGAGAACACCTGGAGATCGAATCCCAGGCTCAGACACTTAGCACCCACCCAGAAACACCTGGCCGTGTAACCTTGAGCAAGTTACTTAACCCCAATTGCTTAGGGGCGGCCAGGTGGCTCAGCGAGTAAGAGTACCGGCTCCAGTGTTGGGACGACCGGGGAATCCCGGGCTCAGACACTCAGCACCACACCCAGAAATAAGTGGCCGTGTAACCTTGAGCAAGTTACTTAACCCCGATTGCTTAAAAATTAAAAAAAAAAAAAAGAAATTTATTCTTTGACACTCTTGAGTGGGGAAAATTTACCAGGGGTGAAATATGGAGTCTAGATGACAGTTTTTCCCGCTCCCTAATTCTCTGTGGATTGTGTGTGTGTGTGTTTTCTTTTCATCATCACCTAAGGTATATTGTGGTTTATTGTCTGATCTAGCATATGATGCAATAGTTCTGTATAACTAAAAATTTGTCATTGAATTTTAGCTTAAAATGTGACCATTCAAAACAGTGGCCATAAATGTGCATCATAGCAAGCTTGCAATGTAATCTCTGGAAAATAAAATAACTCTTTTTTTAAGCAATTGGGGTTAAGTAACTTGCTCAAGGTTACACAGACAGTTATTTCTGGATGTGGTGCTAAGTATCTGAGCCTGGATTCGATCCCCAGTCATCCCGACTCTGGGGCTGGTGCTTTTACTCACTGTGCCACCTGGCCACCCCTAAGCAATTGGGGTTAAGTAACTTGCTCAAGGTTACATGGACAGGTGTTTCTGGGTGGGTGCTAAGTGTCTGAGCCCAGATTCAATCCCAGGTCATCCCTCTGGGGCCGGTGCTGTTACTCACTGTGCTATCTGGCCACCCCAAAATAAAATAACTCTTGACTTTATGTGGACCACTTTGTCCTAGTGGTTAAAAAATGTATCATCAATATAGAATTTACATTAAACTGACAGCCTTGACTGTTTCTAGGTTTTCTGAGGGATAGTCCTTCTAAAATTACAGTGGTTATGCCTCAAGCAAGAGATAGAGCAGTGTGCTATTTTCACAATGCTTTAGAATATAGGTGGCCTTTAAAGTCCAAACTAAGGCAGTGTGGATAGATGTATACTTTGGCAAATGTTAAGCTGTAATGTCTTCATATAACCCATTACCTAGGGACCCTCAAGCACTCTGGACTGGTATGAACCTAGTTCTATACTAAAAATTTGAACCCTTTCACTTAGTATCCACACTTGGACTAATCAAGGAAGTCTTTATTGCTCATCCTGGAGTACCTCAATTGTGGATGACAGCTGCCCCAAATCCTGAATAGGTACTCAATATGCAATATGATTATTGGATATGGTAAGACTTTTATTTTACTCCACAGAAAATGCACACAATTTAATCATTAATTATTCATTGCTGCCTCTTTACAAATAGAGAAACATAAAATAATCAAATAGTCTCTCAGTTCCACCTATCCTGGAAAGGAACTAAACTTGGGGGCTGGAACATTTGGAACAATGTCTTTTCATTCTGGTGAATCCCTCTCCCATACAAGATGTGCATAGTCTCCCCACAGCTTTTAGTATTTTTCAGTGGTTTAGATTTTTCCCCTGAAACTCATCTTCGTTATACATACATTTTCCCATGTAATTTATTGGCTTCACTGTCCAAATAGAACCCTGTAGAAACCACAAACTCTCCTTTGCCTTTTCCAAGGACTATACTACATGGTAAAGTCCAAACTTTCAAACTCAGGATATTTTGAATTTGCCAGGAGGCAATGCTGAAAACTGATGTTAACCAAGAAATTTCCCTTATTTTTTTTTTCTAGAAGACTAAATTATCTGAATATCAGACCATCCAGTTAAA
This sequence comes from Petaurus breviceps papuanus, assembly GCF_028583685.1. Taxonomy (NCBI): domain Eukaryota; kingdom Metazoa; phylum Chordata; class Mammalia; order Diprotodontia; family Petauridae; genus Petaurus; species Petaurus breviceps. Next base: position 8,233,766 of record NW_027187351.1, read on the forward strand.
TCAAAATCCTACCCTTTGTACAAAGAAGGTTGAAATTCATGAGGAATATCCTTGAAATCCCCCCTAAGACTATACAAAAGCATATGTCATCATTGGCCATGTGCTTTTGTTCTAAGTTGTTAATTCCTACTTCTGATGGGGATGTGGAGAGAGAAATCATCTCCATCCTGCTTGCTTAACTTTGTAAGAGGGAATGAGGAAAAAGACAAGCAGTCTTTAGAAATATGAATGCTATAAAGGGTTGAAGAAGTTTGCTTTTTCTTTTCTTTTTGGAGGGCAGAAGGCAGGGCAATTGGGGTTAAGTGACTTGCCCAAGGTTGCATGGCTAGTAAGTGTTAAATGGCTGAGGCCGGATTTGAACTCAGGTCCTCCTGACTCCAAGGCCAGTGCTCTACTCACTGCATCACCTAGCCACCCCAAGAAGTTTGCTATTTTAGGTCATTGTATGGTGGTAGCCAGAGCCTAGGAATGACTCCACAGAGAATATAAACCACTTTAAGTAAATATAAAAATTAAAAGAAGTTCCAGTTATCCCATGGGAGAACTTGCACATGACCCTGGGTCATCCCTGGCACCATGCCTTCCTTTTTGTGTTTCTATATAACTCCTGTTATGATCTGGCATTGGTAGAGGGAGACAGGATTTTTCCTTTGTTCTGCTCCCAGGATGACTGGCCTCTTGTCTATTTTTTATTTTCATTTAGTAATATTTTATTTTTTTCAATTATATGTCAAGATGGTTTTCAACACTTATTTTTATAAGATCTTGAATTCCAACTTTTTCTCCCTCCACTGTCCCCAAGGCAGCAAGCAATCTGATATAGGTTACACATGTACGATCATGTTAAACATATTTCCACATTAATCTTGTTGTTAAAGAAGAATCAGAAAAAAAGGAAAAACACAAGAAAGAAAGAAAAAGACAGATAAAAGTTAAAATAGCATGCTCTGATCTCCATTCAGACTCCATATTTCTTTTTCTATATGTGTATAACATTTTCTATCATGAGTCTTTTGGAATTGTCTTGGACCATTATATTTCTAAGAAGAGCTAAGTCTGTCAGTGTTCTTAATGAGTACGATGGTCTCCTGTTTCTGCTCACTTCACTCAGCATCAGTTTATGTAAGTTCATGTTTTTTTTCTGAAATCTTCCTGCTCATCATTTCTTATAACACAATAGTATTCCATTATATTCCTATACCTAATTGATGGGTATCCTCTCAAAAAGAGTTCCTATAAATAATTTTGTATACATATTTTGTACCTCTTTTTTGATTTTTCATGATCTCTTTTGCATACAGACCTAGTATTGGTATTGCTGGATAAAATGGTATGCATAATTTTACAGCCCTTTGGGCATAGTTTCAAATTGCTCTCCACAATGGCTGGATCAGTTCACAACTCCACCAACAATGCATCAGTGTTTCAATTTTCCAACATCTTCTCCAACATTTATCATTTTCCTTTTTAGTCATATTAGCCAATCTGATAGGTGTAGGATTGTATGTAAAGTAGATTTTAGTCTAAGTAAGGTTAATTTTGTTATTATTCTTAGAATAATATTTCTCAGGATCCATTGATATCAGAGATAATAATCTCTGGCTCCCAGACTTTATACTTGTAAACATCTCAACCACACTTGCACAGCATCATATAATGATAAATAATATTAACTTTTTGTACTTAAAATTGTAAATATCTACTTTGAAGTGAAGTGAGATATAATGGTGAGAGAATATAAACTTGTGAGGCTATTGATTGCCAATTGCTTTCTTTCTCTGTTGCCCTATAGATCAAGTGGGCCCTGGTCAATGAGTTGGGAGTACGACAGTATAATACTATATGTGCCTTGATCAGCCCCCATCAAGGTTTAGGGGAACCCAAAAGGGATTTGGAAAGTGGGATATGGATAATACATAGAGAAACTCATGTACCTTCCTTAATCACCTCCTTTGAAACTTGCAAGGATTTGGGGGAATGCACAAACTGGAATGCTATGCCTATCTTTACTGGCCCCATCAAGATGTAGGAGTAACTTCCCCCCTTCTCACCAGTCCCTGTGAGAAGGGTGAATAGAGAACTTGTAACAGTTGATGCTTCCATTATCAGCAACCCTCTTCAGAAGAATAGACTAGAATATAGAAAGATAGCTTATTTAACCCTTTATTTATGACTCCATTTCTGTCTTCCTGGATCAAGAGTGAACTTGTGCTAATACTAGAACACCTGATTGCAGTCCTTCTGTGCAATTGCTTGTGAAATAATTGGCATAGTCAGCATTACCCATTTTAGGGTGGAGTACCAAAAAATTCCTGTGCCTTTTGTGAAACAGAGAAGGTACCTCAGAGTTGTTTTAATTTGCATTTCACTAATCAATAGTGATGTAAAGCATTTTTATATGACTATAGTTTAATTTCTTCCTCTGAAAACAGTCTGTTCACATCCTCCAACCATTTATCAATTGAAGAATGACATATTCCTATAAATTTGACTCAGTTCTCTATATTTTTAAGAGACATTGGCTGTAAATAGAAACTTTCCCAGCTTTCTGCTTTCCGCTTTCCTTCTATTCTTGGTTGCTTTGGTTTTGTTTGTGCAAAGCCTTTTTAACTTAATGTAATCAAAATGATCTGTTTTGCAATTTGTAATGTTTTCTATCTCTTGTTTGGTCATAAATTCTTCCCTTTTCTATAAATCTGACAGGCAAGCTAGTCCTTGCTCTATTAATTTGTTTATAGTGACACCCTTTATTTCTAAACCATGTACCCATTTTTACCTTATCTTGGTATAGGGGGTGAGATGTTGGTTTATTCCTAGTTTAAGCCATACTGTTTTCCAGTTTTCCCAGCAGTTTTTGTCAAATAGTGAGTTTTTATCACAGACAGATCACTATATTCATTTACTACTGTGTTACATACCTAACCTATTTCACTGATCCACCACTCTGCTTCTTAGCCAATGACTGGACCTTTTTAGTATCCCCCCTCCCAAACTAACCTACTTAACTCTAATAAAACCTATCAATAACCAAGTTGGCAAGGGCCCCTCTTTCTCTGGTATTTCATTATTCTCTGAGAGAGAATGCCACCATACAGTTGGCATAATTAGAGTGGAACAAATCTACCTAAAATTTTATAATCACAAGTAGGTTCACTGTTCTTCAGTCATCCTATGCTAGGAATACTCAGTATCCCATCTATTTCCCCCACAAAAGTTCTAAAATTCCTTCAGCTTTATTTAAAAGTCAGACAGAGGTTTTCATGACACCTCTTCCTTTCATTTCTGAGGATGGAATTTCTCAAAAAAAAAAGACTTTGATACATATTATTCTTTTTTTGTGGTACATCACTACACACTACAGAAGAGTAGAAAAGTTTGCACATATGCACATGGATTACAAATGTAAATTACATATTATTTGTGGGAAATTCACATATGTATCTACAGAATCAAGTGTTTATCTACAATTTTATGTACACCTAGCTAAAACTGCACACTCGAATGTTTCAATATCTCTTTTGAGAAACACTTGTTCTACTTATACTCAACAAGGTGCTGTCCTTGGTCTACCTCTGAATTTTACATTCCAGGAGCAAGTTAAAAGACTTAAATAATGCTTAAAAGAGATTAGAAATGTGACTATCTGAAGAATAATGAAATATTTCTTATTAAGTGCCATTATCTAATGGATTATAAGGTAGGTATGGTTAAGAACACCTCACTTTTTTGTTTAATCTCTTCACACAACACCTAGTAGGGAGCTATCAGGACCTGGACAGATTATTCTCCACTGATTCTTGGCAGATATAACCTTCAAGTATATTGAGGATATTTACAGAGAGTTTATGTATGAGTAAAGACAGATGTTGAATAGTGGATAATAAGCTGAACCAAGAGTCAGAAACACCTGGGTTCAAATGCTACTGCTAGAATTTATTAGTTATGTAACTCTGGGCTTCATCTCTTCACTTCATCTCTGTGTTCCCCAGGCAACTCCCTAGGGCTTATATATTGAACTAAGAATAGAAAGAATTCTTGTCCCAGAATTCCCTATGCTCATGAAGTCACAGATCATTGGAGTATTTTTGTAGTGATGGGGTGCTTGTGCTTAGATGCTAATTCCAAGATAATATTTATCCCTAGCTCCAAAACACTATCCCTGACAGTTTTCTCCTCAGTCCAAAGACACTATGCCTAGCAATAACTCATGAGTGAGCCCCTAATAAAATAAACTATCTTACCCATCACAAGAACAAGCTGACTTCTGAATAAATTCTATTGTAAAAAAACAGGACTATCAGGAGGTGAAGCCAAGATGGCAGAGTACAGCACAAACTTGGCATGGGTTATGGCTCCAACCACTTCAATACCTATAAAAAAATGACACTAAAGAAACTTTAAAGCTACAGAACCCACAAAGTGACAGAGAGGAACAAATCTCCCACTGAAGACAGCCTGGAGGCCAACAGGAAAGGTCTATCACACCATGCTGGGAGCAGAGCACAGCCCTGCATGAGCCACACAATTCTTGCCCCAGGGCAGCAACAACCAGCATCAGCCAGAGCAGACTTCAAGAGAGTGAATCACCAGCAGCTGTGGTGGTTTCCAGACTTCTCAAACCATAAACACCAAAGACAAAGCAAAAGGTCAGTGTGGAACTCTGTTGGAATGGGTGGGAGGCAGGACTGAAAAGCATGGTCTAGCCCCTGCCCCAAGGCAAGAAGCAGTGGAGGTACAGTGGCTGTGCAGCTGCTATGTGGCTGCCTCAGGAGCTCCTGGTCTGTAGATTGTAGGGGAACCAAGCAACCATTCAGAGGGTAATCACCCTTGCTTTACCCTGCTTGGATCTGGATCACTATCTTGGGTGGTGGTCCTGGGGTGTGTGGCCAGTGAGCCAGAGCTTGTGGGGGCTATAGAGAGGGCACCCTCCTAATAGCTCTGGCAGCTGCAAAAACACCAGCACTTGGGACAAAACTCTCTCCATTCTGGAAATAGAGTTGTACTGTGACAAAGAGCTCAAAAGTCAAGTAATTGGCTTGCAAGATGAGCAAGCAGAGGAAGCACAGACCATAGAATCCTTTTTGGGGGATAAAAAGAACCAAGGCATGGAACAGGAGGAAGACAGTGAAGTGGAGGAAAACTTGGGAAGAGAAATGAAAATGATGCAAGAAAATCAGGAAAAGAGAGTCAACAGCCTGCTGAAGGAGTACCAAAAATACACTGAAGAAAATAATACCTTAAAAAATAGACTAACAAAATGGCAAAAGAGGCCCAAAAAGCCAATGAGGAGAAGAATACCTTAAAAAGCCGAATTTGCCAGATGGAAAAGGAATGTCAAATATTCACTGAAGAGGATAACTCCTTCAAAATGAGATTGGAGCAATTGGAAGCTAATGACTTTGTGAGAAATTAAGATACTATAAAACAGATTCAAACAAATGAAAAAAATAAAAGGCAATGTGAAATACCTCCTTGGAAAAAGCACTGACCTGGACAATAGATCCAGGAGAGATAATTTAAAAATTTTTGGACTGCCTGAAAGCCATGATCAAAAACGGAGCCTAGACACCATCTTCCAAGAAATTTTCAAGGAAAATTGCCCTGATATTCTAGAACCAGAGGGAAAAATAAAAATTGAAAGAATTCACCGATCACCTTTTGAAAAAGATACCAAAAAAGATCCAAGGAATATTATAGCCAAACTCCAGAGTTCCCCCAGGTCAAGGAGAAAATATTGCAAGCAGTCAAGAAGAAACAATTTGAATATTGTGGAAACACAATCAGGATGACGCAAGACCTAGAAGCTTCTACATTAAGAGTCTGAAGGGCTTGGAATATGATATTCTGGAGGTCAAAGGAGTTAGGACTAAAATCAAGAATCACCTAACCAGCAAAGCTGAGTATAATGTTATAGGGAAAAATATGGTCATTCAATGAAATAGAGGATTTTCAAGCATTCTTGATGGAAAAACCAGAGCTGAACAAAAAGTTGACTTTCAGATATAAGAAGCAAGAGAGGCATGAGAAGATAAACAAGAAAAAGAAATCATAAGGAACTTATTAAAGTTGAATTTTATATTCCCACAGGGAAAAACAAAAATTGTAATTCATACGACTTTTCTTAATATGAGGATAGTTGAAGGGAATATATATGTATGTTTGTATAAATATGTATGTAAGTGTGGGAATATGTCTGTTCGTGTATACATAGAGGGCACAGTATGAGTTGAATATGAAGGGATTATATCTAAAAAATAAAATTAAGAGGTAAGAGAGGAATTTATTGGGAGAAGGAGAAAGGGAAAAATAGATTAGGGTAAATTATCTCGTATAAAAGAGGTAAGAGAAAACTGTTACAATGGAGGGGAAGAGGAGGAAGGTGAAAGGGAATGGACCAACCTTATTCTCATTGAATTTTGATTAAGGAGGGAATAACACACACACTAAATTGGGTTTCTTACCCTTCAGGAAAATAAGAGGGTAGGGGATAAGAGGGGGGATGATAGAAGGGAGGGCAGATAGGGGAAGAGGGTAGTTAGAAGAAAACATTTTTGAAAAGGTCAAAGGAGAAAATAGAATTAGTGGGGGACAGGATGAGATGGAGGGAAATACAGTCTTTCACAATATAACAACTATGGAAATGATTTGGGGAACTACACATGTACAACCTGTAATGAATGGCTTATCTTCCCAGTGGTGGTGGGTGAGGAGGGAAGAAGGGAAAAAATCTGGAACTCCCAAGTTTTAAAAACAAATGTTTTAAAAAAAATTTTTTTACATGCAACATGGAAATAAGATATACAGGCACAGTGGTATAGAAATCTATCTTGCCCTACTAGAAAATTAGGGGAGTGATAGGGGAGGATATAAGAGAGAACAGATTGGGGGAAGAGGTATTTGGTAGGCTTGCTATCTTGGGTTGGTGGTAGGGAAAAGAAGAAGAGAAAAAATTGTAACTCAAAATCTTGTGGTAATGAATGTTGAAAACTAAAAATAAATAAATATATTTTTAACAAAACAGTAAAGCAAAAAAAAAAAAGACTGTATTGTAACCACAGAATTATCATGTATTGATAACCAAAGTTATCATATTCAATCCAGAGGTCAAACTATAGACATCAACTCTCAATGCTATCTTGCTACAGAGGTAACAGACCAAAAACACACCCCCAAGAAACCCCTTCCCCTGGTTTTCAGTAGGGAATGATCCCTGTGACCAATGTTGTATATTATCACCTCATTATCATATTTGCCAGATAATTCACTACTTTTTCTATGTAAGCTTTAGCTTCATTCCTGTTAACTTACAAGTACCCAAAGAAGCTCTACCAGCTATATTGGCATTACAATAAACCTTTGCTACCTTGGCTTAAAGAACGCTTGAGTCCATGATTTTATTCCAGACTACCTTGTTCATTCAGATTACCTATTCTGGTCTTTGGGGTGTCCCTGAACTTCTCAAACTGCATCAGTAGCATTTCCCTATCTCCAATGAGGATAGATTATGAATAAAGCACTGAAGGTATAAGGTATTAGGGAACAATGTAGAACATAATATTATAGATTTAGCCTAAGGTGTGATCTGAAGAAACTGAATAATAGAGGTCACACAGCAAGTAAGGATCTAAATTAGTATCTGAACCCAGGTCTTCCTGATTCAAGTCTAGCACTCTAAGCTCTATGACAATTTGCCATCACTATGGCTCTTCTTTTTAATAATGTAGCCATGGATTTGCTATATAGGGAATTTTATGTAATGGGTAGGTAGGGAATTGGACATGGAATCAGAAAGACCTGAGTTCAAATACTGCTTCTGAATGCATTCTGCTATACTCTTCTCTCTCCAAGAATGTGTTGCTCTCAACAGGCTCATTTTCCCTATACAAAGCTACATTCCTAAACTCTTGAACTTGAAATTACCATGGTAGCAACATTATGACTAACTCTTCCAAAGAACTCTCCCTTTTCTCTCTATGATGCTTTATTCTGGAACTCTTCACTAACTCCACTCTTGACTTTATGGTTGAGAATACATACAACTTCAGTCTATTTCCCCTTAGTATAGTCATTAGCAACTTGTGGGCAGAGATGTGTCTTCATGTTGCCTTCATCACTGGGTCCTAGTTCTACCCTTAGGTATGATGCTTTCTGATCTATTAGTAGCAAGGGAAAGTGGGCAAAAGGGGAAAACCTACAATGAAGTTTAAAGGTTAGGCTGACAAAACAGCTCAAGCCAATCACTTAATTCCCCATCAATCCACACAGGGCCAGAAATGCCCTCAAGCTCAATGAGTTGCTTACAGGCATTTCCCAGTAGATGTTCCCAATGCTTTTGATATTCTCTACACACTTCAAAAGGAATGAAATCAAGGTCCTATCAAAAAATTCACCACTAATCCTTTCACCCAGTGCCTGACACATAATATATGTTTGTTGGTTGATTGATCCACTGATCATAAACTAAAGTTAATGAGGCAACTTCTGAGACAATTGTTTCTCTTGGTATCACTCCCAAATGTTTTTCAAATGCAGTGTTTCACAGGATAGATGTTTAATACATGTTCTGAAATTTGGATTGTTGACATCCCTTTTTTCCCGCAAATACCACAAACTGATCATTTGAGAGTGGGAATACCTTTATTCTGTATAGCCTCAGACAGTAAAACAAATACCAAAGAGTGGTTTCAGGGATATATGATTCAGTTTAATAGGGGCAAAAAAAAGAAATTTTCTGACGTTGGCACTTCTCAAAGTTAGAATGGGCTGTCTTGGTAGTTAGAGAGTGAGGGTTCCTTATTGCTGGAGGGTCTTCAGGCAAGGTAAAGTGGGTCATGATATGAGTACATGATCTCTCAGGTTCCTCCATGGCTAGAATTTAGATATATTTACTATAAATCCGATCTGTTTTTCCTTCCTCCACTTTAGCACTATTTTGGCAATAGAGGCATTCAAAACTCATTGTGTATTTTTTTTAAGTGATTTTTCAATTCAGGTTGAGAAGTATTAAAAATGCAAACACAGTGTTAAAGCTAGTACTTTATTGGACACTGTACTTGGAGATTACATATAAGAACACTTTGTAGAAAAGAAAAAGAAAACAAAATAAAACAAAAGCTTGCTTCTTCGCCTGCAATGTGAATTTAGATAAAGGCAATAAGTGGATTTTAAACACAAATTCAAATGAGTTCTTTATACAAATGAATAATTTTTCCAAACTTTTTGAGTATATATGTAACATTAAGAGATATTGACCTTGAGAAAGATGATATATAATATAGTGAAGATCAGTATTATAAAATTTTCATTTACATGTCTTAAATCCTGCTTCTTGTTGTTTTTTTTTTTTTTTAGCTTGAGGACATTAGATTTGAATGGAATCTTAAAAAGCAATTAAATGTTTGGGGCTTGGCTATTTTATTTTATTTTTTTAGAAAACAATAAATTCTGTTCATAGTACCAGGAACATTTTTTTTTCTGTGTTCATCTTAAAAATCTAAAAGCTCTGTAGACTTCAACACATTAACAATTATTTTCCCCTGAGAAAACTATCTTCTTGGTTTGTTGAAAATGTTTTTTAAGTATTCAGTTCTCGTATCTTCCTGCATAGTCAGAAAAAAGTTATCATATTTCATCTAGTTTCATATCTTCTTCCCCTCAATGACATGTTTATGTTAAATTTTTCCCATTATGTCTTGTATTCATATAGTAAGAAGTTTGCACTAACAAACAAATGCCAGGAGAAAGATTCACAATGAGCACAATGAAATGTCTTTGGAAATTGAATCTTGACTAAACGTGTAAACTGGAAACCGAGATCCTCTGAGTCCTTGTGTAATCATAAAAGAGTTTTTGTTCATGAGTTGAATGAGAACTAAGATTGTGATGAGCTTTCAGTATAAAACAGGATCTGTTGGGAGTTGTAACAGGGGTGAGCATGTGTCGTTCCAATCAAACATTACTAAAAAATAACACTAGATAAAATTAATGAGAGGAGAAAATTTTGTACTGTCTGCTTTGCTATACAAATCTTTTTATGAATCTGGTTTATCAGAGCACCCAAGGTTAACTAAAACAAGTAAGAATTAAGGCTCACATTTACTGGAAAGAATGTAAGCATAAACAGAGAGGCACTCCCTACTGACTCAAGCAGAAAGCACATACTTAGGAATATGAAGCAAATTGATATTTCCAAGAACAATGTTTATATGGCAAATTTTTGTAAGCTTGACTGTCTTCTTAATTAAGTAAGGACTGATTGAGAACTTACTTTGTGTTAAGCATTAAGAAGACAAAATCTCTTCCCCTGGGGTGTGTACAGTATGTTTGGAAACACAGGATACCACTCTTGAAAGAGATAATAACAGTGGTGCAATGGAAATGCCCTTGGATATGGAATCTTTGTAACTGGTTTTATATTCCATCTCCAGCATTTATTAACGTTGTGACCTTGGGCAGATCATTTAACCTTTAGAGCCTCCTTTTTCTCTTCTGTAAAATGAAGAGTTTGACCATCTAGCACCTAAGGTAGCATGCAACCCTAAATTTATGATCTTGTGAATATTTACACATATAAATGTATGAATGAGTTGAGACTGAATGAGATTCTATCTGAGATGCAACCAATACATGACTTTGTTAAATAACCTTCTGTGTATCACCCATGCATTTGGTATCAAAAAGTGGGTAAAGATGCTCAGTTCAAATACAAATACAAACACAAAGAAATTCATCATAGACTTTGGTGTCCAGATTCTCATGTTTACAGATAAATTTGAGCTGATTTTCTTATGCACATTTTTCCAGTCATTTAGAAGGGATTTAGCCTAGCAATTAAAAGCAGGGGGAGGGTTACAACAAGTGGCTGAATAATGCATATTGCCCCTCAGTTAAGGGGGCAATATTATAGAAATATGTATTTCACCCTAAGTGGCACAAAATCATTTTAGTATTTAGTGTATTTATGTCTTCAATTGGTTAGAAAGCATGATGGACCCATACAGAGTGTAATGGAATAGAATGGAATATGATATAATATAAGACAGTTGTTCTCTTTCATTTCAAAGAAGATCAATGACATCACAAGTGATGTTTTTGACTTGTGATGAGTTGAGTGTAAGTGAGGCAGAGGTGCACAAAGTCATCAGCCTCACTCTCTGTTGCAGAGTCATTGAGCTCCAATGGCAGGACAAAAGTCAGGATGACTGGCAATGGCCTGGGATGCAGTGGATGACCTTACAATACAATAGAATATTGAAACTAATCCATTCAGCTTTAGAAATCTCAGTGCTAATGAGAAAAAGTGGCCAAGGTTATATGTTTCCTATAGGATAGACCAATTAACTTAGTTTTGTTTGTATTTAAATAGTCCTTCAAAAGCACAGGTCTAACCACATAAAACCACTGCCAAAGAACTTTCAGTCACTCTCTCTTTTCCTTAAAATACAATGGAAACTCTTTAGATTGTCATTAAATTCATTTAACTATTTGGACCTATCAGACTTATTTCATATTACTTTGTTTAATGTGTTCTATGTCCTAAATAAGTCCAGAAAATACAGGAAAAAAAATAATCCCAGATCCACAACTCTGAGAACACCTTGGAAATGAACAACTTTTTACAATCCCCTTTTTTTTTTTTTTTTTTAAAGCAATCGGGGTTAACTAACTTGCTTAAGGTTACACGGCCACTTATTTCTGGGTGTGGTGCTGAGTGTCTGAGCCCGGGATTCGATCTCCAGGTCGTCCCAACACTGGAGCCAGTACTCTTACTTGCTGAGCCACCTGGCCGCCCCTAAGCAATTGGGGTTAAGTAACTTGCTCAAGCTTACACGGCCAGGTGTTTCTGGGTGGGTGCTAAGTGTCTGAGCCTGGGATTCGATCTCCAGGTGTTCTCAACACTGGAGCCGGTGCTCTTACTCGCTGTGCTACCTGGCCACCCCCCACTTTTACAATTCTCAAAAAAAGTTTTATGTATTTATTTTTATACCTATAACATTTCTTTTTGCATCTCTCCCTATCTCCTCTTTGAAAACCACTTCTAATAAGAAAATATTTAAAGAGAAAAAAGAGGGGGAAAATATTAAAACAAATCAACATTTTAGGAAAATCTGATACTATATGGTACATTACACACCTGTGGATCCCCTTACCTGTAAAGTGACAGATGAGAAATTTTTTCCTTTCTATTCTTTCAGGACAATCTCAATCATTATAATTTATAAATATTTGCTATTATTTTCTAGTGTTTGGTATTTCTATTTATATTTTGTAATCACCATGGGTATTGTATTATTTGCTCTAATTATCTCACTTTGCATCAAATCATAAAAATCTTTCCTTTATTCTCTGTATTTATCATTTCATCGTTTATTATAACATAGAAATATACCACTATATTCAGGAATCAAAATTTGTATAGTTATCTCTTAATTGATGGGAATTCGCTTTGTTTCTTTACTAATGTGTGTGTTACTGTAAATATTTTAGTGTATTAGGAGTCTTATTATTTATTCATTTCTTATTTTGGTTAATGACCTCATTGAAGTGGAATAGCTAGGTCAAAAGTATGTAAATAATAGCAAGTTATTTGCCTAATTGCCAAATGCTTTTCAGAATGCTTGTATCAATCCAGAACGGCATCAACAATACATTAACATGCCTGTTTTTCCACAAACCCTCCAGTCTTCAATGTGACTATCTTTTGTCAACTTAGACAATTTGCTAGGTGGAAGGAAATCTCAGGATGGTTTTGATTTGCATTTCTCTCACCATTAGTGATTTTGAATCTTCTTTCATATGGGGGCTAATAGTTTGCAAATCCTCTTTTGAGAACTGTTTCTTCATAGCCTTTGATAACTTCTCTATTTGATAAAAAGTATTACTCCTAGTCATTATTTTTTTATCTTAAATTCATTAATTCTATTTGTGCATTTTTTTTAGCTTCAAGTAGTCCAAAATATCTATTTTTGTACTCCATAATTGTTTCTATCCTTTCTATTTTATTCTAAGAATTCATCTAAAACACATCACTTAGAAATTCATATGACCTGCTTCTCTTCCTTTTATTACATTGTAGTATCTTTAATATTCAAATCACACATTCATATTGAATCTATTTTAAAATATTGTATGAGATTTTTTTAAATAGAATTTTTGCCTGCTTTCTCCAGGAGTTCTATGAAGTATGGGCTTCTTTCCTAAGTAATTTATGTTTTGAGGTTATTTGAATACTGTGTTATTGAGTTGAGTTTCATTACTCCAGATATTCTCTTCTCTAGTCTATATATGCCATTGCTCTTCTTTACTTATTTTTAACCAATAACAAATCATTTTGATGACTGCTGCTTTATAATATAGATTGATGTGTAGAAATTTTATTACCTCTTCATCTTTACATTTTTTTCAATATTCGCTTTGATATTCTAGATATTGTGTTCCTTCAAATGAAATGTTTTATTAGTTAAACTAGTTTTATAAAATGTCTCTTTGTTAGATTGATTGCTATAGCATTGAAACACTAACTTAGATAATTTTGTCATTTATAATGATATTACTGTAGTGCAGTCACATAACTGAATATCCCTCCAGCTATTCAAGCTTTTCTTTATTTCTTTAAGGATAATTTTGTAATTGAAACTACGAAGGTACTGAATGTTCTTTGGTAGACTGACAAATATTTTTATGGATGTTGTATTTATTTTGAATAGGATTACTCTATATGTTTCTAATCTCTGGTTGTGTGTGTGTGTGTGTGTGTGTGTGTGGGTGTGTGTGGGTATGTGTGTGTAATTGATTTTTCAAAGGTTTATTTTGTAGCTTACAAGCTTATCAGAGCTTTTGTCTCAATTATTTTCTTTGCTGATTCCCTAAGATTTTCCAAGTAAACTCTCATGTTATTAAATAGGGAAAGTTACATCTTCTTGCCTACACTTATTTAATTAATTTGTTTCTCTTGTCTTTTGCACATTCTTGTATTTCCAGAGCTATATTAAATAATAATGAATAATTTTTAACCTCCTTGCTTTACACCTGGATTTCAAATACTTTTGCTTTTCTGCACATTTGACCAGGATGTATTCATTTTTGTAGTTACATTAGAATGGTGAGACCTGTGCTTTGTTAAGATTGTATAAATTTCAATTATTATTTTTATTTCTTTTATTTAAATAGGGTATACATAAAAATGATGGTGATGATAACTAGGATGATGAAGATGGTAAAAAAAAATTTTTCTTCTTCTATCCCATGCTTGTTTTACTTTCAGTACCTTAGTTTTATTCAAGGATTATCTTAAAAGCCGCCTCATGAAAAAATCTTCCTTAATGTCCCTATTTGATATACCCTCTATTTGATGTTAAAAGAATTTTGTAACCCAACCCCTACCCACCTTTTCAGTCTTCTTATAGGTTATTGTTTACCATTTACTTTTTGATCCAGTGACATTGGCCTCCTAGCTGTTGCACAAACAACACACTGCATGTCTCTACTGCCGGCATTTTCTCAGACTTTCCCCCGAGCCTGAGCCTGAAGTATTGTTCCTCTTCTTCTCCACTTCTAGGATTTTCTGGCCCTCTTCAAATACCAACTGAAATTACATCTTATACAGAAGCCTTTTCTGGTTCTCGTCAATCCTAGCGTATTCTCTCTGTTGATTACTTCCCATTCATCCTGTCTATAGCGGAATCCTACGGATTTGTTTCCTCGTTGGCTCGCCCATTAGATTTTAATTTCCTCAATGATAGGGATTGTTGTTTTGCTTCTTTTTGTGTCCCCAGCACTTAGCACGATGCTTGGCAAATGATCGACACAAAATAAGCTTTTATCTTCTACTGCCAGCCCAGTCTCCCAACTGGGATGTGGAGAACCTCCCATATAAAGAAGAGCAGCTCTCCTTTTCACTTTAGGCTTCCTTTCTGCTCCTCTACCTGCCTTTCAAGGGAAGAGCAATGTTCCCCTACACTCAATCATGAACATTCAAATATTCCTGGTAACGATCTTCACACCCAGAGATTCTGAATTCCTACAGATTATTTGAACACAAGTAAACAACTTCTACCACCTAATGCCTCATTCGCATCCCACTTAAAAACTCCAACCCCAATATTTCATCCCAATTCAATCCAGCCCTTCCAATGTGCCCTCTGGAATGCCTATCCCTGGGTTACAAACTTTCCTTCATCTTAAATCTATTCCCCTCCCACTCCTTCCATCTTAAACAGCCTCCCTGGCTATCCTTTCCACCACTGACTGTATCTTGATTCATTCTACATGACTCACTGGTTGAGGGAGGGAAGTTGGAATACTCTGTCCTCCATTACTACTTAGAGGACCCCTTCCTTCCTCCATCACTCTTCCTTTAACATTCATGCTATTCATATGCAGCATTCAAAGAAAATCCTGGTGCCTGTTATCTACCAGATCTTTAGGTCATTCTCCTTCCTTCCTCAATGAGTTAAATACCAGGGTTCCAAATTTTCTCTCCTCCCCAACTCCTTCCCTAATACTAGAAAATTTGAACATACATATTGATTCTGCCTCAAAAAGCCCTAGCCACTCAATTCTTCAACTTACTCACCTACTAGCTACTCCTCCACAACACTTCAACCACACACAAAGTTAGTCAGACTCTTGATCTTATCATCACCCACAAATGCAATATCTCCATGTTCAAGAATCCCAAAATCCCCTATTCTATTTATAATCTATTGACTTTTCACCTGTTCCTCTGCTTTCTTTTATATAAGTCTATTCTTCATCCTCACTATGACCTCCAAACACTTGACTTTACAATTGTTAAACCAATTTTCCTAACTTTATTTATTTTTTAAATTAAATTTTATGTGTATTTTTGGTTTACATTATTCATTTCCACAAGGTTTTGAGTTGCAAATTTTCTCCCCATTTTTCCCCTAATCACAACCCCCGAACAGCGATCCCACTGTATCTCCCCTCCCCCAATATGATCTCTCCTATATCCTTCCCCAATCCCCCTCCAAATTTCCAGTAGGGCAAGTTGGATCTCTATACCCCAGTGCCTGTATATCTTATTTCCAAGTTATATGTAAAAAACAAAACAAAACAAAAAAACACCTTATACATATATTTTAAACATTTGATTTTAAAACTTTGAATTCTAGATCCTTTCCCTTCCTCCCTTGTCACCCACCCTTCTTGTGAAGATAGGCAATTCAATATAGGTTGTACATGTGTAGCTACACAAAACATTTCCACAGTGGATACATTATGAAAGACTGACTATATTTCCTTTCATACTATCCCACTCCCTATTGTTCTATACTATACTTTGACCCTGTCCCTTTTCAAAAGTGTGTGCTTCTAACTTCCCTCCCCCCAACCTGCCCTCCCCTCCATCATCCCCCTTCTCATCCCCTTCCCCCCTACTCTCCTGCAGGGTCAGATACCCTATTTAGTGTGTATGCTATTCCCTCCCTAAGCCAAAGTCAATGAGAGTGCAGTGGACCCATTCCCTTTTGCCTTCCTGTTCTTTCCCTCCATTGTAACAGTTTCCCTTAACTCTTCTATGAGATAATTTACCCCATTCTGTCTCTCCCCATCTCCTCTCTTATATAGCTCTCTCACCTCTCAATTTCACCTTTCAAGTGTCATCCCTTCCTATCTAATCAGTCCTGTGGCCTCTGTCTATGTATTCCTGTACACATATATACACACACTCACATATGTATTCATACACCCATATACCCTCCTATATAGAGACATATATGTATGTATGTATATATATATGTACATTTATATTCCCTTCAACTATTTTCATACTGAGAAAAATTATGTAATTTGCACTTATCATTTTTCCATGTAGGAATATAAATATTTTAACTTTGATAAATTCCTTATGATTTCTTTTCTCTGTTTACTCTCTCATGTTGCTCTTGCTTCTTATATCTGAATATCAAATTTTCTATTCAACTCTGTTTTTTTCATTAAGAATGATGGAAAGTCCTCTATTTCATTGAATGACCATATTTTCCCCTGAAATGTTATACTCAGTTTTGCTGGGTAAGTGATTCTTGGTTTTAATCCCAGTTCCTTTGACCTCTGGAATATCATATTCCAAGTCCTTCACTCCCTTAATGTAGAAGCTACCAGGTCCTGTGTTATCCTGATTGTGTTTCCATAATGTTCAAATTGTTTCTTCTTGGCCACTTGTAATATTTTCTCCTTGATCTGGGAAATCTGGAACCTGGCTATAATATTCCTAGGATTTTTCTTTTGGGGATCTTTTTCAAGAGATTATTGGAGGTTTCTTTCAATGTCTATTTTGCCTTCTGATTCTAAAACATGAGGGCAATTTTCCTTGAGAATTTCTTGAAGGATGATTTCTAGGTTCTTTTTTTGATCATGGCTTTCAGGTAGTCCAATAATTTTTAAATTATCTCTCCTAGATCTATTTTCCCAGTCAGTGGTTTTTCCAGTGAGATATTTTACATTGCCTTCTATTTTTTCATTTATTTGAATCTGTTTAATAGTATCTTGATTTCTCATAACGTCACTAGCTTCCATTTGCTCCAATCTAATTCTGAACAAATGATTCTCTTCAGAGAGCTATTGACATTCCTTTCCCATCTGGCAAATTTGGCTTTTTAAGGTATTCTCCTCATTAGCTTTTTTGGGCCTCTTTTGTCATTTGAGTTAGTCTATTTTTAAGGTGTTATTTTCTTCAGTCAGGTGGTGGACTCTCTTTTCCTGATTCTCTTGCATCATTCTCATTTCTCTTCCCAATTATTCCTTCACTTCTCTTATTTGGTTTTCAAAATCCTTCTTAAACTCCTCTATGGCCTGTAACCAATTCATATTTTTCTTTCAAGCTTTTGGTGCAGCAGTTCTGACTTTGTTGTCTTTCTCCTGTTCCATGCTTTGATCCTTTTTGTCCCCTAAAAAGGAATCCAAAGTTGGATCTTTCTTGCTTTGCTTCCTTTGCTTGCTTATGTTACCCCTCAATTACTTGACTTTTGACGTTTTTGCCTCAGTAGATCTCTGCTTCCAGATAGGAGAGCTTTGTCCCAAATTGCTGGGCTTTTCTCAGCTGCCAAAGTCATTAGTTGACTGCCCTCTCTGAAGCCTCCCCACACCCTGGCTCACTGGTCACACACCCCAGGACTTCCACCCTAGGCAGCAATCTAGATCCAAGTAGTTTAAAGCAAGAGTGATTACCTTGCTTGGTAATGAATTGCCATTTCAGTTAGATTGCTTGGTCCCCTTACGATCTGGAGGCCAGGAACTCTGAAGCAGCCATGCAGCAGTGGCAACCAGGCCTTAGCTGCTTCTCCCTCTAGGGGCAGAAGCCAGACCACACTCCTGGACTCCCTGTTCCCAAAGTCTACACTGACCTCTCACTTTGTCTTTGGTATTTATGGGTTGATAATTCTGGAAACTGCCACAGCTGCTGGTGATCTCTCCCAATATCCCTCCAGCTGTGGCTGGTTGGGCCAGCCTGAGGCTAAAAAAATGTGGGCTCAAGCAGGGCTGGGCTCTGCTCCCAGTGTGCTGTGACAAACCCTTCCTGTCCACCTGCCAGACAGTCTTCAGTGGAAGATTTGTTTCTCTCTTGCACTTTGTGGGTTCTGTAGCCCTAAAGTTTGTTTAGAGACATTTTTATAGGTATTTGAGGTGATTATGGGGGGAGTGAAAGGAGTTTTCCTGCTTCTGTGCTACCTTCTTGGCTCTGCCCCACCCTTGATCTTTCAATTTCATCCCAGGCTATTTCCTTTGCACTAGACAATCTTTCCTCTTTTCCCCATCTTGACTCCTTGATGAACCAATTCAATTCTATACTGTCCTCCTCTCTTGAATCCCTAGCCCTTATCGTATTTCTTAGGTCCAACCAAACCCCAGCCTAGAATCACTCCCACCATTCATCACCTTTGCTCTTATACAATTCTTGCTGTATTAAGTTGAAGAAAACCATGCAACTTATCTGACTGAGTTCTATCTAAATTTCTATTACATAACCTCAACTGGGTCCTCAAAGCTCCTAGGTTATCCTACTATGTCTCTAATATCAACTTACTATCCCACTCTGCAAAGAGGCTTCTCTAAACCATTGCATCCCTCTTCATAACTTCCATGGTTCCCCTTCCACCCACTCTCTCAACTAAGAAGCTTGACTCATATTTTCCAGAAAAAAATAAAGCCATTTTCTGTGAACTCCTGCTTTTCTCCTCTTCCTCATCTTATTACTCAGGGACTTTCTGCCACTTTCTCCATTTTCACTCCTGTTTCACATGATGAAGTGGCTTTATTTGTTACCAAGGCTAACTTTTCTTCTTGTTCAAGTGATTCCTTTCCATCTTGTTTCCTCCTACACTGATCTCTCTGGCATCACCATTCTTTCACTTAATTTCAATCTCTTCTTATCTATTAGTTCATTTCTTATTGCATAAAAAACATGTCCATGGACCTGATGGAGTACTTGGCTACTTGTGCTTAGACCCCAATTCCAAGATCACATTTCTCCCTAGTTTCACAACACTATCCCTTACAGTTTTCTCCCCAGCCCAAGGACACTGTGCCTAGCAATAACTCAAGAATGGGAACCAGTAAGACAAACTACCTTTCCCCACAATTACTCATGAGTAGGTCCCAGTAAAACAAACTATCTTTCCCCATCACAAGAACAAGTTGACCTCTAAAAATTATCTTGTAAAAACAGGACTGTCTCATAACCACAGAACTATCATGTATTCATTCTCAAAGCTATTGTATGCAATCCAGAAGTAAAGTTTTAGTAATCAACTCTCAAAGATATCTTGCTGCAGACATAACAGACCAAAAATACACTCCTGTGAAACACCTTCCCCTTGTTCCCAGTAGTGATGCCTGTGACCAAGGTTGTAAGTTATCACCTAATTATCATATTTACCAGATAATTGACTAGTTTTCCTATATAAGCATTAACATCATTCCTAATAATTTGCAAGTTCCTTAAGGAATGCAAGTTTCTTAAGGAGCTCTGTCTGCCACATTGGCATGGCAATAAACCTTTCTCCCCTTGACTTAAAGAATACACGAGTCCATGAATTCATTCCAGATGGCCATGTTCAGTAATCCAGTCTTTGGAAGGTCCCTGAACCTTTCAAATCACATCATTTATTTGACACCTAACATGGGGTCAGTCTGAGATCTCAAGCATTCTCTGAGTCAAGGTAAGCACCCTATCAGATCTATCTTGAAAAAAAAAAACACTCAATTTATCCTTCCATTCCTTCTATTATCGTAATTCTTCTGCCTTTTGTTGTCAAATTCCTTGAAAAGAAAGACTTCTATAGGTACTCCAACTTTCTCTCCTTACACTCTTTTCTTGAACTCTTAAAATCTGATTACTGACATTATCATTCCACCAAATGTATTCACTCCAAAGTTATTAATGACCTCTTTGTTGTTAAATCCAATGACACTTTCTTGATCCTCATACTCCTTGATCTCTCTGCAACCTTTGACACTATTGATTATTCCCTCAACCTTGATGCTCTTTTTTTCTAGGTTTTAAGGAAACCACTCTCTCCTGGTTTTCTCCCCAAACCTAGGACCATTCCTTCTTCATCCCCTTTTATGGACCTTCCTCCAGATCAAACCTATTGTTGTAGAATTGTTTAAGTAGTATCTGTCTATCCAGGAACCAATTTGGGACTTTCTTGGCAAAGATACTGGAGCAATTTACCATTTTTTTCTTCTTCACTTCATTGTGCATATGAGAAACTAAAGTAAAGAGTTAAGTGATTTGCCCATGGTCACACAGCCATTAAGTGACCGAAGTCAGATTTGAACTAAGGAAGATGAGTCTTCCTGACACCATTCCTGGCAGTCTATCCATGGAACCACTTAGCTGCCCCTTTTAATCTCAGTGTCATTTAGAGCTCTACCCAGCACCCCCTTCTCTTCTTCCTCTCTAACACTTCACTTAGTGATCCCATCAACTCACATGAATTTAATTATCATCTTTACATTGATGATCTTAAAATCTACCTTTCCTGTTCTAATTTCTCTGCTTACCTCCAATCTTGCTTCTTCAACTGTCTTTTAGGTATCTCACACTAAATTTGCAATAGACATGTTAAACTCCAATGTCCAAAATAGAAGTCACTGTATTTTCCCCTAAACTCTCACCTCCTCTTGTTTGGGGTGATAAGACCTTGTGAGACCTGATGAAATCATGTCTTTGAAAGTAGCCCAGTCCCTGAATTTTCTCATACATTTTAACAGCCCAGATAGCTGGAGTCTCTGTCCAAAGTATCTGGTTCACCCCAACACACCTAAATCACTTAATTAGTTTACTTAACAGTCTTCTCACTGTCACTCTGGACCCACAATTGCAACTGGCCCACTCCAGACTACTTACCATTCCTTAATTCCAGACAGATCTTTTCACTGTCCCTTTTTTTGTATAAAAGTATCAGGCTCACCCCCATTAAGTTTCAGATTCACTAGGAATCCCACCTACTTCTACTGGCATTATAATAAACTACCCCTTCACTAGAAAAGGGTTTGAGTTCATAACTTTATTCCAGATGGATGCCTCTCTGTACCTTTACATTTTGGAGTTCCCAGCAACCCCAAACCATATCACTCCTACCTACCCTAATACGATACAAGACAACACCATTCCCCTAATCCCTCAGTTTCACAACCTAAGAACATTCTAGATTCCTCATTATCTGTCACTCACCAAAATCAAAGTTGCCAAGGCCTGCTGATTTCATCTCTGTGACATGTCTTTGTGACAGGTCTTTCATCTTTGTGACATATCAGTATTTCCCCTTCTTTTCTCTGACACTGCCACCACTCTAGTGCAGGCCCTCATCATTTTATACCTTGATGATTGCAAGAGCCTGCTGGCTGGTCTTCTGCCTCAAATCTCTTCCCACTCCAATCTACTCTACATTCAGCCAGTAAAGAGATTTACCTAAAACACAGGTGTCATCATGCCACCCTCCCTCTGCCCCTTCTCAATAAATTCCAGTAGCTTCCTATTTCCACCATAATAAAATTTTAAAAATATAGTTTGGCATTCAAAACCCTTCCTAACACAGCCACCTTGTAGCTTTCCAGTCTTCTTATACCTTATTCTGCAATATGTTCTCTTTGGTTCAGGGCATTGTCTCTGATCTCCATTCCTGGAACTGTTTCCTTCTTTTGCTTTGACTATTAACTTTCCTGGATTACTTTAATCCTAAATAAAATCCCACCTTCTATAGGAAGTCTTCCCTGAACCTCCTTAATTCCAGTTCTTTCCCTCTTTTAATTATTTCCTGGATATAATTTGCTTTGTATATTTTTGTTTAAAGGTTGTCTCCCTCAATAAATTATAAGCTCCTTGAGGACAGAAATTGTCTGTCTTTTTTCTTTTCTCTTTGGGTATCCCCAGAGCATAGCAAAGAGTCTGGCACATAATAGATACTTAATGAAATGGTTATTAATTGATTGGTTCATTTACTAACATTGCTCTCTCTCTCTCTCTCTCTCTCTCTCTCTCTCTTTCTGTCTCTCTCTCTCCCCCCCCCCCTCCTGAAATAATATTCTATTTATGGATCTGATGTAGTTTGGGGTTTCTTGGGAAGCCTAATATGTCAGGGTATAGGGCAGCATCTCAATGGAAAGAATTCACACCCTCAAGCTATCTACAATCTGTGCCAGAGTTTATTGTCATGTAAATTACAATAAGAGCAGGCAGAGTTCCTAGAGAACCTACAACTTAAAGGGAAGGAGTGGGGGAGGGGGAAGAATTATATTTATAAGCAAAAAGGACACTGAAAGGATCTGTATGGGATTAAAAAGTGTTAAGTAGTCTGGGATGGGCCAGGTGCTATAGTGAAAGAAATAATAAGCATTCTGCCTTGGGTTGAGTGACTTTGAAAGACTGTTATATAAGCTAATTAAATCATTTAGGTGGACTGGATTGGGTCAGAAGACTTGGAAGCCTCCAGGATCTGGACTGCTGAAATGTATGAGAAAATTCAGGGGCTGGGTTGCTTTCAAAGATATGGTCTCTTTTTTTCTTTCTTTTTTTTTAATGGTCCAGTCCCATCACCCCAATAAGAACTCTCTAAATATTTTATTTCCCTGACTGAATTTAATCTCTTTGATAACAGAGGCTATTCTTTTTATCTCTGTGTCTGTAGGCCTAGTATACAAGATAGGCCTCACATATACTAGATAGTTAATAAATGTTTTGTTTTGTTTTTATATTAAATTGAATTGAACTAAGACCAGTGATTTTTTTCCAGTTTTGGAAGAGATGCTAGCTAACCTCTTGGAACAGACATCTGGGGAGAAAATCAAGCAATTAAAAGAAACAAACAAAAATAGAACCATTTTTCAGCACTAACATGTAGGAGAACACATTTCTTCTGATGAGTTGTGGGGTCTTGGAGCCCCCTCTAGCTCTCCTTGAGTCCTTCAGGTACAGGCTCTGGGAACCCCCCCCTTGAATTCTGATTAAATCATCTCATTTGATGAGGCATTTGCATGAGGCAACAAGCCTTACATTGTGTGCCCAAACCTCTATTTGGCATTCCTTTTGTTACTAGACTTCCCACCAACTGTTAATAGACCTCCCACCCTTGAGCCTATCAAAATATCAATGGGCCTTTGAAGTGGCCTAGCCCACCATTGTCTGTAGTCTCCAGGTCACCTCCTGCAACTCCTCACCCTTAATCGCTCATTGACCTCATTAACTCCTCCTGAAGACCCTCCCCAAACTCTTACTCTAGACTACCCCTAGATTCCTCCCACAACCTTCTGTATACAAGACCCCATCTTGTCTCCATGTATGTGAGAGCACCATAGAATAGTGAGAGTGCCATAGAATGACCTAGCACAGACTTACTCAGGGTCTAAAGCAAGCGAACTTTTAATAAACTTTAATTCTCTTTGGCTGAGAGAAGACTTGAATCGAATTCATTCCGCAGGACCTGGCTTGTTGGTATTTTGGGGTTTCCAGAGCAAATCTAACCCTCTTTATGGGTAACCTCTTCACTTCCACACCTTCATTACTACAAAGGGAACTTTTTCCTTCATTTTGGTTTGCTCATTTCTGTCCCATATACTACAACCACAAACTTTGTCACCTATATTGATAATAACGTTTGCTATTAGTCAATACCAAGGTTACCAATGTGTATGATTTATTTTGTACAAATTTAGTATCACAAAATGAGTTTAAAGTGTTCAGAATGTCATATTCACTTAAGGAACATAACGATACCACAATTATTTAATAATTTAATATGACTAGGTGCCACAAATTAGGAGATATACCTACAAATTGGAGCCTGCTTCAGGTGGGCTACTGGGATGATGACAATACTGAGACTGTGCCATTAAAGAGAAAAGATCCGTAGATAGACCTGAGGTTGTTTAAGATTGAGCGGAAAAGAATGGCTTTCAAAGTATTTAGAGGACTGACATGTGGGGAAAAAAATTAGCATGGACTAAATGAGTGTTTAGTGAATTTTCCTTTCAGGAGACCTTTCAGTGAAAAGTGAATAACTCTATGTCTAGGACGTTGATGATGGGTTTCCTGTTCAGATACATTTTAGATTATTGTAGCTCTCCTTTGAGATGCCACAAGTAAGACACATCATGATTCTTTGACTTTTCTAGGATTTCCATACAAATGAGATATGTTCTTGTTGGCATTTTTCACTTCACTAGAGAGCTACCAATATGACTGTTAAGATAGGAAGTTGATTCCTTAGGGAGAATAGTCCCAAATCCCAAGTCTTCAAGAATATTGAAGAGAGACATGGGAATCTCCCATCCTTCTGTTTAGAAAATAACAGCAATAAATCTATTAATCTTTTTTTCTTAGTATATCCTATTTTCTTGTGCAGTGTTGTATATAACAGAAACAAGAGATATTGTGACAATCTTCAAGAAACTTAAAATCTACTTAGCAGGGGAAGAATAATAGTGTAAAATAAAATGATAATCTGTTATTATAAATACGTAGAGCAGCTGAGAGAGAGAGACAAAAAGAGAGAGAAAGACAGAGAGACAGAGAGAGAGAGACAGAGAGAGAGACAGAGAGACAGAGAGAGAGAGAGAGAGAGAGAGAGAGAGAGAGAGAGAGAGAGATCAATGTGGCCTAGAGCAATTGAGTATGAATTCATGAATGAGGCAAGAATTTAGTCAGGCTTTGAATGACAGGAAATGGATGGGTGGAGTTAAGAGAGAAGTGAGGTGTATACTATTTGGAAGCAATAACAAAAAAAGAAAAAATAATAAGGAGAAGGAAATGGAAACAGTCCTAAGTGAGAATGGTGATCTGAATGAAACAAAAGCAAATGTTAAAGAAAAGTGAAGGATTGTATTAGATAGGTCTAAGTAATTTTAGGTCCTTAAAACCAGGTAGAGACATTTAGATGATGTTATAGACAATAAAGAGACATTTTAAATTTCTAAGCTTAAGAGTGACATGAGTGGGGGTGGCTAGATGGCACAGTGAATAGAGCACCGGCCCTGGAGTCAGGAGGACCTGGGTTCAAATTTGGCCTCAGACACTTAACACAAAACCTAGCCGTGTGACCTTGGGCAAGTCACTTAATCTCAATTGCCCTCTCCAAAAAACAAAAAATTAAAAAAATGTATATATTTTCACAACTGGCTGTGTAACCTTGAGCAAGTTACTTAACCCCAGTTGCTTAGGGGCGGCCAGGTGGCTCAGCAAGTAAGAGCACTGGCTCCAGTGTCGGGATGACCTGGATCAAATCCGGGCTCAGATACTCAGCACCAAACCCAGAAATAACTGGCCGTGTAACCTTGAGCAAGTTACTTAACCCCGATTGCTTTAAAAAAAAAAAGAGTGACATTAGTGAAAGTAGAGTTTTAAGAAACTGTCTAATAGCAATATGAAGGAGAGATTGTGGGGAGAGAGGGGACCTGCAGAGGTAGGGATCAAATAGGGATTTTTTTCCAGAAATCTAGCTCCTAGTCTTGTCTAGTTCAAGTGAACATGAAAGAAATGAGTGGATGAAACATTGAATGAATGAATGAAATGATAAGGATCTTGGCTTAAGGCTGTAATGAGAATGCACAGCACAGCAAGACTCAGAAAGATTTTTCAAAGGAAGAGCCTAAAGAATTTGATGACAGATAATAGATGGGAGGGGGAAATTTTAATGATCACATTGCAATTCATACTGTGGGGAGTAGAAATTGAGAGCTGGATGAGAGGATCCAGTTTGTGGGGGGAAATGAATATTTTATTATGCTGAGCTTGTGGCTGGCTAGGCATTCGAATGGAAATGTCCTGTTGCTAGTCAGAGATATGGGAATGAAATTAAGGGGAAATATTGGAGCCAGAGATGTGAATTTTGAACACCCCTTGGGAAGCTGGTAATTGAAGCCTTGGAAATGAATAGATTTATCCAGGGAACTAAGCAGAGAGAGAAGAACAAAAGACCAAGGACAAAATCTTGGGATAAGAGAAGGAAGATGAACCATCATCAGAGAGAAAGACATGGTCAGAGAAGAAAGGATTATATTATAGAAGCAAAGAAAAGAGAGACTCCTGGGAAATGGGTAGAAGAAAAGAACGTGGAATAAGAAAATTTCTGGGATTTGGTTTGAATGGTATTATCAATATCATAAAGAGAACACTTTCAATAGTTTTACAGGATGAAGTTAAAGTGCAAGAAATTAAGAAGAAGATGTGCATAAAGGGATTGGAGATGATAAGATAGACTAAATATTTTAATTTGACTCTAAAACAATGGAGGGAGTCTAGTGAGAAGAAGCAAGTGACGGGTGTTTATGTGATGCTGTTCTTTAAAATGGAGATAAAACAAGTAGTTTGGAAGAAAGTAATGAATCAAACATTTTTTTTAGTATTAGTGACTTCCATATTTTGAAGAGAGAATTGATCCCTCCACCTCTCTAGAATATTAGGGTATTATTACTTGAACATGTCTTTCTATGCTATTAATATATTTTTTTCTGTTGACAAGGACATTTAAAAGTACTTTTTTAAGAAAAATAAAAGCTCCAAATAAGACATTCCATATAAATAAGATTAGTAAAATTATTTTCTACAATAAAACACATTGTGATAGTACTCTTGTAATATAGTATACTAAAGTATTATCATCATTAAATTACCATGAAAAAATAGAGTAAGTACAAAACAGAGAAATGCAAGGAAGGAAACATATGAAAAAATGATAATTGTCTTTTTTTAATGGAGAAAGGTCATTTATCTTTTTTAAAACTGTTTATTTGTTTTTAACATTTTTCCCTTTTTTTGAAGGGGGAAGGCAGGACAATGGGTGTTAAGTGACTTGCCCAAGGTCACATGGCTAGTAAGTGTTAAGTGTCACCCCAACATTTTTTACTTTTTGAATTTTGAGTTCCAAATTCTCTTTCTCCCCATTGAAAAGGGAAGCAAAATTATATATTTAAAATTATGCAAAACATGTTTTCATGTTAGTTATACCACTAAAAAGCAAGAAAATGGAAGCAAGAAAATTACACTTCAATTTGCATTCAGAGTTCATCAATTCTCTCTCTGGAGGTGGATAGCAGTTTTTCATCCTGAGTTCTTTGGAATTGTCTTGGATCATTGTATTGATCAGAGTAGTCAAGTGAAATGTAATTTCTTGTGTAATAAATTACATAGTAAATGGAGCTAAATAATTATAACTAACATTTTTGGTTCTTGTTCTAATTTTTAAAAAGTAGAACAGTAAACTATTTGGCAGAACTGTTGAGAAAAATTGGTAAATAATGCTATTCTCTTAACTCTAAATTTGGAATTGCTTAATACTTGAACTGGGTCACAACATTCACCTAATATGTACTTACAATACTTTGTCTAGAGGTACCTTATTAGGCAAACAAAGATATCATTTCAACCACCTAAACTTTAATATCCTACATAGAATATAAAAATCATTTTGAAGTCAATGACATTTTCCTTGGAAGAGAATGATGAGATCATAACTTTTATTTTTTTATATGATCTTATCTAATCTTTGAAAATCCTGGATACCATATCTTTGTAATACTTGAAGAATTTATACTTTTGTTCATACAGAAGTATGACTTTCTGAGCTATTTCTGTGCTCTTAAATCTCTGATTCCATGTTCTTTTTGCAGAGATGTAAAGGTTGAACTGGCCTCCATTTTGCATTCATTTAGGCATTTTCCATAAATTCCTAATTTTGTTATGTGGTTTTTAGCTTTTCAAGTGAATGAGGGTAGAGAAAAGTTATATGCTGGTATGATGGTAAGTAATTTGTTCAACCCAACAAGATTAAAAGATGCCACCATTAGTATGGTTTTGTTTTGATTCTAATGACACTCCCATATGATAGATCTACAATTCACCATTGACATACCATTTTAATGAACTTTTGGGAACTCTGGAACCTGGCTATATTATTCCTAGGATTTTTCTTTTTGGGATCTTTTTCAAAAGGTGGATGCTTTCAAACTCTATTTTGCCCTCTGGTTCTAAAACATCAGGACAATTTTCCTTTAGAACTTCTTGAAGGATGATTTCTAGGTTCTTTTTTGGATCATGGCTTTCAGGTAATCCAATAATGTTTAAGTTACCTCTCCAGGATCTATTTTCCAGGTCAGTGATTTTTCCAATAAGATATTTCACATTGCCTTCTATTTTTTCATTTGTTTGGATCTGTTTAGTAGTATCTTGATTTCTCATGAAGTCACTAGCTTTCATTTTCTCCCATGTAATTTTGAAGGAATTATTCTCTTCAGTGAGCTTCTAAAATTTCTTTTTCCATCTGGAAAATTCCACTTTTTAAGGCATTCTTCTCCTCATTGGCTTTTTGAGCCTCTTTTGCCATTTGAGTTAGTCTATTTTTTAAGGTGTTATTTTCTTCAGTTAGGTTGTGGACTCTCTTTTCCTGATTTTCTTGCATAATTCTCATTTCTCTTCCCAATTTTCCTCCACTTCTCTTAGTTTTCAAAATTCTTCTTAAACTCCTCTAGGGCCTGTTAGCAGTTCATATTTTTCTTGGAAGCTTCTGTTGCTGGAGTTCTGACTTCATTGTCTTCTTACTGTTCTATGCTTTGATACTTTTAATCCCTTAAAAAAGAATCTAAAGGTGGATTGCTGTGCTTGCTTTGCTTCTTTTGCTTGCTCATGTTGCCACTCAATTACTTGACTTTTGAGCTTTTTGTTTCCAGATAGGAGAGCTTTGTCCCAAATTGCTGGGGTTTTCATAGCTGCTGGAGCTATTAGTTGGCTGCCCTTTCAGAAGCCTCAACTGGCTCTGGCACCTGGTCATACACCCCAGGCCTCCATCCTAGACAGAAATCCAGATCCAAGCAGGTTAAAGCAAGAGTGATTACCCCTCCGAATGGTTACTTGGTCCCCCTACAATCTTCAGGTCATGAGCTCTGAAGCTGTCATGTGCAGTCACCACAACTCAGCCTCTTCTCCCTTAGGGGCAGAGGCCAGACCACACTCCTGGACTCCCTGTTCCCAAAGTCTACACTGTCCTCTCATTTTGTCTTTGGAATTTATTTGTTGATAATTCTGGAAACTGCTACCACCTGACATCCCTCCAGACATAGCTGGTAGGGCCAGCCTAAGGCTAAAACTGCAGGCTCATGCTGGACTGGGCTCTGTTCCCAGCTTGCTGCAATGGACCCTTCCTTTCTACCTGTTGGGCTGCTTTCAGAAGGAGATTTGTTTCTCTATTGTACTTTGTAGGTTCTGTAGCCATAAAGTTTGTTTAGAGTCATTTTTAATAGCTATTTGAGGTGGTTATAGGGGGAGCACATGGAGCTTTCCTGATTCTATGCCACCATCTTGGCTCTGCCCCCCAGGCAATGACTTCTTAGGAAATCAAATAGTTTCTCATAATCTGGACAGTTTGGGCATGTTTCATTCATTTGGTTTTTCTCAATTTAGAATCTTCTGATCACTGATTTTCTAGAGTTTTTTTTTTTAAGTCAAGCATTATATCTTTAGTAAAAAGACACAATTTTCCCTTGTTTCTGTTGTTTATTCTTTTTTTTCTCTTGTCAATGACAAAGCTTGAATTTCTAATATTATGTCAAACAATAATGGAGAAATTATTTATATATATATTATATGGGTGTGTTTATATATGTGTATGTATGTATATGCATATGCACATGATATTATATATAGCATATGTATGTATGTGTATGTGCATGTATGTGTGCTTCTAGATAGAGATGTGTACATATACACATATATACACAGTATGCATAGTTCTAGTGACCTCTTTTCTTCTTTAACTTCTTCCTTAAGGAAACTCCATTAGGTAATCAGGTCATAGAGTGGTGGTTAAGTGACCTACCTGGGTCTGAGAAACGCATTAGTTGTGAGGAAGCAAATAATTTCCTGTGCTGAGGGCTTTTATAAGTCCATAGGATTGCCAAGTCCTATATCAATATTATCTAGTATTTAATGCTTTAAGTTTTGCAAAGTGATTTACATATTAGAAAAAATATCAATAATAGTGATAGCAAACATTTATAGAGTGATTATTATGTGCCAGGCACTGTGCTAAGTATTTTACGATTATCATCTCACTTGATTCTCTCAACAACCTTGAGAAGTAGGTGTTATTATGATCTATTTTATAGATGAGAAAACTGAGGTAAGCAGTTTAAGAGACTTGCCCAGTTGTCAGTTACTAAGTGTCTGGGGGCCAATTTGAACTTCCTAACTCAATCATATATATAGACAGTTTACCAAAGCTCCTGGAATTGTCATACTCCTTTCCCGGCTCTATTAATGAGATATTGTGCTGGTCCAATGCACCTGCGATGGGACATTAAAGAGCTTTTGTGCTCTTGTGCACACATAAGGGCACAAACAGGGCCTGCAGCTAATAATTCCAAAGCCAGGGTTTCAAAGTAGTCTCATTTAATTTCCATTTCAAGGTTACAATTTCTATTCAACAAAAAAAATATGCAAGTTTATTCCCCATGATATAGCTATTATACACATTAAGACAGCAAAGAGCATCTGATGTTATAGGTGCAGCCAAGAAACTGAAGAAGGGGGTCGGCCAGGAAGCACAGCAAGTAGGAGCAATGGCCCCAGTGTCAGGATGAACTGGGGATAAAATCCGGGCTCAGACACTTAGCACCCACCCAGAAAAACCTGGCCGTGTAACCTTGAGCAAGTTACTTAACCCCAATTGCTTAAAAAAAAATAAACCGAAAAAGGGTCAGAGTTTTACATGAAAAGACAGAGTCTCATGCCTGCTTATCATTAGCTTCTTACTTTTGAGATAACAGGTAAATAGTTACTAATTAGTAAGTTTGCATAAAACATTGAAGTTTCTGCATGGAATTTTCCAGGTATAGACACTTCTAGGAAAGGAAGAGGATAACAGGGAAGAATTCTAGTTGTTTTTCAGTTATGTCAACTCTTCAAGAATCCTTTTGGGATTTTCTTGTTAAAGAAACTGGAATGGTTGCCCATTTCCTTCTCTAGCTCATTTTGCAGTTGGAGAAACTGAGGTAAAGAGGGTTAAGTGACTGGCACAAGATCATATAGCTAGTAAGTGTCTGAGGTTGGATTTGAACTTGAGAACATGAGTCTTCCTGACTCCAGGCCAGGGGCTCTATCTGCTGTACCACCCAGGTGTGCTAACAGGGAAGAGTGGCTATGCCTATGCAGAGGGAGCCTATCAAAAGAAAGACTATCCCCAGAAAACTAGGAAGATTTTCTGGAATGCCACACAAGTATATTCTAATTAGTTTAAGGCAAGGATTAGATTATCTTACTCACCTAATATCACACACCACAAATTACTGAATTTGAGAGTTGGAAGGGAACTCAGCAGTAAGTTGATCACCTACATACTTTAGCTATGAGGAAGGAGCAGTAATAGGAATCAGAAGTGGAAGCAAGTTAAGGATCCTTTATTCTAATCCTTTCATTTTTACAAATGATGACATTGGGGTCCAGAAAGGATGACTTGTGTAAAGTTACAGGGTGGATCCAAATCAGAATTTCAAACCATGTCTTATGACTTTATATCCAGTGAACCTTGCACTTTAGGATGCTACTTAAATGGGGTTCATTTTGATTGATTGGAGGTAGTGGGGAGAAGGTCAGGAACATGGATAACTGCCCAGATGAGTGAGATGTCAGGAAAGAGGAAAAGGCAGCCAAGGGTAAGGATGGGGCTTGGAGAGGTCACCAAAAGGGTAGAGCAGAGCATTGAATAGATGGTACTGACATCACCTTCTTCATTTTTTTTTTACTGAGCACTAGTTCTACTAAGAAGTTAGATCCTGTCAGTAGGGTTCCAACTACAGATTTTTTCATAACTATCCAGAACTGCAGCCAGTTTAGCCTGTGTGGGCATTATACTATTTATGGATGGTTTTAAGGACAACCAGAAAGATTAATTCAGATGGACAGAACAATTCTCTAGAGAATGAATGATATAATAAAAAAAATCTTGAGTGCTTATTATTTGCAAAGCTCTGTACTAAACATGGGAATGCAAATCGAAAAGTGAGATGACCCCTGCTGTCAAGGAACTCACACTCTGATTGGGGAGAAAGCATAAATAAGAGTTTCCCTGAAACATGGATGGAAAGATGCAAGAGTTCCAAAGTGTAACCATGGAGCAGATGGCCAGATCCGGAAGTCCTTAACGTACTTTTTCAAACCAGGTTATAGTATTAAAAAGTGTGCAGTACAGGAAATGGGGAGGCTTGTGGTTCCTATACTTTATGAAGAGATCATATCTTATTTAAACTTCAGCTTCACTAATGCCAAGAACAGTACTCTACACACAATAGGTGCTTAATGAATATTAGATGAATAAATGACTTGCAGAAAAAGAGAGGGTATAATGAAACATCCACTCCAGGCATGTCTGGGTCCAACTCTCCTTGGGCCTGCAAGACTTGGATCTGTCACATCTGGTATCTTGAAGAGGTTCATTAGCCTCACTTATGAGGCATACTCAAAATTAAATGGCATGACAAAATTCCTAACAATGAAGGCCTGGAAAGCAGCCATTTTGCAGCACTGAAGCAGTGTTTGAAGCAATATAGGTCTCCTGGGCAAGAAGTTTGTCAGAGAAGGCAGCAGTAGAAGTCAAGAACCAAGTGACTTCTGGGTACTGAGGTGAAATGAAGTAACCACAAATTAAAGCAGGATGATATAATTCTCTAAAGGAATAACTAGGAATAATTTGAAGTGGTAAAAGTACTGGATTGGGAGTCAAGACACCTGGGTTACTTGATGAATCAGACTTCAAATAACTGTGTAACCTTCCCTCTCTCAGAATGTGTTCTCATCTATTAAATGAGAAGGGAGGGCTGGACTTGCATCCTGTGATTTCCTTCTAGAAATTCAATAATTCCATTTGATTAACCCAATATGAGGCAGGTGCAGAATCACCATGAAATGTTGGGAACTACCACCAGCTGATAGACCAGACCCTCTTGAAGGCAGCAATAACAGAATTTGCCAAATTACCAGGTTATTCACTGAGAAAAAAATGAGCACAGACAGAAATGTAGAAAGGGTTTTGAAAAAAAGGGATTACAGCACAAAACAAATGAAAAGCTTAACATGTGCTACATGTGACAATTATAATTTTCATTTTCTAATGCATTTTAAGATTTATACAAGAAGAAGCATCATAGCTGAGTGCATACAGAGTTGTCCCTAGTCAGGAAATAACTAGGTCTGAGCCCTGCTTCTGACATATTCCAGCTTCAGGACCCTAGGCAAGGAATTTAGAATCTCTGTGTCCCAGACAACTCTATAGGACTACTCTTGACAACTCTTGCTGAGCAAGAACTGATTTGTGTTGGAACAGAGATTTAAATATGTGGAAGTTTCATAAATCAATAAAATCATGCAAAAAAACGTACATGCAAGGTTTGAAAAACATTTTACTTATATTTTTTAATTTAAGTCTCTCAAAAACTCTGGTGAGGTGGGTGCTATTACTAACCCCATTTTGCAGATGTGGGATGTAAGAGAGGTTAAATGACTTTCCCAGGGTCACACAGTTACACAGATTGATGGTCAGAGATCATAGGTGACTGCAAGAGGACTCAAATCCGATTTTTCCTCACTTCAAGTCCAGCTCACCAGTCACTGTCAGCTGATCTCTGATGAGTCTTAACTGACTAATATCCTAAAGACAATGGACTTTATAACCTGATTCAGACACATATGAACTGGAGGCATATAATGGCAAGCAAAATCATACTTAACTCCTTGTTTAAGCTCTTCAAGTGCCTTTGAGTCTCACCTGTGATTATATCAAGTCTTTGTTAGAAACAGAACTTGTGAAGCCCACAGAGGGAGGAACTTGCCAAAGACTGGAAGAGGAAGGATATTAGAGCAGAGCAGACAGGAAGGAGCTGATGACATAAAAGCTTGAAGACAGCTGGAACTGAGTGGAACTGAGAGTAGGAATGCTTGTGGTGTCCAGCACTCTGTCTGCAGAAAGTGAATTGAGATGATAGTGCCAATAATGTGTATGAATATTTTGCAATTGCTAAACTTAATGTGTGGAGATAAACCAGGAGCTGCACCAGGAGCTGGGACCTGCCTACCTGGGACCTGCATGGAAGAGGAGTCATGGAGTTTGGAGTCAAGAGGAAAGGATCTTTACTTGGGTACTTAGTGCTGCCTGAAGATATTAAGATGATGAGACCTAGGGGTGGAAGACCTTTGTACTTTGTGCTCCTTAAGGATGATTGCTTCTTAAGGATAATTGAGTTAAGGATGATTGGAAGTCAGTCTCCAATCAAGATGAAAGAAGACTTTAGATGGGTAATTTATATTGATTGATTCAGATTGTGCCTTACTGAAAGATATAAATTGTTATGTTATATTGCTGTGAATTTTGTGCTTTGGTTTCTGTGAATGTTTGCTTTAGTTTACTGTTGAATAGAGAGCTCACTATACTATGTGATCAAAACCTTAAAGCTATTCACAGCAACAGTCCTCAGGAGAGCTGCTCTTTCTTGGCTTTATAAGGCACTAAAGGGTTCACTTCACAAGACAGAATAATTTCCTGTGAGAGATATTGGATATTTTTCATTTGAGAGTATCATAGATTTGGAATCCACTACATGGTGTTAACTAAGTTTTCTTGAGGAATTTAAAAGAAATAAATCAGCTTTATAAATGCAACCTGTAAGTGTATAGTTTTGTAGCAAAACACATGTAAAAGCATTGTTTTGTCAATACAGTTTATAATAAAATCTTTTCTATAGCTTAAATTTTAGTGTTCTCATATAAATTGTTCTGTAAAGAAAATCCTTTTTATTATTTGGAATATAAATAGTATTATTTGAAATATATTATTGGAATATAATATAAATTTGTATAATGTATAAGATATTGTTATAGTTTGTGCATATGTGTACATATGTTTATTTGCATATATGTACCAACTATAATAGTAATTTAATGAGTTTTTAGCTTTAGAAGGTTCAAATGTTACTATTTTTTGTTTGACACATCTATTTCCTTTTCTTAAGATCATTTTTTACATTTTAAGGTAACTGAGTCAATTGGGAGACTGACCAATTTCACCATTTGTGGCATAGAGTATTTTCATTAGCCACTACAGTAAAGTAAATGATGTGGACGTGTGTGTGAGAGAGAAAGAGACAGAGAGATAGAGACAGAGACAGAAAAATAAGCATATTTTGTTTTGGGGAAGAGACACTGTTAAATTGAATTAAAGTACTAATGAAAGCTAATTCTATTGGATAAACATTTCTTTGAATCCTAAAGATTTCGCTATATTACATACCTTTTGAGTGTTTCAACTGTGCCTTATTATCTAGTGCCTGGCACAATTCAGTGCTCATGGCAGTTGCTTAATAAATGTTTATTAAATGGCTGAATAGAATTAATTATATCTCTATTCTTAACAATGATGTGTCTATCTCCAAAATCCCTTGAAGACTGAAACAATAGAGCTCCCTTTAATATCAGACTGTGAAATTAAGACAAGGCTTAATAATTAGATTGGAAAATAATGCTGAAATGACAATTTTCTATGAAAGCCTTACAGAGTATAATTTCTCTTTAGGCCATACTGAACACATTCCCAACATCAGTGTTTCTGTTATTGTTAATTCTCTAGTAACCAAAACTGAAGGCAGTGATCTCATCTTAAAACAGTCATTTCAAAAGAGGAGAGCTCTCAAATTTCTTTAGGGTTTAAGTCATGACTAATTTAAAACAAATTTATTGCAAACTTTATGCTTTACTGTCTTTCTGATTTTATTTTTCTATTGAAGAAATAGGAAGAAAAGTTCCTTAGTCACTCATTTAGATTTTGCTCTAGGTATATGTTTCTTTCTTTGGATAGCTATATTCAGAGGACTGGATAAGCAGTCTGGGGAGAAATAAAAAAAGACCAGTAAGCTTCTGTATTTACGGAGCCTAACATCTAGTAGAATTTTAGATCATAGTATTTAGAACTGGAAGGAACCTTAGAGAATATGTCATCCAAATCCCTTGTTGTTGTTCATCCTTTGTGTTTGAGGAGGGATTTGAACTCAAGTCTTCCTGACTGAAGGCCAAGTATTCTAAACAGTGTTACCTAGGTGCCTCCATGTTTCTTTCCATTTAAAAAACAAACCCAATTTTACTGCAATAAACATTTTAGTTTAAAGTCTGTTATTTAACTCAATAATATTATTACCCACATAATCATAGAATTATAATGTAATTATATAAATATGGATAGATATAGATAAAATTTTCTATTGATAGTGATTAAATATCATATTTTGGCCAAAGTTTGAATTAATCAAACAGATCGCTTTGCCTCATTTTAAAAAAGGCTCTTTTTCTGTGTCAGACCCTCCAGAGACTAGATGAGGCTGGGAGTAGGATTTAAAACATGCACCCTGAGATCATAAATTCCAAACAGACACAGCTTTATTCTGTTCTCTGAGAATACCTCTTCTTATGTCAACAAAGCCAGAATGGGAGCAAAATGGGCTTACTTTATGGCTCTTAAGGACAAGACCCTCAACTCACAGCATTAATTTGACTAATGGGATGACTTCTTATCTTAATATTTTCTGGGCATATACCATGTTATGGAATGTAAATGGTAAAGAAAACATAGATATTCTGGATCATAATTTCAATCGATACTTTGTCAACTCTATTGTTTTATTGTATTTACCATTTATTCAATTAAGAAAATTCCTTTCTCAGACAATGATTAAACCACTATGGGGATCATAAATTTGTGTAACTCAGCCACCCTGTATTGGGATGGTCCTAAAATGTACTTAAGCTCTCTGATCCTTTTGTTTGTCAGTCAGGACTCAACTCCTGGCTCCTTGCACAAGTAATGCTAGCCTTAAGGGAGTAACAAATAAAGAATGTAATTTTATATTACTACTTGTTCATCTCCTTTAACCAAACCTTTTCCAGAGGTCGACACTATGTAGTGGAGGTACCCTTTTTGACGTTGTTCTTTCCATGAGGAGGACAATAGGGTGTTGTTACCCATAAAATGATGATATTTGTAATGGAAGTGTTTTGAAGAGATGGACTGGACAGGTAGAAACAGTTTTCAACTGGCTCCATTTGCCTAATGAATCACTGAAGAGGAAACTCCTTGATTGACTGTGCCTTTGAAAAGTTCTGTCAGCCTCAGTTATAGCTTCTATGTCTCAGTGTTTTTGAAGGAGCTCACTAACTCATAAAGGGAATGCTGCCCAGGCATGTGAATTTAAAACATCTTACAGAGGTTCCCAAACTTATTTGGCCTACAAACCCCCTTAAAATTACTCAGCACCCCCTGGAAATCTACTTTCATTAACCTTTATTATTTTTTTAAATTTGCATCATTTCAAACTACTACGGTACTGGCCTCCCCCCATCATTTCAATACCCCTTCCCCAGGGGGCAGTATCACCAACTTTAAGAACCGATGGAACCTTGGCATCCTGTCATTTCAGTGTGGGCTTTTTAAGACAAAGCAGCCTCATTTCCCTAAGGGACAAGGAGTAACCTTTAGGGGTGATCTTCGAGTCTTCAGCTCTGCAGTAACTGAGATAATTGCTCATCCAGTGATCATATATCACTAGGACATGACTGTGGTGGGACCAATGCTCCATAGAAACTGAGTTAAGTTTTGAGCCTGCTGCTCCAGAGACCAAAGTGATAAAGGGGAGACTTATGCCCCTGATTTATTTGGGGGGGGGGCTAGGTTTCTTTCTACATCTTTGAGATAATTATTCCTTAAA
Organism: Petaurus breviceps papuanus; assembly: GCF_028583685.1. Classification (NCBI taxonomy): domain Eukaryota; kingdom Metazoa; phylum Chordata; class Mammalia; order Diprotodontia; family Petauridae; genus Petaurus; species Petaurus breviceps. Next base: position 8,272,019 of record NW_027187351.1, read on the forward strand.
AAAAGTCAATTGATGTTAACTGGTTAAATGGAGCTGGGATACTAGTCACTGGCTTCTAACAAAGAAGTGTTAGGCATACACAAACACACACATACACATATTACTTGGCACCTCAATTTAGAAAAATCTCTAACATTTACAGCAGTATGAACTTTCTGCCTAATCTTACATTGATAGATTAAAAAAAAAGAGATATAAAGATAAATATAGACACATATTTGTGTGACTGTTGCAATAACTATATAAATATATTACATAGAAACATCTATATTCTTCTCAGGTTTAAAACAAGCTAATTATTCTAACAGGCTTTTGCAGTACTTTTCAGCTATCCTTGAATTAGTAGCATGAATTCAAATTGGTCACAGTCAATTATGCTCTGAATATATTGTAATTTTGCAATGATTTTTATCTAAACATTTTGAAGTTATATTTACTGGTGAGATTCATCTATAGTTCTCTTTCCCTGTTTTATCTTCTCCTGTTTTGAGCACCAACACTGTATGTGTTTAATAAAATCAATTTTGTTTTTATTCAAGTAACTTGTTTGTCTTTGTCTTTTTGTTCTCAATTAGGTTTTCTAATGGTTGACATATTTTTGAAAAAGTTCTTCGTCTTGTTAGTCTTTTTTATTCAGATTGCTTTAGAGTCTTTCACTTTCAATTTTATATTCTGATTTTCAAGATTTCTTCTCTTATACCTATTTTAAGGTTGCTAATTATTTGGAGTCCTCTCTAGAGTCATGTATAATTCCATATATGAAAGTTCCTCTAATGGAGGTCCTTTCCTTCATCTCCCTTTTTGTCATACTAGTCTATAATGTTCAAAGTGGGGAAGAAATGATCAGTCAATCATCACATATTCGTGAAGAAGCTACTACTTGCCAGGCCCTATTCAAGGTCCTAGAAAGAGAAAGATAAAAATGCAAGAAACAATCTGTCTCTGTCTCTTTCTATCTCTTCTATCTCTCTTTGTCTCTGTCTCTCTGTCTTTGTGTCTTCCTCCCTCCTCTTGATCCCTCCAGTTTCTATGTCCATGCAATGTCAATTTTCTCTAGAGATAATTCATCTTTGAATGTAATTCCCCTGTATAAAATGATGGGGAGTGGATGATGGAAGAAGTTCCAGAATCTGTGTCTTCTCTCGTTGCTAGGAATATTTCCTTACTCAATCCATTACTAACATTTCAGACTTCTTCAAACCTACTCTTTTGTCAGTCACACATATTACTTCAAATCTCAATTGGAGAATTTTTTTCCCTATGTCACTCAAATTGGGTTTTGTGGGAGACACGTAGGACAAAATGAAAGGAAAGAAGAGAGTGTGTCAACATTCAAAGATTAGGAAGCTTTCAATAGAGGAATTCACACCTGAACTGGGCTTTGAACAAATGTCATTTTTCAGCTTTTGTGGAGAGATTAATACTATTTGTCTTCTTCAAGCAGACTTTTTTTTCCTACCTGAAATGTTATATGTTCCCCTCTATTTGTCCCATCTCAAACACTCTGTGTGGGTGTGTGTGCACAAAATATACTCTCATTCAGAAAATGCTGTAGTGTTCATGAACTTGATGCAATTAATAAAATATCAGTTACAAATAAGAAAATTTAGAAAATCTCACCATAGAGAGGGAATCTCTTCCATTTGGTCTCTGTATAGATCATCTTCCATAACAGTGATAAATACCTTTGGTGAGCATATATCTCTCCCTGTCAAATGTCTCCATTTGATCTTAATAATCAGAAGCTCATTGAATACAGTTATCTCTGTGGTTGTATTTATCAAGGAATAATTTAAGATCTTAACATATACATAAGAGAGTCCTTATTGGAGGAGGGCCTTAAAGACCATACATTACTATGCCAGGTCAAAAGGTTTTGGGTTTGTTTGTGTTTTTGGTAGCCAACAACCAGCAAACACAGTGAGATCTTATATCTTTTTCAATTTTCAGTTGTGTCATTTGTATGATTTTAAAGGTCCAGTCTCAAAAAAAAATTTACCAAGGAAAACTAAAAATATATAGGCATAATACTCCCATACAGGATAAACTGAAGCACTAAAAATGTATATTTTCCATACTGTTAAGGCTAATTAGATGGTTTTGAGTTATTTGATCTCTATATACATACAAATATTATAAAGAGATAATTAGTTAGGCCTCAAAATGAATAAAATGAAAAGAAGACTCTGAAATTCAATTAGGAAACTAGACAATACCCCTAATGACTCTGAGTTGTTCTTCAATACAAAAATATTTTTTTAAATGATCTTCTGTTGATACAAATTGATTTCAAATCTTAGAACACTACAGATTTTTAATAATCATAGTTTTAAGTGACCCAAAACCAATGACACAAAGCTAAGAGAGATAATTAACAGATATCAAATCTAACTAACAGATAACAGAATCAATATCCAAAATGATTTTGACAGGCTAAAATTCTTGGTTAAATCTAATAAAGTTAAACTAAATTAAAATACAGGAAAAATCTTGGACTTGGGTGCAAAAAACAATTTCACAAGTATAAGATGGGAGATAAATAGTGCAATCTCAAGCAAATGAATACTTAGCACCTTGTTCCAGTTATTTATTTAGCATCTTGTTTCAGTTCAAGTGTCTTTGAGCTCTGCCCTGATTATATCAAGTCTTTGTTAAGAAATAGAACCTGTGAATCCCTCAGAGTGAGGGACTTGCCAAAGACAGGAAAGACCTAAGAGGTGGGCAGAACAGGGAGGAGCTAATGACATATAAAAAGGCTGAGCACAGCTGGGACAGAGCAGAACTGAGAAGGGAACAGTCATGGTGGCCGGCACTGTTTATCTCTTCTGTCTGTGTTGATTTGTGTTTGTAATACTTTGCACAGAAGTCCTGGAACCTTACTGGAAGCTCTGAAGGAGGATTTTCTTGTTGTTTGTTTACAGGAGTCCTGGAGGAGGGTTTCAGAGGTCCTGGAACTTTACTGATGATTTGTGTTGAATTCTCAGACCTTGTTTGTGGGTCTGTGTTGAGTTCTCAGACCTTGTTTGTGGATCTATGTTGATTTTACAGGCAGATAGTAAATTGATGATGGTGCCAGCAACGTGTGTGAATGTTGTTTTTCCTCTGTTAAGCTTTGTCTTCCCAGAAACAGAAACTGCAAAGGACTTGAGGTAGACTGGACACTGTGGGCTTCAATATGGAATGGTAACTGCATGAGGAGCTGAGAGCTACCTGCCTATGAATCCAGGAGACAGTTGGGTAGATTCAGGTAAGAGCTGGACCCATAGAAGAGGAACCATGGAATTTAGGAGCCAGGCTTGAGCCAAGATGAAAAGACCTCTCCTTGGGTACTTAGTGCTGACTGAGAAGATCATGATTTACTGTGGCCTAGGTGGGAGAACTTTGTACTTTGTAATTTGTACCCCTTAAGGATGATTGAGTTAAGGATGATTGGAAATTAATCTCCAATCAAGAAGAAAGTAGACTTTTTGACTGAGAGATTAAGACAATATGACCTAGGGGTGGGAAAACTTTGACCTGTACACTTTGTGTCCCTTAAGGAGGATGCTCCTTAAGGATGATTGAGTTAAGGACTTACTGAATTATATCTTTTATTTAAAACTTTGTGGCCACTTTAGTGATAAGTTGTTATGTTATATCATTGTGAATGCCGTGCTTTGGTTTCTGTGAATGTTTTGCTTTAGTTTACTGCTGAATAAATAGAGAGTTCACTATACTATGTGATCAGAATCTTTAAGCTATTCACAGCAGCAGTCCTCTGGAGACCTGTTCATACTTGGATTTACAAATAGTTATACAGAAATTTCTCTGAAAAAGATCCAGAGGAGGGGGGGTCAGTGGACAACATACCCAATATAAGCCATTAGTGATGTGACAGCAGAAAAAGCTGATGTGACTTGGGGTGGCATGAAGAGAGGCATATCTTCTGTTCTCTGCCTTTGCCTGATCTATTTCTAATATTGTTTGCATTTAGGGACACTATGGTTTAAGAAGAACTCAGGTAAGCTAAAATTGTCTATAAGAGAGTGAATAAAGGTGATAAAGTGTTTTAGGTCCATGCCATATGAGGAACAATTTTCAGAACTAGGCATCATTAGCCTAATTAACAGAAGACTCAAGATGGTAAATTTAACTACCTTCAGGTCTTTGAAGAACTATCTCATGGAGAAGGCCTTAGAATTATTCAGTTTTGCCCCCCAAATTAAAACTATGAGCAATGTGTGGAAGCTATAATGTTATCACTTTAAGCTTAAGGTCAGAAGAAAATTACTTACTGCTTGAATTATTCAAAATTAGCATCACAGCATCTAAAGATATTTTGTCATCCCCAGAAGCATTCAAACAGAGACCAGATGTCTGATTAAGGGGGTTTGGGATTCTCCTGAATGGAACACTTGGCACTCCAAAAGATCCAATATAGTTTGTTCAGAATTTATATAAATGAGAAGGAAACCTAAAATAACAGAGTAAAAGGCTTAGAACTAGCAGAATAAGAGCAACTATGATTAATATTAATATGTTTACAGTCATCACCTATGTGGGGAAGCATCAACTCCTGACCTCACAAGCTGGGGAATCCTGGGTTACAGCCATCAGGGTTCTGCTCAGGAGGGTCCCAGGCAGGACGTCTCCTCCATGGCTGGGGTTCCAATTTGGGGTCTGAATCTTACAGTGAAAGTAGTTCTGAGAACAAAGAAGGCATACTGCCAGGTGTTTCTAGCAAACATCGTCCTTGAAATGGTGCAGTTCATCATATGCCTTCCCAAGGACCTCACCGGGGTCCGAGGAGAAGGACAGCCCTAACATTCTCAGGTTTCTCTGTTCCCAAACAGCTCAAGATAGAAAGATCATATTGAGTTGAGGCCTTGGTTTGTATAATCTTATTCTTCACAGAGGGGCTTACTTTGTCCCTTCACCAGATAACCATTTTTTGGTAGGTTATAGTAGGGATTCCTTACACATGTGTCCTGGGAAGTATGGCCACTTAGGCCTTTCCAGCTCTCAACTTCTCTGATTTGAGGAAGGCTGTAGCATATTTCCAAAGATAAACTGTGTGCAAGAAGTAGTATATAGAATATGAATAGAGCAAGGGACTAGACCTGTGATTTCAACAGCACACAGAATTGCCTAGTGAGAAAATGCCCTCTGCTAATGTGGGTCAAAACCTTCTCTTCAATTTATAATCTTAACAAGTTGTCTTGAGCACAGAGATTCTGAGTGACTTGTCCTGGATCACAGGCATAGCATGTATCCAAGATGGGCATAAAGAATATGATTTTGTAAATGAATGATTGGAAAATGAGTTGGGTCAATTATGACTACCAGATATATTTATCCAGTCATAGTCTTTTTTTCTGAGCTCCATTCTTATATCACCAACTCCATATTGGACCTTTAAAACTTGATGTGCCGTAGACAGCTTGAGCTCAATATATCTAAGGCAAAACTTATTATATTATTCCCAAAACAAAATCATATATAGACACACACATATATATACACACATTCAATACTCATATGTATGCATAGACACATGCATATATGGTGTAAACATACATATATGCACACATGTATGTATTATGTATGTATATTTATACATTTGTGTCTTCTTGTATGTATACACACATATTACCATATCTATATACCTATATACAGTCAAAACACCACTATTTTCTAATCATTCCGGTTATAATATTTAATGCTATCCTCAACTTCTCACTCTTATTCACCTCACTTTTCATATCAGTTGCCCAAACTAGTTTCTACTTCCTACAATTCTTCCCAAATGCCTCTTTTCTTTCCGCCCGTACAGCCATTAGCCTGTAGGTCCTTATCATCTTTCCTGAGACTATTGTAGTAATCTTCTAAATGGTCTTTATTCCTCAAATCTCTCCCCTCTTCAATGTGTATTTAATTTCGCTCCAGCAGTTATTTTCCTAAAGCACAGGTCTTACTGTGTCTCCATGAATTTATGTAATTATACAGCACTTACATTATTTCTATAAGCATTGTTTTGTTATAGACAGACAGACAGACAGACAGACAGACAGACAGACAGATAGATAGATAGATAGATAGATAGATAGATAGATAGATAGACAGATAGATAGACAGATGAGTCCTATATGTGTTCTGCCAAGTTAGCTCCCAGAAAGTTTGTGAATTTTGCAACTACTTAAAATGGAGGGGTTTTTTTTCCCATTTTTCTCCTGGATTTTGTTGGTGTTAGCACTATTGCTAAATGCTAATTACTTTTGTGTGTTTATTTTGTATCTGATACTTTGTAAAAATTATTAATCATCTCATTAACTTTTTGTAATTACTTCTTTATGGCTTTCCAAGTAAAATATCACATCATCAATAAAAAGGGATAGTTTTGCTTTCTTTTGCCAATGGTTACACCCTTAGTTTCTTTTTCTTATCCATTACTAAATCTAGCATTTCTAGTATTATACCAAATAAAAGTATTGCCTAAAACATTCTTGCTTCATTTCTGATGTTATTAGGAGTAATTTATTTCTTCATTTTAAAAGTTAGCTTTTAGTCTTAAAAGATATTTTTATATTAAGTAAAGGTCTTTCCATGTTATTGCTTCTTAGGGGTTTAACATAAATGAGATTTGTATTTTGCCAAAGGCATTTTTTTCTTCTATTGATATATTCAAGTTTTCTGTGGTTTTTAGTAACTAATATGTTTAATTATGCTATCTGATTTCCTGATATTTAACAATCATTTCATCCCAAGTATATATGACAAACTTAACTTGGATAGAATTAATAAGATTTTTGATATATTGATTATTTCTTTGCTAATTATTAATTTTTGAATCAATATTCATGGGAAATACTCTTCTTTTTCTTTGCTTTATTTCTCTCAATATTGGGACTCAAGACCAGATGTATCCCATGAAAGAGTTCTATATGTTGCCTACTTAAATTTTTGAGAATAATTTATCTATTAAAGTTCTTAATTTTTCTTTAAATTCCATTTTAACTTGTAAGAACTAGGGTTATTTCCCTCAAATTAGGAGTTTATTTTTATTTATTTATTTATTTTTAGTTTTCACCATTCACTGCCATAAGATTTTAAGTTCCAAATTTTCTCCTCATCCCTCCCCTCCCCCACCCCAAGGCGACATGCGTGTATACATTCACATTAAATATTTTCACATTAGTCATGTTGTAAAGAAGAATTAGAACCAATGGGAGAAACCATGAGAAAGAAGAAACAAAAAAAAGAGAGAGAGAGAAATAGCTAATAGAAAGTTTCTACCTGCATTTAGACTCCCTAGTTCTTTTTCTGGATATGGATAGCATTTTTCATCATGAGTCATTTGGAGTTGTTTTAGATCCTTGAATTGCTATAAAAGTCTATCAAAGTTAGTCATAACACAATGTGGCTGTCACTGTAAAATGTTCTTCTGGTTCTGCTTTGTTCACTGAGCATCAATTCATGTAAGACTTTCCAGGTTTTTCTGAAGTCTCCCTGCTCATCATTATTTTTATGGAACTATAGTATACCATTACATTCATATACCATAACTTGTTCAGCCATTCCCCAATTGATGGGCATCCCTTCAATTTCCAGTTCTTGGCCACCACAAAAAGAGCTGCCAGAAATATTTTTTACATGTGTGTCCTTTTCATGCTTTTATGATTTCTTTGGGATACAAAGTGTTAAAGGGTATGCACAGTTTGATAGCCCTTTGGGAATAGTTCTGAATTGCTTTCCAGAATGGCTAGATCAGTTCACAACTTCATCAACAAAGCATCAGTATTCCAATTTTCCCACATCTTCTTCAACATTTATCATTTTTCCTGTTTTGTCATGTCCACAAACATGATGGGTATGTTGTTGTTTTGATTTGTATTTCTCTAATCAATAGTGATCTAGAGCATTTTTTTCATATAACTATAGATAGCTTGAGTTTCTTCATCTGAACACTGCCTGTTTATGTCATTTGACCATTTATCAGTTGGTGAATGACATGTATTCTTATAAATTTAACTCAGTTCTCTATATATTTTAGAAATGAGGCTTTTATCAGAACCACTGGTTGCAAAAAAAAGTGTTTTCCAGCTTTCTGTTTCCCTTCTAATCTTGGTTGTATTGGTTTTGTTTGTGCAAAACCTTTTCAATTTAATGTAATAAAAATTACCCATTTAACATTTCATAATGCTCTTTATCTCTTGTTTAATAATGAATTCTTCCATTCTCCATAAATCCGACACTCAATTTATAATAAATTCCATTTTGGATATGTTGATTCTGAGATGCCTATTTGACATATAGGTTGAGATTCCCAGAAGGCATTTGGTGATACCAGATGATACTTCAAAAAAAGAGATGGGAGCTAAATATGTATATTATCCTACTTTCCTTGGGACATGCAGTGTAGAAAATTCACTTACATAAAACCAGTTTGGAAAAATAGGATGGAAATAGATTGTGAAATCTTTAAATCCAATCAGAGAAGTTTAAATGTCATTCTAGCAACAACAGAATGTTACTAAACTTCTTGAGCAGGAGAGTGACCTCTATCTTCTATCTATCTATTCAGTAATAACTGAACCCATAAGAGCTAGTGAGATTTCCAAGAAAGTATATAGAAATAGAAGAGAAAAGGGAACATAACAGAGCCTTGGACTATACCCACACATTGTAGTTATAACATGAATGACGATTCCATAAAGGGAACTAAGAAGTATTAATCACAGAGGTAGGAGGGTATTCAGGAGATTATAAGGCTACAAAAATGCAGGAACACAGATTATTACTTAGAAATAGAAGCTGGTAAACAATGTCAGATGCTACAGGGAGATCAATCAGTATATGAAATGATCAGTATATGAAATGGTTTCAACTATTAAGAAATAGTTTCTGAAAAGAAGCCAGATTGCAAAGACTTTAAAATTAAATGAAAATTGAGGAAGCTCAATTGAAGTGGCTTTTACTAAGTCTTTAACTATTATAGGGAAGAGAAATATGAGAATATAATCTGTGTGGATGATGGTAGGTTTGAATATTTTTTTTTTAAAAGAAAGGAGAAAACTTGAGAAGTTTGTAGGTAGCACGGAAAAAAATTGAAAAATTGAAAGAACAGAGGGATTATTGAAGAAACAAGGTCCTGTCGGAGACAAGAGAATGGGATGAAAAGACCTGGTCTTGGTAGATAGAAGAATTAAAGAATTACTGCCTCTAAGACTGGAGGCTATAGAGGCTATCTACTGTAACCTCTCTTATTTTATAGATGAAGAAACTATGGTTTCAGAAGTTGTGATTAACCCCAAACCCCACAAAGAGTAAATAGAAAAGTCAGGATTTGAACCAAGTCATCAGATTACAAATTTATTAAGTTTTTCAATGCATTATACTGCTATGAACTTTGCACTTTAATCTTGCCATCCTCATGTGTCATACTTTTCACTCCCCACACTTTGTCTCATTCTTTTCATTGACATACCATATCTGCCCTCTACATCTTTATACATGATCAACTGTAGTTTTGAACTTTTTTTTCTCCCCCAAGATAAAGCTTAAAATGACCAAGACTTGGTAAAGCAAATCTGTTCCCAAATGGCAAAGATATATCCTCTTCCATCTAGAAGCATCACAGTATATCTGTTGGTGGGTAGTAGTATATTACCCAGGCAGATGAGGATGATCCTAGCCCTCTAAGTATATTCATTTCACTATCATCTCAGTGGGGTGTAAAGCCACGCATGAGCAGCTTTCCAGAAGAATGCTACTGTGAACAGTCTTTAAGTTTCTGATTACACAGTATAGGGAACACTCTAATTATTCTATAACAAATATAGCATTCATAATGACTTATCACTAAAATGTCCACATAGTTTTCACCAAAGAGGTAACAATAGGTTTCAACAAAGTACAATCGTTTAGAGACAGAGGCCCAGATGTAATGGGGATAACCTAGAAGCATTTTCAATAAGATCAGGGGTGAAACAAGAGTGTCCACTATCACCCCTCTTATTCAATCTGGTACTAGAAATGTTAGCAGTAGCAATTAGAGAAGAAAGGAATCAAATTAGGTAAAGAAGAGACCAAGTTGTCACTCTTTGCAGATGATATGATGATATACTTAGAGAATCCTAGAGAATCAAGTAAAAAACTACTTTAGACAATAAATAAATTAGGCAAAGTTGCAGGATATAAAGTAAACCCACATAAATCCTCGGTATTCCTGCATATTTCTAATGAAATCCAAAAGCAAGAGATCGAAAGAGAAATCCCATTTAAAGTTACTGTAGACATTATAAAACATTTTGGAATCTAATTGCCAAAACAAACCCAGGACATTTATGAACACAACTACAAAACACTTTTCACGCAAATAAAGTCAGCTCTTACTAATTGGCAAAACATCAATTGCTCATGGCTGGGTAGAGCTAGTATAATAAAAATGACAATTTTACCTAAATTAAATGATATATTTAGTGCCATACCAATCAATTTACCAAATCATTACTTTATAGACCTAGAGAAAATAGTAACAATATTCATTTGAAAAAAAAAAAAGGTCCAAATATCAAGGATATTAATGAAAAGAAATGCTAGGGAAGGTGGCCTAACTATACCAGATTTTAATCTGTATTATAAAGCAGCAGTCACCAAAACTACTTGGTACTGGCTGAGACATAGAGCAGTGGATCAATGGAATAGACTGGGAACACGAGACTCCGCAGTTAATGACTATAATAATCTACTCTTTGATAAACCCAAAGACCCCAGTTTTGGGGATAAGAACTCACTATTTGACAAACACTGCTGGGAAAACTGGAATATAGTATGGCAGAAACTGGGAGTAGACCATTATCTAACAACATATAGCAAAATTAAGTCTAAATGGGCATGTGATCTAGGCATAAAAATGATACTGTAAGCAATGTGGGAAAGCAAAGAATAGTTTACCTGTCAGATTTATGTAGAAGGGAAGATTTTTTGACCAAATAAGAATTAGCATTATAAAATGCAAAATGGATAACTTTGATTACATGAAACTGAAAAGCTTCTGTGCAAATGCGGCCAATGTAACCAAGATTAAGAGAGAAGAGGGAATTTGGGAAAGAATTTTTACAACCAATGTCTCTGATAAAGACCTCATTTCTAAAATGTACAGAGAATTGTGTCAAATCTATAAGAATACAAGTCATTCCCCAATTGATAAATGGTCAAAGGATATGAACAGGCAGTTCTCAGAGGAAGAATTTGAAGATCTCGATAAGCATATGAAAAAATGATCTAAATCACTATTGATTAGAGAAATGCAAATCAAAACAACTCTGAGGTACCACATCTCACCTGTTAGATTGACTAAGATGTCAAAACAGGGAATGATAAATGCTGGAGATGATGTGGAAAAATTGGAACACTAATACATTGCTGGTGGAGTTGTGAACCTATCCAACCATTTCGGAGAGCAATCTGGAACTATGCCCAAAGGGCTATTAGTCATTTCATATCCTTTGACCTAGCAATACCACTTCTAGGGTTGTATCCCAAAGAGATCACAGAAGTTGGAGGAAGACCCATATATACAAAAATATTTATAGCAACTCTTTTTGTGGTGTCAAAGAACTGGAAATTAAGGGTATGTCCATCAATTGGGGAATGGTTAAACAAATTATGGTATATGAATGTAATGGAATACTATTGCACCATAAGAAACAAAGAGCAGATGGACTTCATATCTACCTGGAGAGGCTTATACAAACTGATGTTGAGTGAAAAGAGCAGAACCAGGAAAAATTTATACACAGTTACAGATACAACATATGTGTGATGACCAACTTTGATAGACCTGAGTCTTCTCAAAAATGCAGGTCTATAAGTAAACTTCAAAAGTCTCATGATGGAGAGAGATGTCTACATCCAGAGAAATAACCAGAAAGAACAGAGTTTTAATGCAGATTGAAGCAAATTACCTGCTCTCTTTCTTTTTCTTGTTTGGTTTTGTTTCATCTCTCCCATTGTGCATTCCATTTGATACAATCCTTCTTTATAACCTGACAAATGTCTAATGTGAAAGTATCTGTAGATCCTATACTTGATTTTATGCTGCTATGGGGGGGGTAGGGGTGGGAGAGGGAGAACATTTGAAACTCAAAATACTAGGGAACTGAATCTTGTAAATTCAAAGTAAATGAATAAATTAATAAAGACAAAAAAGTACAATCATTTATTAGCTCAATCGTTCAATATGGTCAAAGTTCTCCACTCATGGGGCACACTAAGTTACAAGTCAATCCTTATTTAGTTATCAGTCATTATTCAATCATCAGTCACTACTCAGTCATCAGTCAGTACTCAGTAACCTCTTAAGGGGTAGTAAATAATACACAGGCCATCGACCCCTTGGTCCCAAGTAAATCACAATCTTCTCAGTCAGTAAACAGTATCCAAGTAAAGTCTTTCAGCTTGACTCAAGGCTGACTCTCATTCACCATGGTTCCTCTTCCATGGTCCCAGTTCCAATTGTCACCTGGATTCAAAGACTGGCAGTTCCAGTTCCTTGTCCAGCTCCTTGTCTAGTTCTTTGTCCAGTTCCCATTTCATATTAAAGTTCAGTGTCCAGTCCACCTCAAGTTCTTCACAGTTCCTGTTTCTCAGAAGAAAAAGCTTAACAGAGCCACAATAATATTTATGAACGTTGCCAGCACCATCATCAATTCACTATCAACTGAGACCCACCAACAAGGTCTGAGAACCCAATACAAATCATCAACATAGAAATCAACACAGACCCACAAACAAGGTTGATGAGGTCAGCACAAATTATCAGTAAAGTCCCAGGACCTCCAAAACCCTCCTCCAGGACTTCTGTATGCATACAACCAGAAAATCCTCTTTCAGGGCTTCCAGTATGGTCCCAGGGCTTCTGTACAAAGTATCATAAACAAACATCAGCACAGACAGCAGACAGAGTGCCAGGATACCACAAGTTTTCTCCTTCTTGACTCTGCCACCACAATAGTCTTCTTCTCAATTCCTCCTGTCTCTAGACCTGGGGCTCTCCTTATATAGTCATTAGTTCCTCCCCAGGAATTCACAAATTCTAGGGTTCCTTCACAAGTTATGGAGTTCACAGGTTCTGATTCTTAACAGACTGAAACAAGGTGTGAACTACTTCTGTGCTTGCTGTTACATGGGGACAGTCCAGAATCTTTTGCTTATTTCAATCAGTCTTCCTTCTTTATAGTCCTGCATCCTCTAAGAGCTAGGAGTCCCTTTTAGCCTTCACAGTAAAGTAATTGCAAAGGTCATGCAACTTTCAGTTTCTTTCAAGTTCAGTACTTTCTATTCTCATCCTGATGCAATTTTATTACTAATTAATTTTTCACACTGGTTACATTCATGCAGTAATATGCATATTATTGCTTACTTGTCTTTAGGGGGCACCTTTTTATAGTTAAGAAATGATACTAGATACAATTATGAGTCCTTTTAAATTCTTAATTATGATATTTAATTACACTGTTCTCAGTGGTATTTGAGGGTAGTGTTTCTCTTTTTAGGGGTTATGGTGAGAGTGAAACCAAAGGTGAAGGTGATACCCTTCAGTATCACTTTCTGTCATTTTTTCTATAATATATCCCTATTATTATCTGCTGTGTTCTTTCAAGGAACTTGCTAATTATCAGTTTTTGCTGATCACAACCATTAGAAATTAGTCACACAGGATGGGGAAAAAAATAATTCTCATCAAAATTTCTTTGGGCAATGTCCTTTTGAGACGGTATCTAAACGGCACTGACTATCTTGTACCATAGTGAACATTGAGTGTGACTATCATCTCTTTGCCAGGACTGATACAGAGGAAAGAAACTAGACTATGAGGCTGGAGCTGATTTCAAATCCTTACTCTATTTCTAATAGGGAGTATTTATACCTTGGGCACAAGTCACTTATCTTGTCAGCTTCTTCATCTTCAAAGGAAAGGGGGCCAAATTAAATGTTCACTTAGGTCCTTTCCAGCTATAATACTCCTTGAAACCCTTCTTTTATTGATACTCTTCACCCTTCAGTAAGAATTGGCAGGACTACTGGAAGGCAGTCATTCATTTATTTAAAAACGTTTGTTGAGGTGTTCTCTTTTTTTTTTTTCCTTCACAGTACTGCACAGTAAGGCACAGCACTATGCTCTAGGGAAGGTACAAATAAAAATAACACATCATCTCTATGCTCAACAATCTTAGAATTTAGTATTTCTTCAATAAGTCAGATGATAAGCTCCAGAGCAAAGTTAGTGTCCTGATTATAGGAGCTAGAATACTTGAATATGTTTGACAGTTTTAAGGTTTAATGGTTTATTTTTTTTATTTGTAGTCATTATACCATCTCTAGATGGCTCAAGAATAATCCAAGTTTTCCTAAAATTAATCACGTGTTCAAAAATGTTAACATTTTAAATTTTTTTTGTTTCAAAATTTTATTTTAGACTCAAATGCAGAACACAAATACAGAACAGAGAAAAGAAACGAAAATATATCATAAATTTAAATATAGGAACTTACAGAGTTGGAAAAAATGTCATGTGCATCATAGAACATGAGAATGTTCAAAATATGTAATAATAGATTTTCATTTCAAGAAAGAAATATGATAAATAATACCCATTGTGTTAAGAATTGTCCTTCTTTCCTTTGCTTCCTTGTGAGTTTTCTTTTGTTCACTGCTGTGCACTTTTTTACTTTGTTCTTTTTTTCCCTCCTTCCAATCTTACCCCAGAAGGCTACAATAAAGTTTACATATGATTCTCTGTAGTTATAGATACATACATACACACATATACACATACATACATCTATAGACATATACTTTCTCAAACCTTTTCTACTCCTGATCTTTGTTTTCTATGCATGATTATATCTCTTGTTTCCTATCCCTTCTGCCTCTTCTACTTTACTTCTACCCACTACATTGCCCTCCTGTGACTTACCTACACTCCCTCCAAGGATCCCTCCCCTATCCTCCCATTCCCATAAATCTAAACACCCTTCTATATTCCTATTTTATCTATTCCTTCACTCTCCCTTCTAAAGATCCCTCCCTTATCCTCTTCTCTCTCCCTATTCCCCTACTGAAAGGTTACCAAAACTACCAGCCCTCCTCCCCCATCTAATTCCTCTGCATCAATTCTTCCTTTTGCACCTCAAATAACTACTCTTTTAATCTGTTTTTGAATAGTTTTACTTTTTAAATTCATATCATTCTCAGGTTTACTCCAATATTTCTTATAAAGTATCTAATTATTGATAAGAATCTTAGACATCCATCTTATATATGTAAAAAGTAAACAATCTGTTCTTGTGGATCATTTTTAGATTAAAGAAAGTATTAACATTTGTTAATAAATTATAGTACTTGATTCTTGTGAGTCCAAGATAAACTCAAATTACTTTGCTTCTGTGGTCCCACTCCTATGGTTTTTCATTTATGGCAAGTTTCCTTTACTTGCTTTTCCCACTTCCTTCAACCCAAATCTTAATCTTTTTCTGGTGGAAAGCAGAGAAGTCAAGTTCTTAGTGAAATATTTCTTTTTAAATATTCCAAATTTTCTCCCTCCCTCCAAACTCCTTCCCCACCCATTGAGAAGGCATTCAAAATTATATCAATTATACATGTGAAATCATGTTAAATATTTTCATTTTGCCATATTGCAAAAAAAAAATCAAGGGAAATAAAGGAAGTTAGAAAATTACACCTCAGTTTGTACTCAAAGGTCATAAGATTTCTCTCTAGAGGTGGAGAGAACTCTTTTCTCCATAATTCTTTTGGAATTCTTTTGGAAGCCAAGTTTTTCATAGTTGTTCATCATTTTAACATTGCTGTTACTGTGCACAACAATATCTTGGTTCTTCTCATTCATATTGCATCAGTTCATGTGGATCTTACCATGTACTGGGTTTTTTTGTGAAATCACCTACACCTTCATCATTTCTTATAGCACAATATGACTTCATTATAATCATATGTCACAAATTGTTCAGCCATTCCCCAATTGAGAATCATCCCCTTGATGTTGAATTTTTTTAAAACAAAAATAGCTTCTATAAATATTTTGAGTGTGTATGTATATGTATATATATATACATTCACACACAAAATACATGTGTATATATATATATATATATATATATATATATATATCCTTTTCCTTTTCTTTTTATTGCTTTGCAACACAGATCATAGGTTATACAAGGTTTTAGAGCCCTTTGGGCATAGATCCAAATTTTCCTCAAATGTTTCGACCAGTTTATTACTCCACCACTAATTCATTAGTGTACTTCTTTTTTCCTCATGCCCTTCAGTATTTGTTATTTCAGATAGATATGAGGTGGTCGCTCAGAGTTATTCTAATTTGCATTTCTCTAATCAAAAGTGATTTAGATACTTTTTTTCATAACTATAAATAGCTTTGATTTCTTTTGCAAACTGCTTGTTTATATCCTTTGACCATGTATTAATTGGAGAGTGGTTCTTATTTTTTTATTATAAATTTCACTCAGTTCTTTATTCAGTATATATTTGAAAAAAATGAGACCTTTATCAGAGAAACTTGCTTTAATTTTTTAAAATATTATTTCATTTTCTATGGTACTTTTTAGAGAAATGTAATTTCCCTGATTAATCTTTTAATTGGGTGTATTTTTGCTTTTGCGCTGTCTGAGATCATGATTATTTCCTCTATCTTTTTTTTAAACTTCCACTGAAGCATGTTAGATTCTGCTCCAGTCATTTATTTTAAATCTCTCTATGTCTTTCTGTTTCAAGGGTGTCTCTTGTAAAAAAAGAAATATATTGTTGTATTCTTATTTCTAACCCATTCTACAAATTACTTCCATTTTATGGGTAAGTTCATTCCATTTACATTCCCACTTATGATTATTTATTGTGCATTTTAACTCTCCTTTCCCTCTTCTACCAACGTTTCCCTTTCTCACTCCTTCCCTCTTTTTTTGGAGATTGTAAAGCCAAGCATAAGTATCTTTCCAGAGGATTGATGCTGTGAAGAGCTTCAAGGTTCTGATTACACAGTATAGTGAACTCTCTATGTATTCAATAACAAACTAAGACATTGACAGAAATCAAAGTACAGGACTCACAATGTTATGACTTAACAACTTATCACTAAAATGGCCACATAGTTTTCACCAAAGAGGTCACATAGTTTTAAACAAAGCAAGCCTCCTTAATAGACACAAAGTACAAAGGTTGAAGTTCTCCACCCCTAGGTCATATTTTCTTAATCTCTTCAATCAAAAAGTCTTCTCTCTTCTTAATTGGAGATTAATCTCCAATCATTCTTAATTTAATAATCCTTAAAAAGTGTATCATACAGAGTACAGAGTTCTCCACCCCTGTTATAGAAATGTACATTTTTAAGATCTTCCCTGACTCTAGGCTTAAGTGCACCTGGAAACTGTGGTGGGAGGCTTGTATCTCAGAAGATACTTTGTGATTGGGCAATGGGTCAAGAAGGTTGCTACATTCTCTGAGCCAGGAGAAGGCTATATAAGCCCTGTTGGGAGGCTTTGCTTTGGGGCTCACTTTGAGAAGTGCTGTGTGATTTGACCAGATAAGACTCTGGGCAGCCATTGAGAGCCCCCTGGCTTTGAAAACCCAAATGTTGATGCTTCCCTCTCTGATAACTGGGATTAGGTATGGATGTAATGGTAGAACAGTTTGGAAGCCTGTCTGCTGAAATGTTCTTATAACTTATGCTTGTAACCTCTGTATACTCTGAAGTTCGGGGTGCTGACCTTTTTCCCCTGAACTAGGTAAACAATATATGTTTGATTGATTAAAGTAAGCTTGTTAACCCATTTTAAGTTGCTTTCCTTTAGAAAAGCAGATCTTAGAACCTGTGTGGGCAGCCTCCCTGGGGATACTGGGGTGCTTGCTGCTACAACCCCTAGGGCACAGTAAATCATGACCTTCTCAGTTTGCATTAAATACCCAAGGAGAGGTCTTTTCATCTTGACTAGAGGCAGGTTCACAGCTTCCATGGTTCCATTTCCATGGTCCCTGCTCCTTTCTGAATCCATCCAACTTTCACCTGAGTTAAAAGGCAGGCAGCTCCCAGTTCCTTGTCCAGCTCCTTGTCCAGTTCTTCATGCAGTTCCTTTTCCAGTTCCTGTTCCATATTAAAAGCTCACAGTGTCTAGTCCACTTAAAATCCTCCACAGTTTCTGTTTCTTGGAAGACAAAGCTTAAAAGAGCCACAATAATATTCATACACATTGCTGACACCATCATTAAATGACTATCTATCTGCCTGTGAAATCAACACAGACCCACCAAGGTCTGAAAACTCAACACAAATCAGTACAATCCCAGGACCTCTAAAACCCTCCTCCAGGACTTCTCTAAACAGACAACCAGAAAATCATCTTTCAGAGCTTCCAGTAAGGTCCAAGGGCTTCTGTACAAAGTAGCACAAACAAACATCAACACAGACAGAACAGACAAACATAGAGCTATGGGATACCACAAGTTTTCTCCTTCTCTACCACAAGAGCTCCCTTCTCAGTTCTGCTCTATTCAGCCTGGGCCTCTCCTTATATATGGTCATTAGCTTCTCCCCTTCCTGTTGTAGGAGTTCACAAGTTCTAGGGTTCACAAGCTGTGGGATTCACAAGTTCTGGATCATAATACTTGATACAATCATGAACTGAAACAAGATATTAACTACTTCTGTGTTAATTAAATACTGAAACAAGGTGTTAATTCAATAGCTGAAATAAGGTGTTAACTACTTTTTTGTTTGCCATTACAGCAGTGAATCCAACATTATTGACTTATACTCATGTTCTCTGTCTCTGTAAACTTCTTTTTCCTGCCCTAATAATGATAAATTTCTTGGGAGTTACATTTATTATTTTTTCCGTATAGGAATATAAACAGTTTATTTATATCAATTTCCTTATGTTTTCTCTTTCATTTTTATTTTGTTATGTTTCTCTCAAACTTTGTTTTTTAATACCAAATTTTCTATTCAGCTTTGATCTTTCCATCAGGAATGCTTGGAATTCCTCTATTTCATTATTTTTTTTTCATTTTTCTACATAGAGTTTTCATTTTGGGATTTTCTTCAGGAGGTGATAAATGAATTCTTTCAATTTCTCTTTTAATCCCTGGATCTAAGGTATTGGGAACATTTTCCTTAGTAATTTTTTCATCCCTCCCCCACCCCCTTATTTCATTATTTCTTGATGTCTAATGGAGTCATAAGCTTCTAGTTATGCATTTCTAATTTTGAGCAATTTCTTCAGTGAGCTTTTGTGCCTCTTTTTGCATTTGATCAATTCTGCTTATAAAGAAGTTGTTTTCTTCAATGAATTTTTGTCTCTCCTTTTCCCTTTGACCTATGCTGTTTTTTAAGGAGTTCTTTTCTTCAGTATATTTTGTGCCTTTTTTTTACCAAGCTGTTAATTCCATGTTTATTATTTTATTCCATCACTCCTATTTCTTTTCCCAATTTTTTCCCTCTACTACTCTTATCTCTTTAATTCTTCCAAGAATTATTGTTGAACTTTGGTTCAATTAGCATTTTTCTTTGAGACTTTGTAGCTATTTCCATGTTGTCTTCTTCTTTGTATACATCTTGATATTCCTTGCCACCATAGTATCTTTTTATGGTCAATTTCTGTTTTTGCTGTTGGCTCATTTTTCTAGCTTATTTCTTGTTTTCAAACTTCATGTAAAACTTGGGCTCTGCTTACCTTTTTATCCAAAGAAACCAATAAATGATAGATGAAAGATTAAAGAAAGAGAGATAAAAGAATGAATGAATGAATGTGAATGTATGCATATGTTGTATATCTTACATACATTTAAATGATAAAAATGAAAACAAATATATGTGTATTTATTTTACACCTATATGGAAGGAGAGGCAGAGAGACACACAGAGATACACACAGAGAGAAAGATCAAGCTAGAAAATTATCCTAACCAGCTTCCAGCTTAAAGAATGAGAAAATTCTATGCCTTGATACTTAAACAAGTTAAAATAGATCTCAGTTGCTTACTCAGTGTCTAAGTGTAAAAAAAGTCATTGATTACAGTACATATCATTTTGTTCAACCCCTTGAAAGATAGTCATTTGAGATGAAAGAAAATACCTTCACTTTCCCTTCCTTGCCCCCCACAGAGATATAAAAGTACCTTGTGAGCTTCAAAGGCCTTTTTTAGAGGACTTAGACTTCTTGAATTGGTATCATATTCTATGTAGCATGCCCAGAACAACTGACACAGTACATGTATTCCAAGTTTAGTACATGCTGAGCATAATGAATCAAGACAAAGCATCTATATCATGCCTAGGGGAAACTTGTTGAGTACTCAGCAAAGGGATTAAAAAGACCTACAGATACTAGGTGCTGTTAGTTACCTCTTTATGACTTTTCTTCTCTAAGTTTGAGTACACTTTCCCCTAAAGTCTGGATGTACTATTATGAAAGTGTGATATACTTTTGAAGGGATGTTTTTTTATCAACTGTAGAAACCCCTTTATAGAAGCTAATTTAATCTGCCTGATTACTTAACATTAACTTATGAATAGGTAAGGACATTGGTGGGGGCTTATAAACTATAGTACCCACAACCCCCTAGGGATGTCCCTAGATTTTGAGACGAGTAGTAGCAAATCAGCTCTGGGGACAAACCCTACCAATGTGAATCAAAATTAGGGAAATAACTCCAGAGCATGTGCTACATATCTGACTGTTTAATTTGTTAGTTAATGATGAATTATCCCTCATTAGTAAGGAAGTTCCTTGAGAAAAGGGATTGTTTGGGCTCTTTTGTTTGTTGGTTTTTGGTTTGGCTTGTTTTTTGCCTTTCTTTCAAACCCCAATGTTTAGCATAATGCCTGAAACATAGAAAATATCTTAAAATTGCTTGTTTACTTATTGATAAATAGGTTAGGAGGAAATAATTAGTATTTATTATTGTAGAGAGCTGAAAGATAAACTAAACTAAAATTGCTTTTAAAAATCAGTTTGATGATCTCTTCATTTTGGTCCTCTCTTACTGACTAGATGGTAAGAACCACAAGCCATTAGAAATGAGTTCCTAAATTAATATTTGGTTTGGATACAAGTTCAGCCACAAGTCCCAAGGAAGATTTACTATAGTTCCATATTAAATGAACACAGAGTATAAAGGTCATGTCTGTCTATCACTATCCTTCCCACCCAGGGAAGATAATTTGCTTATGAAATGTCTTTTCAAGGAGCACAAGGTGAATGTCAATTATCAAATTCTTATCATTATAGTGGAGTAGAAAGCATAATGAACTTAGAATCAGAAGAATCTTAATTAGAGTTTCAGCTCAGATATTTTCTGGTTGAGTTATCCTGAATAAATTATTCCAGATCTAAATCTCAGTCCATTTACCTATAAGATGTGATAATAATACTCATCCTATCTACCTTAATATAGAAAGACCTCTGACTTTGAACTGGTAGATGACCCAAGATTTAAAGGTTTAGAGGAAATAGTACTATGATCCCATAATACTCTAAGGTAGCTTTGGCTCATAGATATAGAAAATTTTCAAAAAACAAAATTGATAAATGTATAGAAAATAATCTTGACTAATAATGAAGAGACCATAAAGGATGGGACTACACAGGGAACTCTCTAAAGAATTTATTAGAATGTTTCCTGTGTTATCCCATCCTTTTAAACATTTTTTTTAAGAAAAGCAAAAAGAAAATGGAAACAAGAACACATAAACAATAAAGGCTTATAAAAGCTATAATATAAATTTCCATAATGTGTTTTTTTAATGAGCAAATACTTGAAAAATTCTACGACATGCACACACCCATAAATGTATGCATGTATGTATTAAGGAAAGGCAATGTGAAGCAATGGGTCAAGAGCTGGCCTAGGAGCCTGGAAGAATTGTGTTCAAATCCAACATCCACTTTTACTGGCTTTGGTTTTGCCATCCTTGGGAAGTCACTAAACCTCTTAGTGCCATAGACAATTCCCTAAGACTGTAAAATGCAGAGAAGGTATCAAACTGAATTGGTGAAGGACGTTTCTTCATCCAAGATTTCCCTATGCCAATGAACTCAAAGGTCTAGTCCCTATCAAAATCCCTCTTTAGAATAAATATAATAACAAGTAAGGAATAGATGAATTGCTATGGGAAGATGTTGAAAGGTTCAAAGAAGGCAAGTGGAGAACTATTTAACTTCTATGCTCCTGTCTTCTTGGACAAGGTAAATAATTCTCAGATTGAGGATGAAATAAAAGATATTAAGGATAAATTGAGGTCTAAAATAGATAAAATGATAACAAAGCAATTAGCTTCTCTTCATTAATTCAAGTTTCCTAAATGAGACAAATTACAGTCTAGGATGCTCACAGCCCTTTCAGATGAGTGATAAATTTTGGAGAGCTATGCAGAAATGGTTAACTTGTCCTTTCTCTTAGATATTTTAATGAGTACATAACTTTCATTGGATAACACACTAAAATAAAGGGGGAAAATAGCAGGAATACTACAGAAAAGGTCAGAAAGCAAAAACCCCAATGCCTTGCCTCTAGAGCAATGACAATACATTTAATGGTTTCCTTCTGGGTACATTTAGGTAGTCTTTGCTTTTAAGAATAAATTTGCATGACAGAGCAGAAAGAGATAGAGGACCTTTGAATTCTAGATCTGATGCTTACCACATGTGTGATCTTTTAATTTTTCCACTTAATAGTATTTCATTTTTTAAAAATTACATGTAAAATTGTTTTCACATCCATTTTTACAAGATTTTGAGTTCTAAACTTTTTCTTCCTTATACCCATCCATCCCCCCTCCCAAACAATCTGATATAGGCTATACATGCACAATCATATTAAATATATTTCCACATTAGTCATGTGAAAGAAAAATAAGAACAAAAGGGAGAAAAACATGAGAAATAAAAAATAGTATGCTTCAATCTGCATTCTTCTTTCATTGTTCTTTCTCTTGATGTGGATACAATGTTGTTCTGGTTCTACTCACTTTACTCAGCATCAGTTCATGTAAGACTTTCCAGGTTTTTTCTGAAATTTGCCTGCTCATTATTTCTCATAGCACAACAGTATTCCATTACATTCATAGACCAAAACTTGCACAGTCATTCCCCAATTGATGGGTATCTCCTCAACTTCCATTTCTTTGCCACCCTGAAAAAGAGTGCTATAAATATTTTGAAACGTATAAGTCCTTTCTTTTTTAATGATCTCTTTGGGATACAGACTTAGAGTGGTATTGCTGGATCGAAGGTATGCAGTTTTGTAGCCCTTTGGACATATTTACAAATTGCTCTCCATACTGGTTAGATCAGTTCATGGCTCCACCAACAATGCATTAGTGTTCCATTATTCCCACAATTTCTCTAAAATTTATCATTTTTCTTTTGTCATACTAGTCAATCATACAGGTGTGAGATGGTACCTCAGAGTAGTTTCAATTTGCATTCCTCTAATCAATAGTGATTGAGAACATTTTATATTACTATAGATAGCTTTAATTTCTTCATCTGAAAATTGTCTGTTCCTTTCCATTTACCATTTATCGATTGAGGACACGTGTGATCTTGAGTAGAGTTGTCAAACAAGCCAGCAATACTCACAAGACAAGAGTAAAATGTAATAGGGGGATGTTTTTAGAAAAATAAATAAAATACAATTCAACATTGGTCATGTTAATTTAAGGTTTTCTGGGTCAAAATGTAGACTCTGGAGATCTCTTTACACCTAAGTTTGAGATCATTGATCATTGATTGTCAGCAATGATTTCCTCTATCTGGACCTCAGCTTCTTAATATGTAAAATGAAGGAATTGGACTAGATGATCACTCAAGACCTTTTCAATTCTAGATTTGATGATCAAATTAATTATTTATTCCTTCAGCTTTCCTGGAAAAAAGTAGTTGTGACATAAAAATTCTTATTTCTCTACTCCAAAGATTCACTATCTACCAATGAGTCATAGAAGTAATATTTGACTTGAGAGAGGGAAGAGAAATGAGAAGATAACTCCATGGTAGGTGATTAGTATGTGTACCTGGGAAACTACATTGGAATAGATATATGGAGAGAAAGAAAGAAAGAAAGAAAGAAAGAAAGAAAGAAAGAAAGAAAGAAAGAAAGAAAGAAAGAAAGAAAGAAAGAAAGAAAGAAAGAAAGAAAGAAAGAAAGGAAGGAAGGAAGAGAAAGAAAGAAAGAGAAAGAAAGAAAGAAAGAAAAGAAGAAAGGAAGGAAGGAAGGAAGAAAGAAAGAAAGAAAGAAAGAAAGAAAGAAAGAAAGAAAGAGAAAGAAAGAAAGAAAGAAAGAAAGAAAAGAAGAAAGAAAGGAAGGAAGGAAGGAATGAAGGAAGAAAGAAAGAAAGGAAAGAAAGAAAGAAGAAAGAAAGAAAGAAAGAAAGAAAGGAAGGAAGAGAAAGAAAGAAAAAAAAGAAGAAAGAAAGGAAGGAAGGAAGGAAGGAAGAAAGAAAGAAAGAAAGAAAGAGAAAGAAAGAAAGAGAAAGAAAGAAAGAAAGAAAGAAAGAAAGAAAGAAAGAAAGAAAGAAAGAAAAGAAGAAAGGAAGGAAGGAAGGAAGGAAGGAATGAAGGAAGAAAGAAAGAAAGGAAAGAAAGAAAGAAGAAAGAAAGAAAGAAAGAAGGAAGGAAGAAAGAAAGAAGGAAGGAAGGAAGGAAGGAAGAAAGAAAGAAAGAAAGAAAGAAAGAAAG
>NW_027187351.1:8296780-8306996 GCF_028583685.1 Petaurus breviceps papuanus
AAGAAAGAAAGAAAGAAAGAAAGAAAGAAAGAAAGAAAGAAAGAAAGAAAGAAAGAAAGAAAGAAAGAAAGAAAGAAAGAAAGAAAGAAGAAAGAAGGAAGTAAGGAAGGAAGGGAGGGAGGGAGGGAGAAAGAAGGGAAAGAAGGAAGGAAGAAAAGAATGTTACGATTTCATACCTGATTTTAAGCATGATGTACAGAAAAAGGGGGATGTTGGGCTTTAGAGATAAAAGGTATCTTAAAGATTCTCTAGTCCAAATCCTTCATTTTAAGGTTAAAAAAATGAGCTCTCTAGATAGGTCAAGTCACTGCCTATGGTCACAGAGGTAGTAAAGAACAGAAAAGGATTCAAATCCAGGCTTTGTGACTCCACATCCAGTGCTCATTCTTCACCACTTTATCTCTCCAGGGGAACATCATAAAGTTACTTCTTTATAGTATCTAGCTCCCTGCCTACATTTAATATACTTAAATAATCACAGAAATGATGGGAAAATCATACTTTTTTTCACTATGTTTTAACTTCTCATTTGGCATTTCCAAGTTTTTAAGATAATACTAGGTTATAGACTGGAATCCATGGGAGTATAAATTACCTTGTGGAAGTCCAGAATCTCAGTGGGGTTGCATAACTTAATTAATCTATTTTCACAAAATGCCCGATGAAGGAAAGTTTGTGGAATGAATAGTTTTCTCAGAATAGTGTTAAATGCTGGGCGCAGTCCAAACATGGGAGTATAATTTAAAAAATAATAATAATAATAGGGGCAGCTAGGTGGTGCAGTGAATAGAGCACTGGCCCTGGAGTTAGGAGGACCTCAGACACTTAAAACAAAAAATTAACCATGTGGCCTTGGGCAAGTCACTTAACCCCAACTGCCCCACTTCCACCCTCCAAAAGCAAAATAAAATAAAATAATAATAACAAAAAACCTTCCATATAACTTTGCTATATTTCCTCTGCATCAATAAAGTCCCTGGAATCCTAGCAAATTAAGTGCATCAATCTGACTCACCCTTTAAGAGTTCTAATTCTTAATTTTTTTTAAAAATACACCTCTGCTCTACAACCTCTCTCTCCTAATCTCCTTTCCTATCTGTTTTCTGGCCAGTATTCTTGCCAACTATCTGTTCTGCTGTGGATGATTTAGTGCCCTTTCCTAAGACCTTGAATAACAAGCTTGAAATATTGGGATAAATTTGTATGAGTCTCAGCATCTTCCTTAAACCCACATCTCATTCTCTTTCCAGAGCTGAAGTTAAACAGTGCTTCAAAGAAAACATGGGACAAAGGGAAAGTCAGAGAGAGAAAGAGAAGAGATAGGAAGGATGGCTGAGTGAACTGTGTTGGAAGTTGAAGAAGATAAAAAGAATTAATAAGGTATCACATTTTTGCTCATGAAGTTAACAGTCTAGAAGGAGGAGATGGCATAGATAACAATTATAAATAAAACAATAATATGAGAGAAATATAAAGTGCTATCATAGGTCAAAGAAAGAAATATCACGCATAATTGTGAACATTAAGATAGGCTTCATGGAAAAGATGGTATTGAAACCAGGTTTAAAGAAGAATCAGGAAATGAAGATGGTAGCAGAAGGGTGAAGCGAAGGCAAACACATGGAGCCACATATAGAGGACTGCTGGACCACAGAGTACCTGAAAGAGTAGCATAAGATAGGTTGGTACATGATTATTCTCCAAAATTGAAATGGAGACTGGATTTGGGTGAGTGGATGTGGAAGTAGAAACTGGCAGATCAAAAAGTTATAGGAACATAGATATTGAGGTCATCAAATCCATTTTATAGATGAGGAAGTTGAAGCTCAGAGAAGTTAAATGACTTGCACAGTTACATAGTGTCTGAGAAAAAAAATGAACCTACATCTCACTGGCTCTAGTACTCCATCTACTATATAATACTGCAAAGAGTGGACAGTTAAGGCATTATTGTACTAGTTTAAGTGCATAGCAATTAAGTTAAAGACTAGATTATTATCAGTGTAATTGAAGAGGAGGATATTGATACCAGACATATTAGGATGATTGGACTTATAGAACTTGTATTCATATATGAAAAGTAAAGAAAAGGAGGAAAAGAAAGCATCCCAAGGTTGCAACTTAGTTCATTGATTAAAAAAGATGCTGTAAAGCCAAGAACGAGCAGCTTTCCAGAACACTGTTGCTGTGAAGAGCTTTCAAGGGTCTGATTACACAGTATAGTGAACTCTCTATTTATTCAGTAACAAATTAAGACAAAATATTCACAGAAATTAAAATACAGCATTTACAATGTTATGTCTCAACAACTTATCACTAAAGTGGCCACATAGTTTTCACCAAAGTGATCACATAATTTAAAAAAAATTACATTCATTTAGTAACTCAACCATTCTTAAGGAGGCAAGCCTCTTTAATTAACACAAAGCACATAGGTCAAAGTTCCCTACCCCTAGGTCACATTGTCTTAATCTCTTAAACCAAAAAGTCCTCTTTCTTCTTAATTGGAGAAGTCCTTAATTCAACAGAGGTCAATGTTCTCCACCCCTAGGAAATCATGATCTTCTCAATTTGCCTTAAATACCCAAGGAGAAGTCTTTTCATCTTGACTTGATGAAGGCTCTCAGCTTTCATGGTTCCTCTTCCATGGTCCCAGCTCCTCCCTTAATCTATCCCACTGTCACCTGAGTTCAAAAGTAGACAGCTCTCAGTTCTTGTCCAGCTTCTTGTGCAATTCCTCATCCAATTTCCATTCCACACTGAAGTTCACAGTGTCTGTTCTACTTCAAGTCCTTCACAGTTTCTGTTCCTGGGAAGACACAGCTTAACAAAGCCACACTATCATTCATGCATATTGCCGGCATCCTCATCAATTCACTTTCTTCCTGTGAAATCAACTAAGACCTACCAACAAGGTCTGAGAACTCAACATAAGTCATTGGTATAGTCCCAGGGACTCTGAAATCATTAGCAAGACCCTCCTCCAGGATTTCTGTAAACATACAACAAGGAAATCCTCTTTTGGGGCTTCTGAACCAGCAGCAAGTTCCCAGAGCTTCTGTAACAACAGCACCATCCTCTAACAGCATATGAATCTGACAAAGTAACATCAAAAGAGACAGACAAGGTACTGACACCACAGCCATGCCTCCTCCCAGTTCTCCTCTCTTCTCATTTTTCAGTACTTCTCAATTCTCAGTTTATTCCTCAGTTCTCATTTTTCTTCTCAGTTCTTCTCTGTTCTCAGTTCTCTTCTCTCTCCAGCAGTAGCAGTCCAGCCTCCAGAAGCTTGCTCCAAACAGTTTTCTCTAAGCAATTCTCATTCCCAGCAGTTCTTCCTCTCTCTCCAGCAATAGGTGCTCTATCTCCATGATGCTCAGTCCCAGAAGTACTGGCCTCTCTAGTTTGGGCTTTTCTTTATGTAAGGTATTAGCTCCCTCCTGTACTGCCCCTTCCTGTTATGTTAATAAGTTCATCCCACTGTAGGATTTACAAGTTCTGGGGCTTAATACTTAACACAATCATGAACTTAGAACTAAGCGCTAAGTACCTGTTACCTTGCCAATACAAGGGAATCTTCAAATTCCATTACTATTACAGATGCCAATTACAGAGAAAGGAATTTTTGAAGGCAGACTTGATGGGGAGGGAAGATAAGTAGTTAGTTTTTTGATATGTTAGTTTTGAAAGTGTCAGTGAGACCTAAGTATATCCATACTATAATTATCAATCTGATCAATGAAGACCCTAGGGTAATATGAAGTTATTGTTATGGTCCAAACTGTAATAAGAGATTTATTTGCTTCTGGAATTAAGACACTTTGGGGGAGGGGATGAGTTTTGGTAAACAGGACAGTCTGACTCTGAGGTCTGTCATGCAAAGAGAAGGGTGGTATGACACTTCCATGATATGGATGTTGGAGGGAAACATAGGTACTGGAAGAGTGTGCTATAGTGTTGGGAAACACATACACGCCCTGCTTTCCTTGGCTGACTTCCCATGTTGGTACAATGACAAGGCAAAGAGAAAAAGCTAGATAACTAAAAATTCCTCAACATAGCAACCATACATATTGCCTCATTGTAACCAGAAACCTTTTCCTTGTCACTTCACTCTGTAACTCTATATGACTGCAGGATGGGGCAGGAGAAGAGGTGACTTTCAACAAAACAGTGAAATGATTATTCCTTTTTAACCTCAAATCCACCAACTGGATAGAGACACAGTACTATAGGAATGCCAAAGTAAATATTTACCTTCTGAAGTGACTCTAATTGTCCCCACCACCTAATATCAGTTGTGTTATCTAACCCATTGGCCTAACAAAACACTGGGGAATGGTAACATTGAAGAATCAGTTATGCATGCTATTAAGAGAGACAGAGAAAAAATAGTGAGGGAGTTAGAAGGACAACCAGGAGATTTTGGGTCACAGAAGCCTGGAGAAGAAACATGACCAGAAGGATGCAGTGGTGAAGGACACAGTACAACAAATATTTTATGCCTATTATAGGCAAGGTTCTGAAGTACAAAGACAAAAACAAAACTGCCCTTGCCCTTAAGAAGCTTATACTGGGGGAGAGGGGATACAAGATGTTCAAAGATAGGTAAGCAAATTGTCAGGAAAGAGAGAAAACATGGAAAACTTAGACTATCTGAAAAAAAAGTTTTCTATAAGAGAGGATACAGAGCCTTGAAAGGAACTAAGGTTTCTAAGAGGCAGAAGAAAAAAGGGAAAGCCTTCTAGGCCTGGGAGGAAAGATTATTAAAAAGCATAGAGGCAAGAGATAGCACATAAAGTTCAAGGAATGAATGCTAGGTCAGATTGGTTTAAATATAGTTTGTGACAGGGAATAATAGTATTGTCTGAAAATATATGTTGGATTCAGATTATGGAGCAAGGGAATAGATATTTATTAAGTACCTAATCTGTGATAGGCATTATATTCATCACATTACAAATATTACCTCTTTTAATCCTCAAAGCAACCCTAAGAAGTAAGCATTATTATCCCCATTTCACAGAGGAGGAAACTGAGGTAAACAGGCTAACTAACTTGCCCAAGGTCACCCGCTCACAACTAATAAGTGTCTGAGGCCACATTTCAACTGAGGTCTTCCTGACTCCATGTCTTGTACTCTATCAACTATGATGCCTAGATGAAAGATGTTATGAAGTTAGAAATAATAACACTTGGCACCTTCTTGGATTTGGGGAGGAGAGAAGGAACAGAGAGTCATCCTTGACATCAGATTCAAGGTTTCCTTGTGAAGTCTGGTTGCATACTGACTGAAGAGATCAAGGGATTATAGATTTAGATCTGGAAGGGATGTTAGAGATCATCTGATGACCCTCTAATCTGGCAGATAAAGAAAATGAGAGGGAAGATAATGTCCTCAACAGAAATAGGAACATTCAGAAGAAGAATGGGATTTCAAGGAAATATAAAGAGTTCTGGTTTAGACATACTGAGATGGCATTTTCTGACATATAGTATCCAGCAAAGAGTTAACAATAGGTGATAAGTGTACATGAAAGAAAAGAGGGATAAATATCGATTTATTTGGAAGTCATCTAGATAGATAGCGTTCATTGAATCTATGGGAACCAATGAGACAAAAAAGACAGTGTACAGAGAGGACAGTCCAGGACAAAATTATGTAAGACTTATATTTAATGGGCAGAAGGTCTATGAAACTCAAGCAGAGGAAACTGAGGAAAGAAGGCAAGATGAGAACTGAAATAGAGATAGAGAGATGAGCACTGAAAGAACCACTGGATTTGGTGACTGAAAGGTCATTAATAACCTTTGAAAGAATGATTTTAGTAGAAGGATGGCAACAGAACTTATAATGTAATAGTTAGGATTCTGTATATAGTAAGGAAGTAAAAATATAAAATATGATATATTTTAATGAAATGTGATGGTGAAAGGCAGAATTAAAAAATGTTTTATGTTATGTACCATGCTAAGCATTGAGGATAAAAATACAAAAAAAAAAAGACAATGTTTACTCTCAAAGACCTTCTGTTCTAATACTGTGAAGAAAGGCATAGAGGAGAATGGTGACCAGTTAGTAATATTTGAGTTTGGAAAGTTACATGCATGTTGCATAGAACTGAATGGGAGTAGATTGACTTACCCTTTTTGGGTGCAATTAGAGAGATAATTCAGGGTGGCATGGGAACTAAGGAGATGATGGTTGGCAAGTGAAAATTGAAACAAGGCTGTAGCATAGGCCTAGGTGTATTGGATGACTGAGGCAAAGACCCAACAAGAATGAAAGAGGGGTAATAAGTACTTATTTTAACACCAATTATATCTTAGACACTGTGCTAAGTGCTGTAAAGATATTATCTCATTTGCTTCACATAACCACCCTATGAGGTAGATGTCATTACGACCCCCATTTTACAGCTGAGGAGATTGAGGACAAAAGTTAAGCATCATGCCTGGGGCACACAGCTAGTAAGTGTCTGAGATCAGATATGAACTCATATCTTCCTAACACCAGACCCAGAACTCTTGGTTTCTAGTATAGGCGACATGAAGATTGGTAGGAGAAGGGTAGAGGGTGTGCAGAAGTATGGTTGGAGTACTTGACTAGACTTAATAGGTGAATGAGGAGAGAGATAAAGAGCTATGAGACATGAAATAAAAGCATCATTCGATTTGGTAATTTATAGGATATTGAGGATTATTGGTAAAAACAAGTTCAGAGGTACATAAGGAGTAAAGGAAGGAAGAAGGGAAAGATCCAGTGAAGGTGAAGATGATTAAAATGCATGACAGAGAGGGAAAAGTGATTGTTATAGCAAGGTCCTGGAAGAAGTAAGATAGGATGGCACCACAGCGACAGGAAAAAATAATTAGGCTAAATAAGAATTAGAGATTTTTTTAAATTCAGAAATGATAGAAGGAGGAAGAGATAGGAGTAAACACTGAGGAATGCTGAGATGTGGAAGGGGCTTCCATATGAGGGATGACCTTAATCACAATAAAGTGGGTGTTGATTTGCTCTAGGCATGGAGGATAGAGAAGGAATTAGGGGATTAATGAAGAGTAAAAAGTTCGGAATAATCATTGTGGAAAGTGAAAAGAATACATAATTAGATGTTAGATTGCTAAGCAATAATAAGGGCCTAGTAGAAGGTATAAACAAATAAAACCTGAGTGACAGTAGCCCTGCAGTATCATTTACTTCAATTCGTGCCTAAATAGGAAGGCTCACTTTAATAACCCTGCCAAGCAGTCATTCGAGCTCTGTTTGAAAACATCTATTGGTAGGCAAGTCACACCATTCCACTTTAGGACAATTAAAATTACTAAGGGAAATTCTACACATGGAATATGCAACTTTGCAACTTTCACTCAATGCTTGAATTCTGCCCCATGTACTTCTTGCAGATAAGTAATCTGGGGATTCACTTCTTTCAGCTAAATTGTAAAACAGCGTTGTTTCTAGTCCCATCACCATCTTGGTCACCTTCCTCTGGATTTGCCCCAGAGTTTGAATGTCCTTGAAATTAAATTAAATATGGTACCCTAAAGTAAACAAAGCCTTTCAATCCTATAATTAGTTGTGGTCCTCCTAGAACAGAATAGGACTTTCCCACATTCTAGAGATACTTCTAATAATAGATTAAATTTCAGTAACTTTTTTGATTGCTGTAGCCTCTTGACTTTTGTTATTCTTCTCGTTGTTCTTAGTTTTGCAATTTTCTTGGCATAGGAATCTCATGCTGTGGAATTTTCTTTCCTAGTGCAGATGTGCTGATAGGTTCCAGCTCCACAACTTATAGTCTTAAGAGATTCACCTACAAAACTTAAGATAATTTTTTTTTGTCAAAGGTCACATAGCATGTATGTGACACATGTAGGACTTGAAACCAGGCCTTCATGACTTGAACACCAGTTTTCTGTCCACCAATCTATACTGCATCTTGATGACTAAATTACAGCTAATTAAATTGTCAAGTATTTTTTGTATTCATTTTTCTTTGTCTATATCTCCTTTACTTGTTTATTTGAGTATTTTGAACACAAAAACTTTACATTACTGAATTAAGCTTATTAGATTCATTCCATTGCTTGGTCTCACATAGTACATGATTCAATTCAAGAAACATTTAAATGGAGTTTTCACCAATCCTTTCCTCCTCCCTTCACATTGGAGAGGAGGGAGAATATATTTCTATTCATAAAGTATGGAAGTGGTGCAAAAACAAAAGATGAAATAGCCCTTGCCTTCCACTGGTGGATTCAATGTGTTCCTAGCTAAGTACCTTTATAGAGGGGGGAATTTAGTCTGATTTTCTGACTTAGTTAAAGGGCTATGGCCTCTGTAGCTCCTATAAGAGATATTTTCTCCTTGTGTCTACAGTAGTTTGTGTGGAGGGATAATAGAGATATTCTTGTGGGATTGAGAATCTTGCATTTGTGGGCATAGATCTATATATATGACTATCTGATATACTACTTAAACTCAGTCAGTGGGAAAAATGTGCCCTTCAACAAAGACTGGCATGTAAATGTAAAAGTCCAAAAATCCCATTTTACAAATGAAGAAACTGAGATGAAGAATAAATGTAGGAGACAAGGGAGAGTAAGAGACATGGAAAACAAGAAAATTATGATATCCTTGAAAGGATTTAGAAGTTTAAAACCATGGAGTTGATATGTTCATGGAGGATGTCACATTAATGATTGGTTCCATTCCTCTCTGTTCTCAATGTCCAAAATTCCTTGGGATGCCAATGTCCTGGGGAAAAGCCCGCAGTTATCCTGATAATTATTACTCTGAAGAAAACTCCATCAAAGAAGAACATAAATGTTTTGCTGAAGGATAATAAGGAGGTAGTGCTGAAATTGTGTTCAAGCAACTTAGCCAAGGTTATAAAACTGATGAGTTAAACATTGATGAAAACATTATATTCTAGGAAAGGTGTCTTAAAAAGTTCTCTTAAGAGTTTCAAACTCTTCTCTGACACTGTGAAATAAGTAATCCAGTACAAACATTGGTCTCTAAAGCATCCTTTTGCTATTTTGATAATAATGGAAGAGAGCAACCCCTGTAAGAAAATATTTTTCTTCTTGGAAATGTGCCTAGAAATAGAAAGTGACTTCTGCACAATAAATCTAATCAGATTTCTCTTGGCTTAAGTTTAAAAAAAAATGCTGGTAAGACCTCAGCTGTTTGGGTGATGCAAGAAGTTGTGCCCTTGACTTTGTTTTGCACACAGTCTAGCTCTGTCTTTCTCTGGGGGATCTGTATCAACTGTAGCTCATCTGTTTTCCCCAAGACCTTAAAGACTTGCTGTTTGGGGGGACTTATTGTTGATGGCTTAAGGAAAATTGGAATTTGGACTAAACTGGATTTCTGAAATCTAGACTGAATACTTTGGAGGAGCTGAAGAACTATCTGGTCACCATTCTGAGATGGAAACAAATTTATTAATGGCATTGAACAGATCCCAGTATGAAAGAGACTACTTTTATGCATCTATTCAACCAATATTTGTTGAACCCCAACTATGCATAACATGGTTATCTATAAACAAGGTGTTCTAGTAGGTTAGAGGGCATACCCATACACACATGTAGTCCCTGCCCACAAATGCCGCAATAAATCATATAAATATCAAAAAAAGGAATGGTGGTTATTTAGCCTAGAAAAGAGACCAATGTATTTGAAAACATGATCACTGTTTCCAACTATAATTTAGTTAGGGACAGGTAACCATTTCAATAAATCTACAAGACCACAATATAAGCAGTAATATGTTTATTGTTTGTCCTACTCCCTCATTTATGTACAGGATTTTAATAGAAACATTATTATTCATCTCACTGCTTGTAGGTCATTGGTTTAGACTTTGACCATAAGGATCCTGGCAGTATAGAGAGAAGGAAGGGAATTCAAATTTCTTGAATCTGACTCAAGCAGTACCTTTCAATTGTCCTGATGTAAAGCATCAGGCACCCTTAGGGGTTTGTTGAAATAGAGTGAAGATATACAAAATGGAAGTTGAGATTGATAAATGGAGGGGACAGGGAATTAGAAGTATTATCCATGTATATACTGAAATCTCTAAGTGTAAGGAAAAGAATTGAGGTGAAAAGAAACAATGGATGAGGCTGGCATCTCATTGACCAAGAAAGATACTTGTATCAGCAATGCCATATTCACAATGCCTATAGAGATTACAAATAT